>NC_081415.1:190760689-191074773 GCF_030272615.1 Cryptomeria japonica | reverse complement strand
TTTAGCCTTAAACCTTTCTAGTTCATCTTCCTTATCTTCTTCCTCTTTATCCAGAATCAGACCCAGTACCTTCTTCAAAACTTGTTCAGTCTCCTCATGGACTGATTGGGTCTCACCAATTAACATTCTTGTCAACCTTTTCTTTGACCTAAAAGATGACTTTGCCTTAGCAAAAATTTCATCTATCTCCTCTCTTGTAGCTTCAGGTTGCAGATTCTTAAGAATAAATTCTTTGTCTTGTCTCATGGCTTCCTACCATCTAGCATCAATTATATTGTACAAAGAATTTAGAATTTTCCCTTTGCAATTCAATTAGGGCCTTGCTGTATTTATTCATCATGTAAATAATTGCATCCTCAATCTGCCTTTGTTCATATTGATTATAAATTTCATAGAGTTCCTTCACACCAGTCAATCAACCATACTCTTTAATGTTTATTATTAAATTTTTGAGAGGTGTGAGCTTGGTTATAGGTTTATTTGAAGATTTAATAGTTGAAGTACCAACACCCTTAGACCTTTTGTTGTTGGCCCTTAGGGATTTCTTTTCTTCTTTGGACTCAGTCTCTTCTTCATCAACATCTACCTATTCCCGTGCTTGTTTCTTTTTCCTTTTACTAGTCTTAACCGGTGCAATAGGTGGTTCACCAATCTTACCTTTTCTCTAGAATTGAATCTTTGATGGTTTATCCTTCTTTTTTTCTACTGGTTTCTCCTTCTTAACAACTATTGGTTTTTCTTTCTCTACAGCTTTCTCCTTTCTAGCTCTTGTCTTCATATCGGTGGAAGTACCAGTTGGTGCACTTGACGTTCCGACCTGTTGAGAAGCATGCTTTGTTCTTGCTTCAACAATGGATTCCATTGTGAATCCTTCCTTCTCTACAAATGCTTCAACTTCTTTTCTAACTTTGTTTGCTATTACCAGTCTATTAAGTTCTAAATGCACTTGAAGGCATTTCTCCTTGTAAGTGCCAAAATGTTCTATTGTTGTCTCTATCAGCTGGGCAAGAAAATGATCAGCATATGCAATCATAATATCCTTTTCTACTTCATATCCAATGGGCATGACCCATGTATTCTAGGGCTCAATTGCCTCCATCATGCAGGTATCTATATCAACCATAAAGAAAATTGTGTTTTCATACTAGTTGACAACTTGTGTCGGTAACCTTTCCCTTGCATGCATTTTCTTTTGCAAGTCCTTAAAATATCCCCATGCAATCTTTCCAAAATCATTACCAAGCATTCTTATGCCATTCTTCATTTTCACCAATGCTAGATTTTCATCTATCAATTGGATATCACAAATATCGAGGAAACATTTCTAAAAATAAAAGAATAGACCAAGAATTAGTTGTCCAAACTGAAACCTTAACCTCTTATCCTTCTTGATGGATTCTAGGTTCAACATCAGTTGACTTCTCAATGCCTTTGACAAGTCATAATCAACATCCTCTTTTATTATCTAGTGGGCACTATGAATAACAGTAGCAAGGATGTTGTTCATCGTGCTAGAGTAATAGATCTGGTAACCGATAGCCATTGAGGCATATTTTACTATTGGATCATTGATATTATTCATTGTCATTTCTCTTCCATCCCATCTAGATCCTGTTAAATTTTCTACATCATTCTTAGGAATGGATCTGAGTACAGGAACCTCACTGGTGGCACAAAGTCTGGTGATTGCATGAATAGCTTCCTTAGAAATTTTATGTGGTCAGTTGAGCCACATAAATTGGTCATGAATTCTGCTAAGAACATATCTCACAAGTTCATTATTAAAATAATCAATGGTGTTTAGGGCATGGTGAAACCCTTTCTCAGTAACCCTTTTAAATTGTTCCTTCAAAATACCATTCTTATCACACAATGCTCTATACTGATAAAAATTAGCAGCAATACCAAGATCCTCTAGTTTGCAATGATAAAATGATCTAACATCTTCAACATGTAAGACACCATAAGAAAATTCGGATGGGGCTCCGGTGAGATCAATTGCCTCAGACTTAAATGAGTGCCTCTTAAATTCAAGATGAGGTTTATCAATAACATCAATTAGATGTGTGGTGTCCATCTTCAATGATTCAAAAAGATAAATAGATAACAATATTTCTGGATAAATACCTTTTACTACTTTTGCACTACGGTTCCAAACACCAACAAATCTTTCTCATCGATTGCTGATCGCAAATCATACCAGATCACTTCAAATCTCTATCAATGTTGCAAACACAAACTCTGCTCTACTCTATTTTCTCTCCAAGTGCCCACAAGAATGCAATGTGACAAATAACATTCAAAAAGTTCCTTTTATTTGCCCATTATCTACTACATTAAATGTCATTACCGGTAAAACCCTAAAATATCTTCCAACATACTATCGGTTCTCATAGCACATCAAACCTACCGGTTTGATCATAAAATCACTTCTAAATATCATAATACATCAAAGTATGGAGATTTCACATGCCTTATGGTCCTTCAAGGGGTTTTAAAATAGATCTAACATTAAGCTCCCCCTAATCTTTTTAATAGCTTAGTTTGTTAGTGAAGGGTTCTCCACACTAGGTGAAGAAATAGGATCTTCAGATGGTTTATATTCAGTTTTCTTATCATCCTTCTTTTTCGAGTTTCTATTCATTTTAGCTTTGGTCTCCTCCACGTCAACTTTCATCTTCCCTTTTTAGTCAATAGATTGATTCACTGGTTGGTTTACCTTATCTTTGTTGGTATTATGGATGACTTCGTCATGTGTTGCATTGGTTTTGTCATTGATGTCAACATTTATCTTCTCAGAGGTCTACATTGTTGATTTGGCACTATGGTTATATTGGTTTATTATTGAACCGACATATTGTGTTCACCAGCATGGATATTGGCTAAGGACTTGGAGAATGATTGCAAAGAAAGAGAAGCACTTGTGAGTGCATTATTAGATCAGCAAATCATGGGATTATCAAACTGATCTACTGCTAAAGCTATTTGGGATAAACTAGAAACACTGAATGATGGAGATATCACTATCAAGATTGCAAAACTAGAATGTTATCAGGTCAGGTATGAAAATTTAAAAATGGAAGAAGATGAAAGAATTTTTGCATTTATGGAAAGAGTTAATGAAATTGTTAGGAATCGGGAAGGACAATTGAGAGGGGGGGGTGAATCAGTTGTGAACCAGTTGTCAATAATTATAAATCAAATCCAAATTATTCCAACTTAAACTTAGTGCTAGTGTAAAGACTTTTCTAACAAGATGCAGGAAGAATTTGAAATGTCTATGATTGGAGAGATAAAAAAATTTCTAGGTTTTTGCAGATTTCACAAACAAATAAAGGTAATGTCAAACAAAGTACTTGAAGGAACTTTTGAAGAAATTTGGTATGGAAAATTCCAAACTGGTAAGCAATCCTATGACTACAACTGATAAATTAACATTGAAGGATGATTCAACTCCTATTAATCTGACAAGGTATAAATCTATGATTGGAGGATTACTGTATTTGACACAAACCAAACCTAATATAATGAATGCAATGTGTATTGTTTCAAGATTTCAAAGCAATCCTAAAGAAAATCATGAATCGACAGTTAAAAGGATTTTCCAGTACCTACAAGGCACATCAAATCTTGGTTTATGGTATCCTAAGGATGAAAATTTTGATTTATGTGCATACACCAATGCAAATTGGGTAGGAGATGTAGATGACAGAAAGAGTACCACTAGCAGTGCATTCTTTCTTGGCAGAAGATTGATTTCATGGATAAGCAAGAAGCAGACTTGTACATCATTATCAACAGCAGAATCAGAATATATTGCAGCAACAACTAATTGTACTTAGGTATTATGGATCAAGCAAATGTTGAAGGATATAAAGGTAAAATTGAAAGAACCAATAATTATTTATTGTGATAATTAAGCAGTAATTGATATATCAAAGAATCCGATATTTCACTCTAAGACAAAGCATGTTTCTATTAATTATAATTTTTTGAAAGAGAATGTTGAAGTAAATGAAGTAAATGAAGTGAGATTGGTTTATGTGAATACTAAAGAGAAAATTGCAGATATCTTTACAAAGCCTTTGCTTAAGGAAACATTTGAATATCTCAGAGACCATCTTGGGGTAATTTCCCCACCGGCAGAGACTTAGATAATAAATATTGGCATCAAACCGATAAGAACTAACTGAAAAATATTTTTTCGGCTTTTATGAAGGAGAGCTACTTCTTAGGGGGAGTAGTTAGTTGAATGTTATGTTTTGAATTCTTAACTCCTTTGGCATTTGATGTCAAAGGGGGAGAGATATCTATTGAAAAACATTATACCTTGAGGGAGAGACATACTCTTTGGAGAGATGTATTTTGCTTTATCTTTCTGTATCAAACTTTGGATTGATCTATCTTTGGGAGATTGTTGGTATATTGGTTTTTGGCATTTTGTTCTTGGCACTTAGATGTTTTTCCATCTAGTGTTGCCATCAATGCCAAAGGGGGAGATTGTTGGTATTATGGATGACTTCGTCATGTGTTGCATTGGTTTTCTCATTGATGTCAACACTTATCTTCTTCGAGGTATACATTGTTGACTTGGCACTATGGTTATATTGGTTTATTGTTGAACTGGCATATTGTGCTCACCGGCATGGATATTGGCTTATGCACAATCACCAATATATGTTCACCAGTAGGTTATATGGTTCACCGACAGTGATGATAAGTTGGAGATCATCTGGTTATGTCAAAGATATGGATTGGAAGTTTGGATTTGGTGTTTTTCTTATTGGTCTAATTGGGTTAATAGATTCACCTTTACCGACAGATAGGTCTAGGTTATGGACCGGTATATAATATCCATTCTAGATTAGCGTGACACATTTTGGAAATGGTTTATTGATTGGATAATGTGGTAAATGTATTGAGCCGACATATTGTATCACATCAAGACTTATTTGTAATTGATTTAATTGTAATAACTTTAGTGAGCCGACCTCATGTATAGGTCTAAGGTTTTGTATAAATGATTGTAAGATCTTATTGAAGATCATAGGATTATGGTATGAGTGTGTTTGAATATTGAAGAGTGAAAATAAGCAGATCCTTGTGCGAATCACGTAGACATTATTTGAAGGTTGAAGGAAAGGTTATGAAGGTGTTTAGCACTCATGTTCAGAGCTTAAACTGGTACTGAATCCAACATTGCATATGCTATTTTGAGCAGTACATTGTCATTGGATTTAACCATCCAATTGTAGTCAGTGTGACTCCTATTTTGTGATTTAGCGGAGAGCTCTAGGCGGTTGGCCTTTCTACATGTGCAGACCCCATTTGTATACACTTACTATATGTAGTAGTATCATTTGATTATGGGTAAGGTTTCCCACCGTGGTTTTCCCCTTATTGGGTTTCCACATCAAATTCTTTGTGTCATGTGTTGTGGATGTTTTTTCTCTTTCTATTTCATGCATTAAGTTAAACTAGTACTGCTATAACTATTAATCTATTTTACTCACACTTAAATTTGGTTTACCAGCACTAAGTTTAAGTTGGAATAATTTGGATTTTATTTATAATTTATTGACAACTGGTTCACAACTGATTCACCCCCCCCTCTCAGTTGTCCTTCCCGGTTCCTAACAAGCTCTGCAACACTTTGCAATATGTCCTAGTTTATGACAATGATAACAAGCCATACCAGATGCTCTCTAAGGTCCAACATTTCCTCTACTAGTCCTTCTTCTACAGTTCATAGCTACATGACCATAGTTATGACAGAGTGTGCAAACCACACTCATCCTCTTTTCCATCTCATAGGGACTAGATCAATTAGCATAGGGTCTCTACCAGTTAGAACTTCTCTGATCATTAAAGGTTCTTTGCCAACCACCACCAGATCTCTGACTCATGTGAGGTGTCAGAATATTTGCTCCATACCTACACTCAATAACTCTATGTCCATGCATGTTGCAAGTGTAACAATAACCATTAAAGGTTCTAGGCTTATATCCTTGATATGTATTAGGTCTATAACCATTAGTAACATCAGATATACTTCTATACACATTAGTAGTATGTCCTGGCTTATGACAATTGAAACAAATAGGCTTATAGGATTTCTTACCAGTGGATTTCTAAATCTTAGGTGTAGATTTACCTTCATGCATGTTGTTCTTAGTACTAGAAGACTCACTTTTCTAAAATGTTGAATAACCTTATCTAGTTGTGTCACCTTCCATTCTCTGAGATTGGATCTATTCATCAAGCATAGTAGAACTTTTGTTAAACTTTTCAAGATTATCATCAGCATCAGCAAGTTCTTGTGTAAGGTCTTCATTCTTCTTCATAAGAGTCTCTCTAAGAAACATTTCTATATCTAGTTCTTCCTTTATTTCTTCTTTTTCTTCTTTCTCCTCATGCCAATGTGCATATAGAGTGTCATTTTCCTGATATATCTTAAAGATCTCATGTTCTTTCTCTTTGATCTTGTCTTCTTCTTCCCTCCTTGCTTCAAGTTCCTAACTCATCCAGATAGTTAGGGCTTCTAGGTCTCTCCTCAAGTTAGCTTTCTCATTATTTAGTTTCTCCACTTCATCAACCAATGCACCTATGTTTGCTTCATCAGAAGAACTACTCTCAGAAACCTCCAAGAGTTGTTTGGTTAGATCTCTTCTCTTAGCAAGTGAAGCTTTATACTTTCCTCTCAATGTTTCTAGGGCTTCCTCGGTTTCTGCAAGTTTATAAGACATCTCTCTATAACTCATATCCCCCATGTCTTCCTTAGGAATCCTTCTCAAGTGGTTAAGCCTCAAATAATTTTGGCTCTGATACCAATTGATAAACTTATAAGGCACTGAGAGGGGAGGATGAATCAGTGCAAGCAAAAACAATATGAATCTGATCACCAACCAAAACAACTTAAAACTTAACAAGCATAAGAGGAATATCACCACATAAGCTAATGCCCAATAAAACAAATTCCACATAACATAAGATATCTATATGTGGAAACCCAAAAGGGAAAAACCATGGTGGGAGTTAATACCAACAACATTCACTATCTATAAAATATAAATCTTGATTGGTTAAGGTCTTACAAGTATGTCAGGTTAGAAGCAGACCCAGTTAGGAGTCACCTGGTTAAGGGATTTAATATGATGAGCCTTGTTAGGATATTTGACCTATTACGATCCACCTGGTTAAGGGATTTAATATGATGAGCCCTATTAGGATCAACCTCGCAAGAGGATTTAAGACTCTGATATAGAGCTACCCTATTAGAGGATTTAAATTTAAGGCATGTTAGGACCTACTTGGTTTGGGGATTTTACTACTGCAAACTATTAGGAAAACAATAGTCAAATGATCTTCATGTAACACCTCAGTGTCTGATAAGATCCACTTCAAAAACATATCAATATAGAGCTTCACTAATCACCACCCAATCAGAATCTCAATTTTTGCCTTTGATCTCATACATGCATTCATAACTCATCACACTTTTTATAGACATCAACTTAGTCAGCTAACAACCTTGGAATAATTTCCTAGGTTCAATGAATCTAGACAAACTAACATTGCGCTCTGATCTTATGTTGGCCACTGACATAACAAACCAAAAATAAAACAAAACATGTGTTGGTTTACTGATTTAAGTGACTTTATCACTACCGGTTAAGTGTTCATCAAAATGTGTACTCTGTACATGAAATATCGCTTGTCCGGTTGAATCTACTAATGCAGTCATGAACATAGCTCCAAATACATGTCTCTGTCATTACTTTTAAACCGCATCACCTAACTCTTCATCAATCACCTGTACTGGTTGCATGAATGCAACTCTGTTCCTGTTTACCAATTCAAGTCCTAATTACCGGTTCTTTGTTAAATTGTCTGTTGTTCCAGTTATACCTTACCAGTTGACTTCCAAGACTTAGATGACTACAAAAACATTTTTGCCATCAATGACAACACAAGACTTAGTCATCAAACATGAATCTCAATCTCTTCATCACATTCACCAATCAATCCTTTACCAATTGGATATCACCAATAGTCTTTACCGGTTCAATTAAATGCCAAAAAAATTAAATCATCACACATCCATTGGCAAAGATCATATTTTTCATTTTCGTTGATCATCTTATGTACACATTAGATACAAGAACTAGAAACATAATTCAACCGATTAGATTGAGTTACCTTATATCCAATAACCATGCTGGCAAATTGCACGTCCTTATCTCTGATTGTGCTAATCCACATAAAATGATTGTCAAATGTAGCACCACTTAGCATGTTGACTTCATTGTTAGAGATTTTCTTCTTATTCGGTCTCTAACCAACCTAGGGAAAACTGATAATCTCCCAAATGACATCCTTAGTGATTTTATGAGGTTGATCTAGCCACATAAACTCACTATGAACATGACTCAATACATACTAGATGATTTCATCATCAAACTCAAGCATCTCTAAAATATTGATAAAGCCTTGATCCTTCAAATGTTTGAATTCTAGTTTGATCACACCATTCTTATCCAATAATGTTGTCATATACATGGTTTTCATCTCGGATGAGCCCAATTCCTCTAGAGTGTAGTGAATGTATGCTTTGACATCCTCAACATAAAGAACGTCGTCGGGAACCCCTGAAAATGTGTTGACTGAATCATCAACCTTTGCAATCTGAGGGTGTTTCTTGAATACCGGGTGTGGATGATCCTTAATATCAACCACAATAGGAGTATAAACTTCTACCGAAGTGGGCACAGATCTAGAAGCCATTGCAATTTCAAAAACGATAGCTTGAAAACCAAGAAATACCTTTGAAAATTCACTCTAAATGTACTGGAATTTGCCTGGAAATGCTCAAGATCACTCTGAATCTCCTTCAACTCACTTTGCTTTGCTCTAAATGCTTGGTGATGAAAAATGAATCACTTTTGCCTTTTAACCTATAGAACCTTAATTCCTTATTGATATAAATGCTTGTTGACATATCATATCGGATCCAAGATCCATCAAATCTATATAGGTGAATCTTTAGACTAACTTATCCAATGTCTGGAACATGCTTTTAGACCACTACCAAGGGTAACGCAAGATCTATTATCAATTTGTCTCCCCCTAAGGCTAATGCCTTAGTTACCAGATGAGTCTCATGTCATGCAGAAACATTATGCTCTGTTGGTTGAGTAACCAGGGTATTTTCTTCAGTCTATTGATCCTCAAAAATTTTCATCCATTTCTTCTCATGCTCCTTCTATATATCATCAACCTTTTGTTTTCCCTTCTCATCATTTCTTGCTGGTGGGTTCTTGTTTCTGCAAAATTTAGCAATATGTCCTACTTTGTTGCATGCATAACAAGTGACATTGTTCTTCTGAATTTCCTTGTTGTAACCTTGATCGTTACATGACCTACATTGATTATCCATATTCCCAAACTTTCCACATGAATGACATTTCACATTCATTCTACAATCTGCTATCCTATGACCATACTTCTTGCAATTGAAACATTGAACGATACTTGATTTATTATTCTGATTGAATCTATTTCTGCATTGACTTGCCATATGACCAAACTTATTGTAGAAAAAACATCTACCATTAAATTTATGTGCATTGGGTTTCCTTACCGGTGATCTCTGATTTCGATTGTCTGGTGGATTCTCCCGATTTAAAGTACCGGAGCTTCCTCCATGCTCAAATCCAAGACCTCTAGTGTCTCCAATATCCCTTTGATTCTTCAATAATTCATTTATATTTGCATAACTAACCTTGAACTTTTCTTTGTATTCGTTTGCAGCATCCAGATCACTTCTTAGGACTGTCATAATTCTCTCCAACTCTTGCTTATTGTTCTTTGATTGCACCAATTCAGTTCTCAACACATCATTGTGATGCGCCAACCTAATACATTCATCATATCTATCTTTCAAAGATTTGGCAAGATTTTGTTCATTCTTCTTTTGGTCTTCAATCTCCTTGGACGTCCTCATGGTTAGGGTTTGCATCTCATTTTTTCATGACACCATTATCCCGACTCAGTTTCTGACATAGTTCCTTTATAGCATTCTTCTCTTCATCATCCCACGTTTGTAATTGATCACAAAGTTCTTTCCTTTTGGCTTGTGTAGATGACAACCTCTCTTGCAAAGTAAGGATGAATACTTTTGAAGATCTTAGCAAATCTTGCAGCTTCATGTTCTTTAATATTTCATAATCATAGTCTTCAATTGCCACTTCAAGATCTATTCTCAAACTCATCTCCATGGATTTCGGATGCAGGATCTTCCTCAAGTTGTTAGACTTATTCTGAGGCACCAGGCTCTAATACCAATTGTTGGAATCCAAGAACACTAAGGGGGGGGCGGGGGGTGAATCAGTGTTCTACCAGTAATTAATAATTTAATTCTTTTAGATACTTTTCTAGTTAACAACTGGTAATCATATAAACAAGATATAATAAAGAACAAAGAAATGACAAAGATCAACACCATAAAACCACATATTTATACGTGGAAAAATTCAAAGAGGAAAAACCACGGTGGGATTTGTGACCCAGAATATCTATCCACTAGCCAACTAAATAAATATTACATAAAAAGTGTGCCTGCACATGCAAGAAGGCACACTGCCTAGAGCGCATTTCTCATCGCAAAGGTGCCTCATTGACTACAAATAAAATACTAAAAGAAAACAAAATTTTGAAATCTGAGTGTGCATGTGATATGTTGGATGAGTTCTAATTCAAGTATTGACTATACTAGTTAACGCTGTCTCCTTCCTTATCAGTAACCTTGTTTGCTTAATCCTTTTGATAAATAACCAAGGCCAACAAAAGATCATTATATTTGCATTATGTTGATCAATATCTCTCTCGCATAATATCACATAACCTATCACATCTATATTCCAAAATGACCTAGCTGGATTGACTTATATACCCTTTACATGCATAAACATGAATGCCTTATGTCGGCTTACAATCATATTACAAAATATAAATACATATCAGCCTAAACAAAAATATAAACATTAATCTTCGTGACTATTGCCACTAAAACTTTTGTCAGATCAATCTTTTATGTTGGCCTCTAAGTACCGGTTCCTAGTTTGTCAGTTTCACTTGCTTTCTACTTTCCTTGAATGTCGGATGTTAAACCTTGAATACCAAAGGATACCAGATAGTTATCCAACCCAAAATGATGTGTGTTTCCATCAATGACAACACCATGATCCTAGATGAGTGTCAATTGCCAACAAAGAGTATGCCAAATCATGGACCCATTCCCTTGAAGATTATATCGAGGGACTTCCTTTTCTTCTAATCCCCCCAAATATTTTATGTTAAGGATTTTGGCCCAAACTTGATCTTTCTTTGTACACCATCTTTATAAGAGTTTACCTATCAGAGAATGACCAACCAAACTAGCATTCTGAAGACCAAGGCCACCATCCTGCTTTGACCTACACACAGAGTCCCATTTAACTAAACTCCATTTTGAAGAAAGTAAGTTACCTGTCTATAAAAAATTCCTAGACAGTGCATCAAATGATTTAATAAAATTGGTTGGTTTTGTCTTCACAAAAAATCTATAAATAGGGAATGTCTGGATCACTGCTTTCAAAAGAGTCACTCTACCTGTCATTGAAATCCACCTATTAGTCCAATGACTCACTTTACGTTAGAATTTATCCAATAGCTCCTACCAAAACCCCCCATGTAGGTGGTTTGCTAAAAGAGGAACTCCATGATAAACAAAAGGAAGAGTTCTAATTGGGAATCTCAAAATTCTAGCAATCCTATCTTGAATAGGAGTCAGAGTATTAAAATATTTACCTTCATTAATCTTTTGATCAAAGGATTTTAAGAAAATATCCAAGGCTCTTCTAAAGTTTGCATCTTCACTAATTTGGTAACACCCATAAGAGAAGTATCATCAACAAATTGAAGATGGGTAGAGGGAGGAACATGATGACCCCAATTCCATCCTTGGATCAAACCATGTCTAACTTTGGACTTTAAAATTCTATCTAGCCCTTCAACCATTAGAATTAAGAGATATGGGGAGAGGGGGTCACCTTTCTAAAGAAATTTGGAGGCACCAAATAACTCTGAGGTTTCACTATTGATAAGAACAATAAAAGAACTGGAAGTAATGCAGCTCATCACCCACCTATTCCATTCAATTCCAAATCCAAAGGCTCCAAGAACTTTGTGCAAAAAGGACCACTTAACTCTATCATAAACTTTGGCCATGTCCAACTTTATGAACATATCCTTCTCCTTAGAGGTTTCCATGGAATGCACCACCTCTATGGCAATGATAATCCCATCCACGATTTTTCTCCTAGCAACAAAGCCTCATTTCTCCTCCAAGTTTAATCTGCTCAACCATGGCTTAAGTCTTTCGGTAATAAACTTTGTGATAATTTAATAGTCAACATTACACAAAGAAATAGGTTTGAAGGAATAAAGAGAGTTTACTCCTTCGTTTTTAGGAATAAGAGCAAGGAAAGTAGCATTCAAAGCCTTAAGAATTTGTTTATTCCTATAAGATTCCTGAACCACATCAAAGAGATCTAGCTTAATGATTTCCCAAAGTTTTTGAGAGAATTCTATAGGAAATCCAACATACCCTGGTGCTTTACCTTTCTTCATGCCAAAAACAATTCCTTCAACTTCCTCTAATGAAATAGGAAACATGAGAGCTTCGTTAATCTCATTAGAGACAAGGGGAGGAATACAATCCAGCACCAATCTCTCCTCCTCCTCAGCGGGGATTGAATCCTTAATGAACAAATTTCCAAAAAAATAAATAGCCTCCTGGGTAATCTTGTCTCGGGAACAAAGGAGAGTTCCCTCAAAGGAAATGAGAGAAGTAATTGAGTTTCCATGCCTTCTATCTTTTACTGTGTTGTGGATAAAAATTATGGTTTTGTCCCCTTCTTGTAACCAATCCACCTGAGCCTTTTGCTTCCAATAAATCTCTTATCGAGCTTCCCACTCCTCTAGATCCTTCACTACAGAACCTTCCTCTTTGTATAAATATTCATACATACGCTAATCCCTAATTTGACAGGTAATAGAGTCAACCCGAGATTGAGAATTCTTTTCTTCCAGAAAGATATTACCAAAACTCATTATGTTACATCTTTTCAACTTATACTTAACAAATTGCAATTGCTTAACAAAAGAATACATTGCAGTTCTATAAGTTGGTTTCCCTTCACACCACCAGTCTGCCATCAAATCATGAAGGGTTGAATCTCGAAGCCACATAAGATGAAATTTGAAAGAGGGCTTCTTTGATACCTAAAACCTAGTAGCATCCAACTTTCTTGGCCAATGATCTGACCCTCGCCAATCCAATATCTCTGAACTAGTGTTCCAACTATCCCCGATCCAAAAGCATGAGACCATAAACCTATCCAATCAATCTGCTATAGCCTCTTCTCCACATCCCCTATTATTCTAGGTAAATATACCATTGGACGGTTTAACATCCTATAATGCCTGTCAAAATACCCCAGAGAAATATAGCTAAATACACACTATTTTTTATTTTTTGTTTTTTTATTTTAACAATACAACACACATCACTTAAGAAATGCAGCGAGAACACATCAACATTTAAGTTTTATGAACATAGAATAATTAACTTGAGATATTTAAACAATTACACAAGCGGAATACAATAAATCATTTCTAATAACTCCTAGGGTATCTCAACGCCATTAATTAATCTACACCAAGTACAAATGTTCCTATTACCATTAACCAACCTCCGACAATAAACCTCACCAAACACATACCAAGATTAACCCTTATATTATATTAACACAATTTTCTTTTACGATTAACTTCCACATAATCATTTATGATTCTATACTCCTAGCATACTTATTACTTCATCATGATTCCAAAAGCACATAATGCAATACTCACAAAGTCTCCTTAAACATTTAATCCATAGCCCATTTAATTCTCATAAAATCTCTTACACTATATCAATTAACCAACAATCATCTTATTACAAATTAAGAAACTACATGAATTCACCTCAACACAAACTAAGATACAATATCCTAATTCCATAACCACTAATAGCATCCACCAAATGGAGATATAATCTTAAACCATAACACATGATACATCCTAAACCTTCCCTAAAATACAAGCATTCATTTTACTATATACCCACACACCTACTAGTAATTTCCATTAATAAGATTAGTAATTCATTCACTAAGAACATCCATACAATATTTCCATAAGGAACCTTCAATTACATCCCAAGCATTATAAGATTTCAATCCAACTATTAGATCACTGTCTACGAAGTATGATACTATAATTTCAAATTCTTTAATCACAAATCATAAACATGTCCTAATATACCTTATGATATTACTCATACTCATACATCCTACCAAGACTTAGCATTTATTATAGTCAAGCATTAGTTAAAGACATCATTTCAAGACTAATACCATTATCATAACGTTTACACCATTTCCTTTTAACATGGCTCATCAAGAATACAAATTGCATCTTTTAATTCCAAACCATAATACTTATCCACATCTCATGCATCCATTTCATTTAATATCAATCTGTTACAATACAACTCAAGGTTCATCATTACAATCATCTACCATAACAAAAGTTATCACTACAACTAGAATAACATAGTCATTTCTCATAAACATGATTTCTTTTACAACCTTTACATAAGAATTTTATTACATAAATCACATCATCATTTACATTCTTGCTGCAATTACTATCCATGAAAAACTTGAAGAAGAATCCTCATCCATGCAAGAAGAATCCAAAGATAGGAACATCCCAA
The DNA here is from genome assembly GCF_030272615.1 of Cryptomeria japonica. Taxonomy (NCBI): domain Eukaryota; kingdom Viridiplantae; phylum Streptophyta; class Pinopsida; order Cupressales; family Cupressaceae; genus Cryptomeria; species Cryptomeria japonica. The sequence goes on along the minus strand of NC_081415.1, from coordinate 191,059,910 downwards.
TGGTTTAAAAGAACTAACCACCCGACCATGTGGAACCAAAGGAACCACCCCTTGTGCTAGGAGATCACACAAGGTCCCAACACACACTCTACATCTAGGCTGACACTCAAAACCAAAGAGACTAACCAACACAAGGACACTCAAGCAAGAACCAATCACAAGATAGCACAAATAGAAAACTCCTAGAGGCGCACAAATCATCAAGGCATAAATACATATCAAACAAAGGACACATGTAGGAGCGGAGTCTCATCACATGCTATCCTCCCCCATAATATTGCCAATACACAACTTTTCACGGCATAACCCCGATAGACATGTGGAGCAATTTCTACCCATGAGAGAATCAAGGGAGATTTGACTTACCATCTTCACGGCCTTCTCATGCTTATCCTAAAACATCCTCCCTAGGAATCAACCATGAGGCTCAAACTATTAATTATCTTGTTTAAATGAGATCTAATTACCCATTCCAATTAATTCATTATTAATGTTATCACTTGTTTTAAAACAAAGGAAAAATCCAATGTGCACTAGTGGTCTAGGTTTCATGCATCCTTACAAGGAACCTCATGCAAGGTTATCACTTGTGACCCCAGTCATCACAAGGAAGCCCACTACTCCTAACATGGCCCAACAATAAATCACAAGAGGCTCCAATTCAAATTCCAAGAAAATATCCATAACTTCATCATGCAGCCCAACAACACATAACAACATACAACGAAAAACCATTGCTAAAGAGCACAAAGGGCTGAAATCCATTATAATGTAAAATGAGCCTCAAAGTGGAAATTCATATCATATAAGAATTATTCCATCAATAAAACATATCAATTCTGTTGTGTCCACAACAATATCATCTTGTTGTCTCCATAACAATAACATCTTATTGTCTCCACAGTGATACCATCTTTCCATTGCAACATCTGAATATAAGAAAAGATTCAAATCTTCAACAATAAGCCAAGAATTGTTTTTAGCATATAAAACATAAAATCACATCAAACTGATAAATAACAGTAGCTTGAAAAAGTACAAAAATCTCAAAAAGCCTTTGGAGTGAAACGAAACTCAAAAATCCAAATCTGACTGGGAAAATAGTGAAAAACACAAAAACAGGTAGAACAATGCTTTCGCATTGAAGTTTAGAGCTTTTGCATTACAGGTTAGCGCCTGTGTAGTTAAAGACAATGCTTTTGCACAAAGGACAGTGCATATACATTGAAGGACAACACAAATGCAACAACAAACATCGCAAATGCATAAAAGGACAACACAAATGAATGAAAGGACAACGCAAATGAATGAAAGGATAGCACAAATGTAGAATCAATGCTTTTGCATTAAAGGGATGAAAAAACACTTTACTTTCGGCAGAGATTAAAAATCAAACTTAAAAATATCAAGCTTTGAAAAACATACGCACAAAGTTGCCCAAAACAATAGATTTAAAGGGCATACATGAAATAAATAATAAACACTTAAAAACCAAGATTCAATCGAAATTCCATTCACGACACAGACTCAGAAAGACACCAGATAAAATCCAAAATATAAGTATTTTCCACAAACTATAGAATAAAGTCTTGCAATAGATTTAAGCATTCACATATTTCCTTCCATACTATGCAACTATAGATTTATTTTCCAAAGCCCACACATTAAATCTACAGACACAGAGCATATAGGAAAACTGTAAAACAAAATACAAAAAGAGGAATACATCTCCAACTTGCAACCCGTGTGAGGGAAGAAGTTGAAGAAGAGCTCCCCAAATCCAAAAGCGAAAACCAACAAGCTCCAGCAACAATCCAAGCTAATACCCAAAAGAAACTCTTGCAGAGAATATTTTTGCAAAAGAAGAAGCTAACCCCAAAACTTCATGGGAAAGAAAATAAAAAGCCAAACAATGACCAAAAACCCTAGCCTCCATCTTGGCCAATCAAAATATTCCAATCTATAATATATTTTACTAACCCCACCATATAATATAATTTTATCTCCCTTTTCAAATTCAACCAATAAAAGAAGAGGGTAGGTAAGATAAATATAAATCATGCTTTTATAATTTGGTGGGAATGTTTTATTATTTTATTTTAAAGTGAATTTATACAACCCACTTAATATAAAAGTCAAACTAATAAATAAAACATGATCCACAATTAAATAAATCAAATGGGGAAATTAAATTAAATAAACCAAAGGTTCGTAAATTAATTAAAGAACTAGATAAACATTAAATACCAAATAAATATTAAACAATAGGCGATTAAATAAATAAATAAACACTTAAATACCAATAAAAGGTCAAGTCACAAATAAATATAAAACCACAACATAAGCTAAACAATAAATATTAAATAAATGGGGATGACCCTTTGGTGAAATGGTGGAGCTTCTTGCCTGTAGTGCCTACAACCTAGGTTCAAACCCCCACGGGTTCATCTCTACCACGTTAAAAATGGAGTACCCTTACCTTGGGGAGAACCTTGGTGAAATAGTGGGGCTTCTTGCCTGTAGTGCTTACATCCTTGGTGCAAACCATTAATTTAAGATATTCTCTTTTGCAGGACGGAGGATAATATTTGGTTTCTTCTATTTGGAATTCTTTTTGTTTCCTTTGATTGGTATCGGCTATGGGGTCTTCATTCAGATATGTATGGGCAATTTTATTTCTACATTCTTTTTTGTCGAGCGAGGCCAAAGTATTGGTTAAAGCATATTGGCTTCTTGGTGTCTTGGCATGATTTTCATGAGGAGATTTTTGTTGGCATCCTGCTCTTCATTTTGTATCCAATTGAGCTTATGTTTTAATGGATATAATCATGATGTTCTTTGTATCCTAAAAAGTCCTATGGGACCTCATTGTATATTCAAAAGATTGGGTTTGGGCGGGTTATATGATCAATTGGCTATGTCATTGCTATCTTGTAAGGGTAGAATAGATTGGTTTATTTTGGGCAACAACTAGAGGTTTTCTTGCGGGTTCTTTCCTGTCGATATGCCCTTTGAACCTGTTGTAAAAATTATTATAGATAATAATAAAAAAAAAAAAAGTTTAGTGGCTTGTCCACTTTAATATATATATATATATTAAATCGTCATTAAAATAAATAAATATTTAAATATCAAATAATTAAATACTCAAAAGGCAAGAATCCAATAAATTAAATGAAACATTAGATAACCAAATAATTAAATCACTATAAATCAAAATAATTAAAATAAACATTATTAACTATTTAATCTCGTAGCAATAATCAATTAGCCTCAACATAATAGAATTAACCAACCAATACTAACATACTCACAACACAAAAGAGATCAAGCTTACTAACTGACATGGTGACTTGCGCCAAGACACTGACGACTCATAGTGAACAACTTAGACCTAGAGTATGTGAGGGGAACTTGTGCTAATGCTGAACCACATGCCATTGGGATTTAAAGATATGCTCAAACCTGTGGAGCTAGGTGGAGTCAGTGTCTGGTACCTGGAAATCCTGCACCCATAAGCAACGATACGACATATGCATCTATATATATATATAATAACAGACAAGGGTTAGAGAATTGCAACGACACATCCCACTCGCAATGAGTGATGTGGAATTGTCTCTATCCCGAAGATAGTCATACAACAATCAAACACACCATAAGATCAACTCATCATAGATAATCATTAAATATGGTCAGTACATAAAAACATCATCAAGTGCATGATTAGTATGATTCATGATTATAGTAAGGCATGTAAAATCCATCAGCACTTAAGCTTATCAAATCACATAATAAGTATATAGTGTCTAATAAATCACACAATCAATAATGATAGTATCAACCTCATATAAATCATTTGAAATAGCCTATACCCAATAATGTTTATCATGCATGAATTAGAAGTCAACTCTAGTCAAAACAAGTCAAATCAAGGGTGGACACTACACATCCACTAGCCTTAAAAGTTCAATATTGTTCCTCATAAGACCAGCAGAAGGATCCAGTCTAGGAATCCCCCCCTTTTCTCTTCCAAAGTAGTAATAGCATTAAAATCTCTTGCCAAAATCCAAGGAAATAAAGGAGAAAGGGAACGAACCAAACCTATATGTGACTACAATAGTGACTTCCCTAGAAATTCAGTAGAAGCATAAACATTTGTTAGAAGAAGGATCTCACAAGATTCATATCTTGTAGCCACCAATGAAATCGAGGACCTACTAGAGTTCCACCAGAGGGGTAAACTTATGCAAATCCCATTAAATAGCCATACCTCCATAACTACCTTGAGCCCCAATGCATTAACCCTGACTTTGAGGCCAAATTTTTAATACCTTTTTAAACATACAATCAATTGATAATTTAGTTTCTTGATAAAAACCACATCAGGGGAATACGAGAAAATCAACTCACGAATAGCCTTTTTTCTAGGGATGATATTCAACCCCCTAACATTCCATGAGAGTACAATCATTTATGTGGAGGAGAGAAATGAGAATAAATGGTCTTCACCAACCTAGACTCCACCAAAGTCTCACCCATAATTTCACCTTCTCTTGATCTTTTTTCCTACCCACCTTCTGGATCCTTTCCTGGTTACCTTTTTGAGAGCTTTATGTTGGATTCCTAGCACAAAGGGAGCCCCCTTACTCTTGTTTCCCTCCTAAGAACCCTTTTCCTCAATAGGAGCCATACTTATGAGACTTAAGTGTCTATATTTTTACACCTAAAACCTCCTCCTATAACTCAACCTGAACACTCATACCCTACTCTCCATCTAGATTTATAGAAGCCAAAATTTCTTGACCCTAAGAAGATTTGCAATAGTCCCATTAAACTGATCCAAGTCATCCAAAACATCAAACCTATTAAAAATCTCATCAGTTTGTCTGTCTTAAAAGGTTCACTTCATGCCTCTTCCCTTGTTTCGGGATTTTACAAGGACAAAACCTTCCTTATCTGTAGCCATAGGAACCTTCCCCTTAGACTACTTGGGAGGTGGAACATTTAGACTACTTCTGAAAGTTTGTACAAGTTGAGACCTTGGGCACATCCATTGCAGATGTCCATATTCATGACAAATCTGACAACAAAATGGAAAGGTTTCATAATCCAGTTGTTGAATCCCTAAGTTTGATCCAAACTAGGTTTCCATAGAGTATAGTAATGGCTTGTTTAAATTAATTTCAACACAAATTCAAACATAAGTAATTACCTTTTTTCCATAGTCTATTGTGAAGGACCAAGTGACTTTCCCAACTATGAAACAACCTAATTGAAGATGTCCTCATGCCAAAATTCCAGAGGAAACTATGGACATCTAACTCAAATCGGGACCCTTGATGGAATCTCTTTAGTAGGTTTTAACCCAATATGCCATGGCTTGATAAAGAGATCAACTTGATTATAAACCTAGGGCCTTCCTTCAAAAGCCTTATTTCTATCAGTCATGCATGAGAAAATAACCAATAAATATTCATTAGTTGCCAAAAGAACCTCCCTTTCCCCCTCCAGATTCCAAGTGCGATGAGCCCATTGTTGGCATTCTACACTCATATGAGATTGGTTGATGTTGTCATTGATGGCAACCAATCGGTATTGGGTTACACAAGATCACCGAAAATAGGTTATACATTGGCACCAACAGGGGCTTACACTGGCATTTAGATTTCATCAGCAACAAAGCATACTGGCACTCAGGCCGACATGGGATGAAATTTTGTTTATTGTATTATAATTATCTTTTCTAAGCCAACATGGTATATTTTATAGACTCATATATGTATGAGATCTCATAATTCATTTTGTAAGGGATGGTATTATTTTGTGGTATGGTATGAGAGATAGCGAATATTGTAATCAAGGAGATAATTGTATAAGGTGATTTAGTGACAGCAAAGGTTTTTGGTTAAGGTATCTATCTGAGCTTAAACCAGTACTGCACTAGGCATTTGAGATGCTATTTTGAGCAGTACATTGTATTGGATTTAATTATCCATTTTGTAGTCAGTGAGACTCTTCTGAGCAGTGACCTCCAAGCTGTTGGCCTTCCTGCATGTGCAAGCCCCTATTGTAAGTAGTATTTATTCATTGGCCAGTGAGTAAATATTGTGCATCACAAATCCCACCGAGCTTTTTCCCACACCGGGTTTCCTCATTAAAATATCTTGTGTTATGGTGTGTTTCTATGTTGTCACTGCTATTTGTGTTTACTACATTAATTCTTGTTTATCGGTACACTATTTTGGGTCGCAAAGTTATAAATATGTTTGAATATTCAATCAACTGGTTAGACATTGATTCACCCCCCCCCCCCCCTCTTAGTGTCTTTGGGACTGTCATTGAATCTAACAATTGGTATCAGAGCTTGGTCCTCTATTTGCAAAAGCCTAACAACTTGAGGAAGATTCTGAAACTGGTACAAATGGAGAATTTGAGAAAATAGTTGGAAGGAGCTCTTGAAGATTTTGATGCAGAAAAATTGAAGAATATCAAATTTGAAGATGATCTGAGGATTGCACAGGAATTCATTAAAGGACTTTAGGAGAACCTAGTTATAGTAAAAAATAAGAGAAAATAACTTCATGAGAAAATGTAGAATGATGATGATGAAAAGGAAACTCTTAGAGACATTGCAAATAAGTTGAGGCAAAAGAACACTTATATGAGGAATGAAATGCAAGATATGACTATGAGGTTATGTAAGGATATTGAAGATAGGAAGAAGAATGAAGAAGACTTGACTAGGAGACTTAATGATGGAGAAAATGAAAATTTGACTTAATCATGAAAATGATATGCTAAAGACAGATCCGATTCACATGCAACATGATAAGGAGGAGCTTACAAGACAAGTTGGAATTTTGGAAAATGAGTTGATCACTGCAAAGGAACATGAAGACAAATTCAAGAAAAGTTCACAAAGGCTTGATGACATGTTGTAAAGACAGAAACTTGATGGAGATACAATTGGACTTGGATTTGAAGTTAGAGAAGGTTTCAGTACTACAAATAATCATGATCACAGTAAATCAGTAAGACAACCTAATGCTTAAAAATTCAATGGAAAATATTTCAATTGCAACAAGTTTGGTCATAGAGAAAATTAGTGCAGATTTAGAAATAATCACAATAACCCACCCACCTGTCAATGTTCCAAATGCAACAAAGTTGGTCATAATTCAGAAAATTGTAGAATGAATGTGAAATGTTATGTTTGTGGTAGATTTGGGCATTTATCTAATCAATGCAGATCACAAACTGGTCAAGGATATGGAAAGGTTATTTAGAGGAATAATGTAACTTGTTATGCATGTAACAAGATTAGGCATATTGCAAAATTCTGTAGGAGCAAGACTACACCGACAAATAATAAAGGATCTAGTTTGAAGGGAAAATAAAAGGTAGATGAAGTAAAGCAAGAATTTTCAAAACAATGGATTAAAAAGAGTGATCAGAGAGTTGATGAAACTATCTCTGCACTGATAGAATAGAGTAATCCTCCACCGATAGGAGATTCATCATCCAATTGAGGAATAACCCTTATGGGGTATTGCAGCAAGCTGCAAGTCATGCATTCTACCCGCAGTTGATGGTGAGAAGACATATTTCTTCTTTATCACTAGATGTGTTAAGTTTTCACTTAACCGGCAAGAATTTAATGTAGTTGTTGGAAGTCATTTCATTATATATCACCAGAAATCCCTCATTGTGACTCACCGAGCATTCAAACAATCAGAGAGTGCGAAACTAAGCAAGGGCATTCTAAGGTGAAGCTACGAAGTGACATTCAGACATTCAGAGAATTTCAATTAAGTGGTATCTATCACAATGGCAACTTCATCTTCTATTCTTGAGTTTATTGCAAACCCTATCATTATTGAAAACATTCAATGCCCTAGATATGTGTTTAAGATTATCCCTGAGATTACAAAGTAGGATGATTCTGTCGAAGCTTTTTCAAAAATTCCAAAGGGTGTTGCATTTGCTGAAGACCCTAGAATCTACATCCATTGCAACATAGAAAACCTAGGGACTGAGGACTTGAAGAAAATGTTTAATGATGTTATCACCAATGAACAAGGTATGATTAAACCTGAACATAAGATTGTGGAAGACTTAGGTTTTGTAGAAATACTGAACATTCCCAAATTTCCAAAGGAAGTTGTATGACTTGTACTAAGAAGAGTCCATGGAGAGTTCATGTGGTTAGAGTCAATTTACAAGGTAACTAAGGAAGCGATTAAGGCAGTTACTGGTTTACTTTCAACTGGTAGTAGGCCTGATAAAACCAAGAAAATACCTAACAAGAGTGTGACAAGCTTAATTGGAGCCACATCTGATAGCAGATCACTTAGAGTCAATGATGTTAAGGATATAAATGTGAGATATGTGAGTATGATACTTGGATATAAAGAAACACATGCAAATAGATTGAATTTGGTTTCTAGCCTTTGTATTCATAGTGCATATGAGATGGTGAACAATAATGCTAAGATTGATGTTTGTGAATGGCTTAAAGATGAACTGATTGACAATTTGAAGAAGATTAAGGGAGATAAGAAAGGTACTTTCCATTTTGGGAACCTACTAGTATGCTTAATGCTATACTTTACTAAGAGATACCCGACATAGGTCACAAATATTTTGGTTATGTCATCTCGGTAGGCAAAAAGATCTAGTAAGCTTTCACTGGTGTGTAGGAGAAAAAGTGACACTAAGCAAATAGGCCCTAATCTCACTTTCAACCACACACTTGTGGAATACGAAAGAGCCTAGAGGTATCACACAATTGGCTACTTCTTTTTGTGGAAGAGAGAGCCATGGGATACCTATTAGGATTTCTATTCCCTTGTTGCAATTGAAAGATGAAATGATGCAAGTTCAATCCCTAACCCCAAAGTGCAAGTATGAACTAATAACAAGATTACAGAATTGAACTTAAATGATGGAAAGTTATAAACACAAGGACAAGACAAGAATGTAAATGCGTATCCGGTGTTAAAATATGAATGAAAATGTTCGGGACGGGGGCACGAGAGCCACTGTCTTGATTCTGCCCCTGAAACTGCTCCGGAAACTACTGTTTTGCGACCTAGAAAGCTGTCAAAAAGTGCTGAAAATGTTGTCTATCAGGAGGACCAGGGCACACAGCGCCCCTGTCCCAGGGACCAGGGCACCCAGCGCCCCTGTCCTAGCAGGACCAGAGCGCCCCATGCCCCTGTCCTGGTCTTTTGCTCTGAAACTGGGTGTGTTGTTTGGTCTCCGTCTGCTTCTTCCGGATCTGTAACTTGCGGCGTCATCCGAGCCTTGAAACCTGCACTTATATCTGAAAAGGTGTTTGGGCAGCTATATAGGGTTTTGCCTTAGTCAAACTCCTGCTTCGGTGATTTCCACCTCCACGAATAGCCAAGTTGTATTGTAAAATGTATTGTGTGTGCAGACCTAGTGTGTGTGCAAGGTCCTAGAATGCAAGAAAGCAAACTAGAGCAACCTAGAAAGTAAACCCTAATTGCTTGTAAATGATAAGGTAAATGCTCTAAATCAAGATGCAAAGTGATCTAAAGCATGAATAAAGGATATATTGAAGCTTATGCAAAGACATGAAAACAACATGAAATCATACCCAACCCTCAAGGGAGGAGTACAAGCCAATCTTCAGTCGGTAATCTCCTATTGTTCTTCAATGTCTTCCAAGCCCTAAATGGATGAATGAAATTGATAAATGCTTGATAGAAGGATGTTGAATTTTGTTGAAGTCTTCAAAGATCTGCTCTTTCGCTGCATAGAAGGTCCCTGAAAGCCAAAATCCGGATCCCCTCAAATGAAGAAAGAGAGCTCTTATATATGAAACCCTAGGTCTTAATTTCAACTTTTGGCCGACCTAGAGATTGAATCTCCTGCCAATTTCTTGAGGTTAAGCTTTATTTTATGATTGGATTGTGCTCCTAAAATTTCGAGAAAAATGTCCGGGACCATGTGCACTCCGGGCGCCATGGTCCCGACAACTTTTCACCAAATTTTCAGGGCCGTCAGATATGATGATTTTAGAGAGAATCCCGAAGTTACAGGTGATTTCGAGATGTTTTGACCCCCAAAATCAAGCCCCCAAGTTCTAAATAGGACCTAATTAGGGTTTTTGATTAAATGATGTATTGGAGGAATAAAATGAAAAAGGCACACTTTAATAAAAGGGCCCAACTTTATGATATAGGAGATGATGAAATAGAACCTTAGACCTAATTATTTAATTAATTAAGTGCTAAAGGGGAAATGCAATGCAAAATGCAAAATGCACCAAGGTGGGTGCTAAACTAGGTGTGAAATTGTACCACCCTAGCAAGTGCGTACAATTTACGACGCTACATTTAGCCCCCACTTTAGCAGTCATATGAACACTACGTGCATATGCAAGCTAAAGTACAGAAAAGTAAACATTATTTGAAAAAGGATATATCCATAAGTCTATCGAACGAAGCCCCCAGTCATATCTGCAGTACACAGTTAGGAACCGCACCCTACAAAACACACGTTAGATCACAAAATCGCCTAATGCTTACTAAGGAAGGCACCTGATGAAAATTCGAGGGTAGCTATATGCCCCCCCTGTTTCGGCTTGCTAATTTTAGTGAGTTGAAACAGGGTATCATGTTTACCACTTCGAATTGTTAAAGAATATTGATGACAAATGCTCACAAGAAGATTTGATATGAGATCAAAAACTAATGGAGAATCATTTGGTAAGAAAGAGGACTAAATCTCAATTCCAACACAACAAAGAGTGTGAGGATTTGAGAGTTCTCTAATGCAAAATGAAGGATGTAAATGGAAACAAAATGCAAAGAGAAGAAAAGAAATGAAAAAAGAATGAATACACACGTTGGTGATCCATGAGAAGAATAGTGAGAGAGAAAACATGGACTTCTCGCCCCTAGATCTTGTCTAGGTGATCCATGGGAAAAGGACATGGAAAACTAGCCCCTAGAGTCTGTCTAGGTGATCCATCTAAGGGAGGAGAGTGAGAAAGTCTAGCCTTATGCCGCTAGTTCCACTCAACCTCGTGCATGTGTGTGTAAGGGAGGTTAGAAGCACCTCATAGGAGTCTATGCCCGAGTATGCTACAACCTGTATATGTATAGTACAAAAACGTGACATCTCGCTCTAAGAGTCTATGCTCTGGTTCCGAGAATAATCACTTTGCATAAAAGAAAAATGGAGACATCTCGCTCTAAGAGTCTGTGCTCTAGTTTCAAGAATGACCCATTGCTCAAAAAAGTGTAATGTTTATGTCATAAGCAAAGTAGAACAAGGATACCTACCTTCATCACAAAAGAAGATACCCCAAAAATGCAACAATGTCATAGATCCAAGCAAAAGAGTTTTGCACTCTTTAAGCAAGGATAAGATAGTTGAAAAGGGATATCTTGTAGTATGTGTAAAGGAGATCCTTAGAGGAGAAGAGATCTTTGTACAAAAGACACCTATCCTCGAGAGGAATTGTCTTCAACAAATATAACATCTTCTAGAATAAGACAAAGAAGAGAATAAGAATGCAATACTTCCTTCTTTTGCGAGGTGAAAGTGATTCTTAATGAAGGATGACGCTCCTTTTAACCCAATTGGGAGAGTGAATTCATTATGGATGTATTTTACCAAGTGCAAAAGAGGTTGTAGTCAAGGACTTACACCTCTTGTAAGAGAGAATCCTTGAACAAACAACAACAAATGCATACAAGGAATAACATCAAGTAATAAAGTTCACACCATCCACGAAATGGAAAAAAGTGGATCCTTAGATAAAAATAAGAAAAGATCATTGCCTCCCAAGGATAAGGTCAATGAGAAGGACTTACACAATCTTCTAGGGAGAGATTTAGACATAAGCAAAATGTACTACATACTCACATGAGTTCATGCAAGCAAGACATTAGTGTATGTAAAATGCTCCTTACAAGAAGTGGGTAGGATAAGAAAGAGGATACACATCTTCTCCCATATCTAGGAAAAGAGGATTCTAAAGAAAAGATGATATCATAGAAAATTAGGCTATTATGTTGCTTCAAAAATATGATTGCACTTGAAATTGTACCATCATGAATGACAATGAGCCCCCAGTAAATGAGCTACCAATGTCACATAATGATGAGCAACATAATAGCCATTAATGTTATCTAAAGACATGATAGATTGAATGAGGTATTTGAATATGACATGCTAAATGCTCCACTATAAGTGAGATCAAAAACATGTATAAAATGATAAAAATTGAAGAAGAAAAGTCACAAGAAATCTTAGAAGAGGGATGAGTGTAATTTATTAGAGCCTTATCCCTGGAGGAAAGGACTTTATGATGAATAGGAGATAAAGATTCATAAGTGGATTTAGAAATTTGAGGGGAGTCATAAAGAGATTTGTTCATCGCCAAGATTTCCTTATGAGGGGAATGAGAGTTGATAGAAGTAGAAGATGATTTAGTTGAAGTGAGATCATCATCACTACTAAATATAGCATTCACATTGAGAGATGGTCCTTTAGATGCTTTGGTACGTTTGTAGGGATTATAGCCGAGTCCAAAGGCATAATTGTGAAAATTAGTCTCTAGAGGAACTTTTATCCCTTGTTCATGAGCGCCACAACCATTTCCATGATACCCATGCTTAGCAAAAATGCGAAAACCATGACCATAACGATCAGCCATTTCAGGAAGAGAAGGTGGTTTTTCATAAGACAAAGAATCAAACTCTTCATAATTAGAGGTGTGAGGAGAAGAAGTTTGAGAAGCAGCCACAAAATTATTGCTCATAGGTTCAGGTAAGACTAATTGATCTCTAGTTTCTTCCTTCTCTTTAACTTTAAGCTCTCTAGGAGGAACCCTATACTCACCTACAAAGGTGGGATTAAAATCAAGAGATCCCCAATCGTCTTCTACGAGAACCTTCTCAGGATAAAAAGTCTTTTCATGTGTAGATTCAAGTCGAGAAGGATCTTCTTCAGGAGCTTTAGACTCATCCAAAGAATTTTGATTATCAGAAGGTAATGATTCATCCATAGGTATCTTGTTTAAAGAGTCATCACTAGAAGAGGAAGGTTTAGAAGAACTCCCTTTGGAAGTAGATGTTTGCAAACAAGCCTGAAGATTAGTATCACCTATCAAGGTATATGTCTTATTGTTATAAATAAATTTAACTTGTCTATGCAATGTAGAGGGGACAGCTTGCATACTGTGAATCCAAGGTCTCCCTAATAACAAGTTGTATGTTAGATTTCCCGACATAACATGGATAGGAGTAGGCAAAGTAACAGGTGCCACTGTGATGGGTAAGGTGATAATACCTAATGAAGACTTAGCCACATTATCAAAGCCTCGAATGGGATGAGAGTCAGGCTCAATAAGGGATGTATCCACATTCATCTTATGCAATAGATTAATGCTACACACATTAAGGCCAGAGCCATTATCTACCAGTGTTCGTCTTATAGCAGTGTCATTTATGATAACCACAATCATCAAGGGATCATATTGATGTTGAATTTCACTAGTAGGCAATTCATCTTGAGTAAACACAATTTGAGCTTTAGGATTCATCACAGAGTTAACCAAAGATACTATATTACTAGATGTATTAGGTGGAGGAACATTCAAATCTTTCAAGGCATCTTGCAACATTCCATGATGAACGGAAGAAGTTTGGATCAAATCCCAAAGGGATATCTTAGCAGGGGTAGCTTTAAGTTGTTCTATGAGATCATATTCCTTACTAAGCATTTGTGAAATACGTGGATCTTGCGGAAGAATAGGTTGGGAAGGAGGAAGTGAAGTTGGGATAACTGGAGGAGGATTAGGTTGCCTATTGTTTCTTGTGTTATAGGTATGAGCAACTGCATGATAACTCTCTCTAGTCAGTTGCTTAGCATACTCATAAGGGCTCTTAGTAGAATAACCTCCTTGCACAGTAATAACAGATTTCTTAGGAGTGCAAAAAGAATAATTAGCATAACCACCTTGAACCACTAAGATAGGCTTATTTAAAGGTTGAGAATTTATAGGAGGACAAGCACCTTGGATAGTGAAGAGAGGTTTGTTAGGTGTCTCATTCACATGTATCAAATTGATTGAGGATGGTTTAGAGGAAAGAAAAAAAGTGTTGGAAGAATTTTTGATAGTCTTCTCTTGCACTAAAATCTTATCACAGATTAAATCAATTTTAGGAGAGAGACAAGGGATAGGCATTGATGTTCTAGTAGGAAGAGTAATACTAGGAAAGGTCATATCATCCTCTGTCATCAAAGGATCTACATGGGGAATAAACTCTCTAGGAGAAGGATCAACATTTCTCTCTAAAGTCTCACTTTTGAGAGGGAAATCTTTGAAAGAGATGTTAACCATCTTGCTTTGAACTAGGGTATCCTTATGAGTAGAACCAAGTTGAGGAGAGGGAGATGCTTTATTTTTAGAGAGAGAATAATTAAGATTAAAGGAAGGTGAGAAACTATCAAGGGAGTTTTCAATCTTGATTTCATCCCCTTTGGCTAGGGTTCTCTCATGGGATAGAGAATAATCTACACCTTCTTCTAATGGTTCATCCCAAATAGTGAAGTTGATGAAAGGAATGTTTGAAGTATTGTCAATTTTAGGAGAGGAGATAACATTGTTTATTAATTCCTCATCCCTAGAAGGGAGAGCATCAATAGATGTGTTAAACTCATCCTCTTTCCTCAAAATATGTTCAATATGATCTTTAGGGGAGAGAGAATTAAGTAAATTGCTTATTATTTCATCTTCTTTCTCTAAGGGATGCTTATGGGTAAGATAAACTTTAGGAGAAGGGTAAGCATTTATCATTAATTCATCATCTCTAGTGGGAATTTTGTTGGAAAAGGAAATGCCATCACTAGGAAATGTAGGGATAATGTCATCTTCTTGCACAAAAGGATCCTCATGAAGGGAGTGTTTTTTAGGAGGAACATGAACATATTTCTCCAAAGATTCATGCTTAGGAAGGAGATCTTTGAAAGAAGTGTTCATAACCTCTTGTTGCACTAACATGCCCCCATTGGAAGGACCAACTTTAGGAGAAAATAAGTCAATGTCCATCAATACCTTTTCACTTAGAGAGACATCATCTAGGGAAAGTGAAGTAACATTAAGAAAGGTGTTTATAATATCATTATCTTCCTCTAGGATAGCTAAATAGGAAGGGCACATTTTAGGAGAATTGTCAAGATCACTCTTAAAGTCTTCATCCTTAGAGCATGGGAGAGTCTCAAAGGGATTGATAGCAACTCTTTTAGGCACTAAAATGTTGTTATAGATGGGGGGAGGTTCTTTAGAAGAAGGAAAAATTGAAACAAGGGAAGCTAACCCATTATCACATCTATGAAATGAATGCATCATGACAACAATTTTCCTCTTTCAAATGATAACACATGCAAAATAGAAGGAAATGTTTAATTTTAACCAATGAAAGCACTTAGAATGTAGATTTAGAAAATGAAATTTATGATTCAAATGAGTTCCTAAATCAGATTTGAAATTATTGATCCCAATTAAGCTATCCACAAGTTCAACTTTGAATTGAAAAATTAGGGTTTTAGCAAAAATTTCCTCTAGATTTTTGAATCTTGTAAGAAATTAAAACTTGTAAATACAAATTTGATTTTGGAATAGCATAAACACTCAAATTTGAAAACATAAATCAGAATTAGAGAAGATTGGAATTCACGTCGGGTTCACCAAAAATGTGTAGGAGAAAAAGTGACACTAAGCAAACAGGCCCTAATCTCACTTTCAACCACACACTTGTGGAATACGAAAGAGCCTAGAGGTATCACACAATTGGCTACTTCTTTTTGTGGAAGAGAGAGCCATGGGATACCTATTAGGATTTCTATTCCCTTGTTGCAATTGAAAGATGAAATGATGCAAGTTCAATCCCTAACCCCAAAGTGCAAGTATGAACTAATAACAAGATTACAGAATTGAACTTAAATGATGGAAAGTTGTAAACACAAGGACAAGACAAGAATGTAAATGCATACCCGGTGTTAAAATATGAATGAAAATGTTTAGGACGGGGGCGCGGGTGCCATTGTCCTGATTCTGCCCCTGAAACTGCTCCGGAAACTGTTGTTTTGCAACCTAGAAAGCTGTCAAAAAGTGCTAAAAATGTTGTCTGTCAGGAGGACCAGGGTGCCCAGCGCCCCTGTCCCAGGGACCAGGGCACCCAGCGCCCTTGTCCTGGCAGGACAAGGGCGCCCCATGCCCCTGTCCTGGTCTTTTGCTCTGAAACTGGGTGTGTTGTTTGGTCTCCGTTTGCTTCTTCCGGATCTGTAACTTGCGGCATCGTCCGAGCCCCGAAACCTGCACTTATATCTGAAAAGGTGTTTGGGTGGCTATATAGGGTTTTGCCTTAGTCAAACCCCTACTTCGGTGATTTCCACCTCCACGAATAGCCAAGTTGTATTGTAAAATGTATTGTGTGTGCAGACCTAGTGTGTGTGCAAGGTCCTAGAATGCAAGAAAGCAAACTAAAGCAACCTAGAAAGTAAACCCTAATTGCTTGTAAATGATAAGGTAAATGCTCTAAATCAAGATGCAAAGTGATCGAAAGCATGAATAAAGGATATATTGAAGCTTATGCAAAGATATGAAAACAACATGAAATCATACCCAACCCTCAAGGGAGGAGTACAAGCCAATCTTCAGTCGGTAATCTCCTATTGTTCTTCAATGTCTTCCAAGCCCTAAATGGATGAATGAAATTGATAAATGCTTGATAGAAGGATGTTGAATGTTGTTGAAGTCTTCAAAGATCTACTCTTTCTCTGCATAGAAGGTCCCTGAAAGCCAAAATCTGGATCCCCTCAAATGAAGAAAGAGAGCTCTTATATATGAAACCCTAGGTCTTAATTTCAACTTTTGGCCGACCTAGAGATTGAATCTCCTGCCAATTTCTTGAGGTTAAGCTTTATTTTATGATTGGATTGTGCTCCTAAAATTTCAGGAAAAATGTCTGAGACCATGTGCACTCCGGGCGCCATGGTCCTCTCCAGGCGCCATGGTCCCGACAACTTTTCACCAAATTTTCAGGGCCGTCAGATATGATGATTTTAGAGAGAATCCCGAAGTTACAGGTGATTTCGAGATGTTTTGACCCCCAAAATCAAGCCCCCAAGTTCTAAATAGGACCTAATTAGGGTTTTTGATTAAATGATGTATTGGAGGAATAAAATGAAAAAGGCACACTTTAATAAAAGGGCCCAACTTTATGATATAGGAGATGATGAAATAGAACCTTAGACCTAATTAATTTAATTAATTAAGTGCTAAAGGGGAAATGCAATGCAAAATGCAAAATGCACCAAGGTGGGTGCTAAACTAGGTGTGAAATTGTACCACCCTAGCAAGTGCGTACAATTTACGACGCTACAACTGGTATGGGCACTGACTGTGATAAGGACATTGCAGATTACTTTAAATCTTTTCAAACTAAGATGAGAGCTAGAGAAAGGTTATCACAAAGCATAGTTGATAAGCATGACAAACAAATCTGTTTTGTCATTAAGCAAGATGAAACTTGGATGGAAGTAGTAAGGCCTAGAACTATTTGGGTTTTACTAAGATGGGTTATGAGGTAGACCTCTTTGTTCTAGAGACATATGCTAAAGCTCTACTTGATGCACCAAGGGAGCCATTTGAGAAATTCTTTGGTAGTGCAGGAACCATTGAGAGTAATGTATCTATGCAGAAGAGGAGAAAAAGAAGAGGAAATTTTATCAGAGATGCCTCCAAGAAGGTCAAAGAAATCAAAGAAAATGTCATGAATATCAGTGGTATATCAGCAAGTGAGCTTGAAGGACTGCAACCTAAAGCACATGTTTCACTGGTTGTAACATCTTCTGGTACTGACAGTGGAAAGGCTGTTGAGTTAAGAGAGTGTAAAGGAAAAGGAAAACCTCACCGATACCTTCTCCTCCTCCTAAGAAAACCAGGACACTAAGGAAAAAGAAGCAAGCAGTTAGGGAACTATAGAAGAAGCTTACACCAAAGAAGAAACAAACACCAGTTACCCCCACATTGGATGATCTACTGAATGAGATTACACAGGAAGGTATTCTAGTAAATGTAAATATATGGTATAATTCTTTTAAGGATTCTGACAAACAAACCATTGAAGAAAGCATTATTCTACATTTGGATATTTACAAGAAAGTTTTGATAGAAGTAATTGATGAGTTACCCAATGATTTATACATGAGATTGGAAGCTAAAAGACTATCTGTGATGGAAATAGAAAAGAAGTTGAAAGTTGAATTACTTTTGGTTGTGCATTCAGTAAACTCTAGGGAAGAGATAGATGAGCTTATTTCTGAAGCAAATTAGTCAGTATTTGTCAGTGGACACTGGCAAGTGAGCCTGATGGTTGGAAGGGTTAAAGAAATTGTTGATGAGACTACAGATAAATGGGACATATTTTTTTGTTGAAAAGGAAAAGAAAGAAGAAAGAAATTGACCAAAAGTGGAAAAGACATTCAAGGTATATCATAAAGACAAGGGAAAAGGTAAAATAGGTGGTGTACCTTCTATAAAAATAACAGATAACATCCCTCCACCAGCTCACGATGCCCCTCCATTAACTTCAACATCACCAGTACATACAACTAATCCACCGGATATAGCTACTGAAGGTATAACTCATGATGATACTAACCTAAAGTCTGAGATACTTTTTACAATGAATGTGGATACACAAAATATAAACATTGTTGTGGACAAAGAGACTGCAGAGGTTAAGGCAGATAGTGTTGAGGACAACAAGATCTTAGAGAAACTAGCACAAACTGTTGACTCTCAGGAAACTGAGATACTGACTCAAGCAGAGCAACCAAAGACTAATAAACCAACAAAGGATAAGACAACTAGCATGGGGCCACCAAAATCTAAGAAACCGGCAATGTTACAGATAGAGAAACAATCTAAGGTAGAGGTTCATGTTGGGTCAGAGACACCGATAGTTAGAGAGGTGCTTAATCAAACTGAGAAACCACCCAACGTAGAGGTACATACATAGATAGATCCACCAGAAGAAAATATAAGTAAAGTGGAAGCATCTGATGGAAATAAAGAGGATGTAGTGAAGGTAATTGGTCAAACATCTGCTAAGAAGAAACCCACAACAGAACCGAGCACATCTACAGGTGAATTTAGACCCACTAACATAAGAGAGGTTCTACTAGATTCCATCAAGAGGATTACAGATTGCAATGCCTTAGCATTTAAGGCAATTGATAACACATTACCTATTCTAAAGATGATTGCACCAAATTGTAAGATAGATCACATTAATGATTCTTTAGGGGAATTGGACACATTGTCCAAATTCAGTGCTGATAATTTAATAACCATAGATAAGGTGAATGAGGATACCATTAAGGAGAGAGTTGAAAAAGAGAAAAACACATTCTTTGAGAACACTATAAAGAAATGTACCGATCACTTAGACACACTTTTACCGGTACTTAATTCTACAATTTTGGAGTATAAGGAGTTATATAGAGAATTATGTAAACCTGATTGTTTGACAAAGGACATTGATGAGAAAATAAAAAAGACACAAAAATAAATTGATGACATAGTGGAAAACATGATAGGTTCATCTACACTTATATTAGTTTTTGAGCAGGAAATGGTAGTTTTTGAGGAGAAGTTAGAGAAACTTGAGAAAGAGAAGGCAAGGATAAGGTCCAATGCTTGGGAACTCAAAAGTAAACTTGGTCCAAAATTGGACAATCTTATTACTCAGAGAGTTGAATTATCTAAGGCAACAGTACAAGGAGAGCGATCATTGGAGCAGCAAATGCACTATCTCACCGGTATGATCCATCAGATTGAGGCAACTCTAAATGACATCAACATTTTTATGCAGAGTTTAAATCTAGTTTTGGTAGACATTTTTCAGATAGTAACCAACTGGTTATAGACCTTAAGGTAGCATTTTTGTACTCTTTTGATTTTTTATGACATCCTTTTTCATTGATGTCAAAGGGGGAGTAGTGGAGAGAAAAATGCATGTACATAGGAGATCACTTGCTCAGAGGGAGCACATCTTTTTGGATTTCAGTTTTTGGATAACAGTTTTGGATTTTTCTCACAAGTGTTGCCATCAATGCCAAAGGGGGAGATTTTTGGCATTATACACTCTTATGAGAATAGTTGATGTTGTCATTGATGGCAACCAACTGGCAACCAACCGGCAATAGGTTTCTACATGCACCGATAGACACCGGCATCGATAGGTGCTTACACTGGCATCCAGTTTACACCGGAAATGAAAATACTGGCACTCAAGCTGACATGGGATAAAGTTTTATTTATATGAATTATTTTGTAAATGTAATAAATCATTCACAAGACGACATGGTATATTGTAAAAGACTCATATATGTATGAGATCGTATAGGTCATTTTGATATGAGAGTAATGTGAGATGTAGTAGATGATATGATATGTATGGTAGAAGATAATTGTTTAGTGCCAGTGAAGGTTTTTGGTTAAGGTATCTATCTGAGCTTAAACCAAAACTGAACCTAACATTAGATATGTTGTTTTGAGTAGTACATTGTATTGGATTTAATTATCCATTTTGTAGTCAGCGAGACTCTTCTTTGAGCAGTGAGCTCTAGGCCGTTGGCCTCCCTGCATGTGTCAACCCCTATTATAAGTAGTATTTATTCATTGACCAGTGAGTAAATATTGTCATGGGTCACAAATCCCACCGATTTTTTTCCCACACTGGGTTTCCTCATTAAATATCTTGTGTTATGGTGTGTTTATATGTTGTCTTTATTATTTCTATTTACTACACTAATTATTGTTTACCAGTTTACTCTTTTGGGTGGAAAAGTTATTAATAAGTTTAAATATTTTATTTACCGGTTAGACACTAGTTCACGCCCCCCCCCCCCCCTAGTGTCTATGGGACTGTCATTGAATCTAACACCCTAGGCACATTAGGAAGTCTTCCCAATGAGCCTTGAGGACTTTGGAGACAAGAAATGCCTTTAAGGCATATCTCTTGGTCTCCACACTTGTCGTGCCATCCCCTCTTGGGCCTTGTGTGGGATCACAAGAAATCCTGACCCTCCATCTTGGGTCAATCCTAGGCCTCCATTTCTCCTCTTCTCTTCCTATAAATTGAGAACTCCATCCCCTCATATCTCATCTCCAAGTTTAGTAAATCCATGCTGCTAGTTTGTGCCCAAGAAATCATCCTTGTACCCTTACTATGCCAAAATTAGCACTCATCCATACTTAGCCATTCCATCCTTTGATCATTAATCCATCTTCTCTCATCCATCCATCATATTCCATTTGTGCATAATATTGGAGAGCCAACCACATTCAAATCAATCAAAGGAGCACATCAAGTGGAGCATCATCAAGGGGCGGCTTCACTTCATCAAGCTCAATCCAAGGGAGATGATAGCTTGCAAGGTATAAAATGGTTTTGTTTTCATTTTGAATTTTTCTTTGGATTTGTAACCATCTAATCTCACCTTGCATGATTTTATACTCTTCATTTTGGCATGCCCGATGGGACCCACGTTCCTGAAATCTAATGTTTATTTTGAGTTTTTGTGAGTTTGCAAGTCGTAGGTATCGGAATAGCGCAAGTGCCTGCAAATTAGCACGAATGAATCAGGATTAGTGTGAGTGAAAGGAATTTCAGTGCATGCACAGGTGCATCAGCACAAGTGCTTCAAATTTAAATTTCTTTCCTGCTCCCCTACAAGTCTGCATATTAGCGTGTGCATTTCCAGAATAGCGCGTCCGATTAAAAAATTTCCTGCCTAATCTAACAGTCTTCTTTAATTTTGATTTTGCTACTTTTCTTGTTGGTTAACAATCAAAATAATTAAAAACAAAAAAAAAATCTAAGAGGAAAATTTGGCTATTTGGTTTTATAAGTTAGTCATTTTTTTTAGCACTTTCGGTTCAGTGCGAGTGACCTGCGAACAACATGGGCACTCTACTGGATCCCCGCTCAAATTCAAATTTTGGAATTATTTTTGAATTCTGCTAACTATTTTGGTTCTTGAGTTGAGGTTGAGTTCGATTGATCCTCTGATTGTGATTTGGATGTTTGGGGTATGACTTTCTAGGATGATTATGCAAATGATGACGGACTAAGACGGATGTATATGAAGTCTAGACAAGGACTTAAATCTAAGGACATATATGAGGATGATAATGAGGACATAATTAAAGACTATGAAACTTCTAAGGATGATGTAAATGAAGACTATGCAACTTCTAAGGATGATAATAAGGATTTAAATGAAGACTATGCAAGGACTATGGATGATAATAAGGACATAAATGAAGACTATGCAAGGACTATACAAGGACTATGGATGATAATAAGGATGTAAATGAAGACTATGCAAGGACTATGCGACGACTATGGATGATAATAAGGACATAAATAAAGACTATGCAAGGACTTATGCAAGTTCTAAGGACGATAATAAAGACGTAAATGAGGACTATGCATGGACTTATGCAAATTCTAAGGATGTATATGAGGATGATGATAAGGACTTCCTATGGTCATAAGTATGTAAAAATTTTGAGCTTGTAGGACTATCTGACATTCCAAGATGGACTTTGTTTCCAGTAATTTTGTGTGTAGGACAAGTTTGTTGTTTTCCAAGTCTAAGAATAGTTGTTTGAAGGTAGGTAAAGATGACTGGATTGTTTTCAAACAAACTCTGAGAATTTAGAGATACGCAGGGTAGGGCCTGAAATAGCCCAATCTTGACTCAATATTGGTCTGACACAATGATACATATAAAAGCACAAAAGACAATCTTAGGCTAGAAATTGGAAACCATTCAAATGAGGCCCTTACAAAATACTAAAACAAGACGAACAACTAGAGAGTCTGGCAGCACTGGCTTGACTCCATGGCACACACTTTTCGAGCATGTCAATCTCTCTTATCCAGAAGATTCGAAGATCTTATCACCGAGGGATTTCTATCTCATAATGCAAGGTACATGAAGGGAATCTATGGGGTACGATCTGCACTCCCGGAATCACTGAATGTAGGATTTGGGCTACTAATTTGGTTCTTATTTTAAAATTTTGAGGGTTCCCGATCCAATGATGAATTCTCAGAGAAAGCCACTTATGACTTTAGTTGAACTTATCGGTGCAGGGAAGGCCCCCACATATGTTGAATTCACTCAACACTCCAGCCACCTGACCAGTATATTTATATAGTAGCTCTAAAAATCCGCTCGAGAGTACGCTGGGAGAGATGATATCCCCAACATGTCCCAATTCGAAGTACCTATGTGGGGTGATGAAATTCCCAGTCAAAGATACCCCTCACTACTTGAAATAAAATAAAATTGGGCATTGTTGTCACCTTCTCCCTTTCTCCAAAGACCCTAAAGGCGGGTGGATAGGTAGTTAATGCAACAATAGGTCCACCCCAAGCACAATAAAAGATTATTTTGCTTAAGAAAATGAAATGTGAGTTAATCTATTGAGTAACCTGATTCACGTTCATTTTAAAAACCCAATTTTAGGTGTTAGATATGCATGTGCATGTCAATTTTAACCATTGTTTATTTTAAGCCCAAAACTGAAGTGTGATACATGCATGTCCATGCTAACCATTGTTTATTTTAAGCTCAAAACTAAAGTGTGATACATGCATGTCCATTCTAACCATTGTTAATTTTAAGCCCAAAACTGAAGTGTAATACATGCATGTCCATTTAACCATTGTTAATTTTAAGCCCAAAAAATGAAGTGTGAGAGCATGAGTGTTTATGATTCAATTATAATCTGGTCCTCTTTGTAAATTCGCCATAGGTTGCAGGTGGATAATCAGTAACCCAATAAAATTCATAGAAAATAGAGAAATAAACTATGACAAGTATGAATGTGTGATGATACTTGAGCGGTTACGTGATCATATATGGCCAATTGCATAATTATGTCAGAGTGATTGTGTGATCCTATCAAAGCAATTACGTGATCCTAACAGAGCGATTGCATAAATCTATCAGCATAAATGTATGCTAGTGATAGGACAATTGTGTGATACTATCAGAACCAATCCATGACACCTATGGTGAATGTGTGACACTTTTGACGAATGCGTGACACTTATGACGAATGCATGAAAATTTTGGAAAATGCGTGAAGATATTGGCGAATGCGTAACACTTAAGGTGAATGCGTGACACTTATGGCGATTGTGTAAAAATATTGGTGAATGCGTGACTCAAACTAGAAACTGAAAAACTATGAATGTGTACAAGTGTCTACATGAATGCGTAAATTTGTTTATGAGATTGTGTGATCCTATAAATGTGTTTGCATGATGATGAGATCCACTTTGGAATCCATACAAAACTTGCAAAAATGAAAAAATCCGTATGACCTGCAAAAATCACACAGAAAACAAAGAAGGTTAATTAGTTGTTGTTCACATCGGGTTCACCAAAATGTCGCATGTGTAAATTCATCTAATGTAAAGAAAACTAGGAATGAAAGGGAAAATCATGAATCTTGTCCTAATTAGAATTCAAACAAATAGACAATGAAATAACACAATCAATCAAAATAGGAATGTATAATATTCAATAAAAACTCCCTATTCCATGATCGCATATAACTTCCATTGCTCTTCTCTTCTGTGTGGTATGATGGCTCTCAGATATTGCGCTGGCAACCTGCAATTGACACAAAGATTCAGAGTTTGTGATTGTTGAAAATGGAGATTGAATGCTCAATTTATAGATTATTAGAGAGGATTGATTGAAAGTTGGAACAGATTGACCAAGAGGTTGAACTTAGGTGAGCTCACATGCTGATTGATAGTTGAACTGCCGATTTGGGGGTGAAATAGAATAGATTGAATAGATTAAATGTGTCAACTGATTGAGAAAAAGTTGACTAAGGGATGAAAAAGAATGATTGGAGGAAATAAAGAAAAGATGTATTTAATCAATTAATTGAAATGATCAATTAAAATAGATTGAATAGTTAAGTGATTGAAAGCTTTTTTGGAAAAAAGCAAAGTGAAAGATAGATATAGAGATGGAAAAGATAATGATTTAATTAATTAATTAATTGAATTAATTAATTTAGCATTTCCTTGCACTTTGACTTTGATTTTTAATTTAATGTTTGCATGAGAATTAATTCAAATATTGAATTTATTTTAAATTCAATTTGTTATTTGAATATATTTAAAACTTTGACTTTGATTTTCAATTTGATTTTTTAAATCATGCACATGTATTTGAAATTAGAAGAAATTGGAAGAATGTGAATTTAAATAAAATTCGAATTGGGGGAATTAATGAAATTAAATGAAATTAGAATTTGGGGATTTGGAATTGAAGAATTAATTAGCTAATTAAATAATTTAAAGAAACTATTTAATTATTTACAAATTGAATCTAATTAAATAATAAAGATTACTTAAATTAAAGGAATTAAATCACAATTAATTAAATAATTAATATTTATAAAAAGGTTAATGATGAATTGAATAGAGATAGAAATTGAAAATGAATTTATTTAAATAATAAATATTTAATTAACATTAGAAAATGGTTTAAATGATTAAATGATGATAGAATTAAAATTGGAATAATTAGTAAGATGATGAGGAAATATGAAAGTAGAAGAATAAGATTAATTAACTTAATTAAAGAATTAAAGAATTATTTAATCAATTAGAAGAATAATTAGTACATGATCAATGAGACATTTTTAGGTGTCTACATTGGTTACTTTAAGATTTTTGGCAGTAAATGTTTTATCAAGAGAGGTGACTATGTTGGTAAGTTTGATGCTAAGAGTGATGAAGGTATATTTCTTGGTTACTCCACCAAGAGAAAAGCCTACAAATGTTACAACAACCGGACAAATAAGACCATTGAAAGTGGTAATGTCCGAGTGGATGAGTTTCTTGAAGATTTAGGAGGAATCAGTAAGGAAAAGGAGGAAGATGAACCTTACATTCTAATTTTGGAACCAGAACCGGTGAAGCCAGAAGTTGGTTAAATGAATACTGTAGCACCAGTTCAACTAAAATAGGTAGATTCTGTAGAGGATGAGGAAAGTGAAAAAGAAGAAGAACTTGAAGACCATGATCATTCTATTCCAAGGTATGTTAGACTCAATCACAATCCTGATCAGATTATTGGAGATAAAGATGTTGGTGTGTTAACCAGAAGAAGAATAAGAGAGAATTCATTTATGATCTCTACTATTGAGCCTAGAACAACAAAGGAATCTTTTGGAGATGATCACTGGACCAAGGAAATGGAAGAAGAACTTGACCAAATTGAGAAGAACAATACTTGGACACTTGTACCTAGACTGGTGAACAAAAATGTAATAGGTACTAAATGGGCATTCAGGAATAAATTGAATGAAGATGGAGTAGTAGTCAGAAATAAAGCCAGATTGGTATGCATAGGTTATGCACAAGAAGAAGGTGAAGACTATGGTGATACATTTGCACCAGTTGCAAGATTGGAAAGTGTTAGGACTCTACTTCTATTTGCAGAATATAGAGGATTCAAAGTATATAAGATGGATGTGAAGTCATCATTTCTAAATGGAATATTGGAAGAGGAAGTTTATGTTGAACAGCCAAATGGTTATACTTTGGCTGAAGCAAAGGATATGGTGTGCAAACTACAAAAGGCACTATATGGACTGAAGCAAGGACCAAGAGCATAGTATGAAAGACTAAATTCACACTTGGTGAAGATAGGTTTTTAGAGAACCAGTGAAGACAACAATATATATCTCAAGACTGATGGAGATAAGATATTGATTAGTGAGGTATTTGCGGATGATATTATTTTTGGAGGTAATGATGACATGTGTGATGACTTTGCTAATGAGATGAAAAGTGAATTTGAGATGTCTCTGGTAGGAGAGATAAATTTATTTATAGGTTTGCAAATTCAATAGATGAAGAATGGTATCTTTATCACACAGTCCAAATATGTGAAAGAGGTATTGAAGACTTTTGGAATGGAAGACTATAAACTAGTTGGGACACCAATGATTATAGGTTGTAAATTGTCTAAGAAGGATGATCATGCATCAGTTGATGAAAAGGAGTACAGGTCAATGATAGGAAAACTACATTATGTTGTTCACAATAGACTGGATATTGCTCATGCAGTTGGTTTAGTTGTCAGATTTCAAAAGAGCCTAAAGGAAACACACATGGTAGAAACTAAAAGGATATTTAGATATCTGAAAGGTACAATTGATTATGGATTATGGTATCCATATGCAGGTAACTTTGTTTTGAAAGTCTATATAGATGCAGACTCGACATGAAATGTTGATGATAGGAAGAGTACTACTGGAGGAGCATTCTTTCTTGGAGGAAGGCTTGTGTCTTGGAAAAGAAAGAAACGGAGTTGCATATCATAGTCAACCACTGAAGCTGAATATGTTGTAGCATATATGAATTTCACTCAGGCAATCTGGATGAAACACATTCTGGAAGGTTTTCAGTTGAAGATTATAGAACCGGTAAGGATTTTCTGTGTTAACACCAGTGCAATAAATATTTCAAAGAACTCGATGTTGCACGCAAGAACCAAGCATATTAAGTTAAAGTATCATTTCTTGAGAGAGAAAGTGCAGAGTAAAAATGTGTCACTGGAGCATGTTTCTTCTAAACAATAGCTTGCAGATATCCTTGTGAAACCTCTGCCTAAGGTGATGTTTGAGTATCTTAGAGGTAAGCTAGGGGTTGTACCCTACATGAAGTTCATTGAGAAGATGTGGAAGACATCAATCCCAGAGCTTATTGAAAATATTATAGAAGGATTGGTGTTGATTGGAGCTACTCCACAGGGGGAGCAGCTAGTTGTAGAATAGTGAAGTATGACACTATATGTTTTACTTTCACTTTCACATTGTTGTCAAAGGGGGAGTAGAACTATATGATTGAAAGAGGAGATGAACTGTAGCCACTTACTAGGTGAAGACATGGAGATACAATTGAAGGAGAGTACATGGAAATATGTAAACCATGATTCCTATACCTATGTATGTGCATTACTCTCAATCATCACAATCAGGTGGTATTGATATTTGTATTGCCATCAATGCCAAACGGGGAGATTGTTGGCATTGCATGAGGATTGCATTGATGAAGTATATTTTTGTCATTGATGTCAATAGTAACTGGTAATGGAGTTGTATTGCAACCGATGTGATGCAGTTTTGCAACTAGTGTGATGCGAATTTGCAACCAGTAGTTGAGCAATGAAGGAAACCGGTATTGGTATTTTAAGCAGAGTGATCAACCGGTAACCCTAACCCGTTGATAAGTCGAACCCTAACCGATGAAGCTTGAAGAATCGGTTATGATGATCTATGATTTAATGGTGATCAAAGATGATTATGCCACATATGCATGTTGCACGTGATGAATTTCAAAGTGATTTTAGCGCGTGAAGATAACTATTTTATCTTGGGAATGAGCAAATGCATAGCATGAAGTGGAAACTATGTGACGAGTTACAAGATTTGATGAGTGATGATCAAGGAGCAGTTGAGGTTGTCTTGAACAATGTGTAGATGATTACTATGTAATCTAACGGTCATGTTTGAACCGATATGTTTGTAATCTCTATGTGATCTTAGGTTTTTGTGATGTGTTACTGATCTATTGTATTTTCTTATAAGGTCGATGAGTTGTTTTGTAATGTTGTTGGAAATTTTGGTTATGTGTGGTAGTCTAATTGTTGTCAAACTAGAAGGAGTATCTATAGAATGTTTTGAAGGTAGATGGGAGATTAAAAGGATCTGATCAAGCAGAGCAGTGCTATTACTAGATCAACAAGACCTTGTTGTTCTCTAACAATTACAATAGTTAAATCCCCTAACTGGGTAAGCTTTAATATGTTTAGTGCTATCTAAATCCTCTAACCAAGTGATCCATTAGCTTTGATTTCAAATCCTCTACCGAGGTTACTCCTAACAGGGTATTTCTCTTAACAGGGTATTATAGTCAGTCCCTTAATTGGGTGGTCCTTAATCGGATTTGTTCTTAACAAGACATTTTTGTAAAGCTTCTAACAAGGCTTGGCTCCTAACATAGAAAAATTCAGAAGGGTTTAGAATACTTGTGGGTATTCATCCCCACCATGGCTTTTCCCATTTGGGTTTCCACGTCAAAAATCATTTTGTCAAGTGGTGAATGATTTTGTGTATGTTTTTTATATGATTAATATCTTTAACTGGTAAAACCACTTAGACATGTTTAGATGACCGGAAGTGATCTGAAATGAGCTATTATGAATGGTAGTAAAGTGTTTTTATGTTTTGGATAAAAGGTATCTAAGTTACAGATCTGATTACACTGTTATATTGATATTTTAGTCAACTAGTAAACTTGACAGTGTTGTTACAGTTTATGGTTCAGTGTCTAAACCCGTTAGTTCAGTGATTGATTTATGAGTTGGGTTTAAGTTTGGTGAAAGTTTTTTTTTTTTTCTTTCTACTAATTAACACCCCCCCCTCTTAGTAGTTGACCGGATCATTATTGATTGATCATATCATCACTCCTATGGTTACAAGTGAAAAATTGTCAATTAAAGATGTATCCCCTCCAGTAAATTCTACAAGATATAAATCCATGATTGGTGGTTTTCTATATTTATCTCAGACTAGACCGAATATAATGAATGCAATCAATATTATATCGAGATTTCAAAGTAATCCAAGAGAAAATCATGAAAGTGCAATAAAAAGGATATTCCAGTATTTGCAAGGAACAACTGAATATGGTTTATGGTACCCTAAAGATGATGACTTTACTTTATGTGCATATATAGATGCAGATTGGGCAGGTGATGTTGATGACCAGAAGAGCACATCTGGTGGATCATTCTTCCTATTAGATACTTGATCAATCCCAAAGATACTGAGAGGGGGGGTGAATCAGTGTCTAACCGGTAGACAAAATATTTTAACTTGTTTGCAACTTTATAACCCAAATTAATATACCAGTAAACAAATAATAATGTAGTAAAGAGAAACAAAAGTATAACCATCAATACACACCATAACACAGATATTTTTGGCAAGGAAACCCGATAGGGGAAAAACCTCAGTGGGATTTATGACCCACAGTATTTACTCACTTGCCAATATGAATAAATATTACTTGTACGATAGGGGCATGCACATGCAGGAAGGCCAACAACCTAAAGCTCACTGCTCAACATAAAATGGAGTCACACTGACTACAATTGGATTGTTAAATCTAATAACAATGTATTGCTCAAAATAGCATTTGCAATGCTAGATACAATACCGGTTTAAGCTCTGTCAGATACCTCTACCATAAACCTTGCTTCGCTCTGCTCTACTCTTATTTGCTCATAGGATAATTACATCAAAATGCATATATAGTTCATTTGCTATCATAACCTATCACATCTCATATATCACTTCCTTACATTACTTAATTACATTTCAAAATGACCTACAAGATCTCATACATATATGAGTCTTTACAATACATCATGTCGGCTATATAAATATAATTACAATACAAAACAATATTATTTCAAGTCAGCTTAGAGTGTCTATATAATCTATTGTCAGTGTAGACTAGATGCTAGTGTGCATAAACTTGTAGTGCCTGTCGATGTCAGTAGATGATGTTTGTTGTCAGTGTAACCTGTGAACCATGTTACCAGTTGGTTGCCATCAATAACAACATCAAATATTCTCATCTAAGTGTATAATGCCAACAATATCCCCCTTTGGCATTGATGGCAACACTCATGAGAAAAATCCAAAAACTAATATTCAAATTTTGAAGTCTAAAAACTGAGTGTGGTCCCCCTGAGCAAATGATCTCCTTCTGTACATTTTTCTCATACACCGCTAATCCCCCTTTGACATCAATGACAAAGGATGTCAAAAGAATCAAATAATTCAAAATTTACCAAGAAACCTGTAACCGGTCATGTACAATCTAGAAACTGTCTACCAAAACTAAGTTAAGACCTTGCAAAAACTTAGTATTGTCATAAATTATGGTCTCAGTCTATCAGATCATCCCAATCAGATAATGCATCTGTTGCTCCAGTGATCTTTCTCCTTAAATAGTCGCTTTAGACATCTCATTCTGGTGTGTTAATAAGTTGTCCAGTCTAGGACCAAGCTTGTTCTTCAACTCCTGAGTTTTCACTCTCAACCTTGCCTTCTCTCTTTCTAATTTCTCAATCTTCTCTTCATAGGTTGCCATTTCCTGATCCAAAAATGAAGTAAGTTCCAAAGAACCAATCATATTATCAGCTATATCATCAATTTCCTTCTGTGTTTTCCTTATTTCCTTATCAATATCCTTTTTTAAATGGTGGGGCTTACATGCTTCCCTGTACAACTCTTTGTATTCTAGAATGGTGGAATTTAGTGTTGGTAACAAAGAATCAATCTGTCATGTACAATCTTTAATTGTCCTGTCAAAGAATTCATCTTTCTCCTTATTCACTCTTTCCTTAATGGTTTCTTCATTTATTTTATCCACAGTTTGAATGTTAGAAGCAATGAATTTGGACAATGTGTCCAATTTACCTATAGATCCATCAATATGATCAACTTTACATGCCAGTGCAATCATTTGCAAAATTGGTAAAGTATCATCAATGGCCTTTAAATGCTAAGCCATTGCATTTTGTAATCCTCTTTATTGAATCTAAAAGTACATCAGTAACATTTGTTGGTCTATAATCCATAGTAGAGGTGCTAGGTGGAGTGCTTGGTTCTGCAATTGGTTTCTTTTCTTCTCCAAATGTCTGCACAGTTATCTTAACCACTTCTACTTCCTTACTTCCATCCTTAACCTCTTCTTTATCAAATTCTTCTTCCTTCGTATCTTCATTCTTATCCTCGTTCTTTTTTTCAACCTTACTTTTTGTCTTACTATCTATCTTACTATTTGTCAGTTTAGCTATATTTTGTACATGTCTCTTTTATGCTTCTGCTTCTGCTTATGCATGTATTTCAATGTTAAGCTGAGAGTCAACAATGTTCACCAGTGACTCAGAGATCACATCATTTGTATCTTCATCTTTCTTTACCTTTGCAGTTTTCTTATCCAATACAATATTGATATCCAGATTGTCCACATTCATGGTAAAAATAATGTCTGACTCTAGATTAATGTCATCTTTTGTTACTTCCTCTGACTTCTCTTCTTCGAGCTGACTAACCGTTGGTGTCAGTGTCTCTAAGATTATTGGTGGGGTGTCTTGTGATGGTGGAGGTAGAGATACTTCATTTTTGCTTGAAAATTCTTGAAATATTCTTTTACCAGATTGTCACTATCAGATCCCATGTTGGTAATTGCCTCCTTTATCTATTTTCCAATAGAAATATCATAGGCAAAATCCTTATGTCCAATACCGGGAATCTCGTTTGAGAAGTAAAGCATTAAACTCACAATCAAATTTCCAAATTTAAAGGTTCCCTTCTTGTCTCCTTTTATCTTGCTCAAATTCTCTAGCAATTCATCCTTTAACCATTCACATATTTCAATTTTAGCATTATTCAAGATCATCTCATGAGCACTATGAATGCATAAACTAGATACATAATTCAGTCTGTTAGTATGAGAGACTTTATAACCAATGACCATACTTGCAAATTTAACATTGTTATCTTTCATATCATTGACCCTAAGTGACCTGTTGTCAAATGTAACTCTGATTAAGCACATAACTTCCTTGTTTGGAATTTTCTTTTTCTTGTCAGGCCTAGTGCCAGTGGAGGGTAAACCCATAACATCCCTTATAGCTTCCTTAGTGATCTTTAAAACTAAATCTAGCCACATGGATTCACCATGAACCCCACTAAGAACATAACGTACAATTTCATCTAAAAATTCTGGCATATGGAGTATGTTAATGAACCCCAAATCCTCAATAACCTTGTGTTTTGGTTTGACTATACCTTGGTTGTCAATAATAACATTTATGAACATATTCTTTAAATCTTCAGACCCTAAACTTTCAATGTAGTAATGTATGTATGCCCTAGGGTCTTCAGTAAACGCAACTCCCTTTGTGATTCTAGAAAATGTCATCTAGTTTTTCTATCTTAGGGATTATCTTGAAAATGGTTCTAGGTCATTTTATGTTCTCCACAATGGTAGGGTTTTCAATGAATTCAGGAATGGAGGATGAAGAATCCATTGCGTAAGATAAATACCTTTTAGCTGAGAAATCCTTGAATGCTCGGAAAAAAAATTTGTTGCTTCACCTTTGGGATGCCTTTTCTCAATTTCACTCTTCTCGAATGCTTGAATGCTTAGTGAGATGAAATAAGAAGTTACAATGCCTTTATAACCAAAAAGTTAACATACAACCACAATAAATTCTTTTTCGGTGAAGTGAAAACTCCACATATCTATCGGTAAAGAAGAATTATAACTTCTTACCACCAACTGAGGATAAATGCACAATTTTCAATTAGTTGCCTTACCCCTAAGGGTTATTCCTTAGTTAGATGAAGAATCTCCTATTGGTGCAAAGATAGATTCATCATTCCTCTGATCTCTTTTCTTGATCCATTGTTTGTTGAATTCTTGCTTAATTTCATTTACCTTTTCTTTGCCTTTGACATTAGATCCTTTGTTGTTTGCTGGTACACTCTTTCTTCTACAAAATTTTGCAATATGCCCAATCTTGTTACATACATAACAAGTTACATTGTTTCTTTGAATAGCTTTTCCATAACATTGACCGGTTTGAGTTCTGCATTGATTAGATAAATGTCCAAATCTACCACAAATATAGCATTTCACATTCATTTTGTAATTGTCTGAGTTGTGACCATATTTATTGCATTCGGAACATTGACTGGTGGATGAGTTTTTATTCTTATTATTCCTAAATCTGCACTGATTTTCTCTATGACCAAATTTGTTGCAATTAAAACATTTCCCATTGAGTTTATAAGCATTAGGTTGCCTTGCCGGTTTGTTGTGATCATGGTTGTTTGCAGTCCCAAAACTTTCTCCATGTTCAAATCCAAGTCCAATTGTTTCTCCATTAGGTTTTTGACTTTTCAGTATATCATCAAGCTTCTCTGAACTATTCTTGAATTTATCTTTGTATTCATTTGCATTGACCAACTCACTTTCCAAAGTGTTAGCTTGTCTCATAAGTTCCTCTTTGTCACGTTGCATGTGAATCAAATATGTTTTAAGTATATCATTTTCATAACTAAGCCTTAGAGATTCATCTGATCTTTCATTAAGTCTTCTGGCCAAATCTTCTTCATTCCTCTTTCTATCTTCAATATCCCTGCATAGTCTCATGCTCAAATCTTGCATCTCATTCTACATGTTATTGTTCTCTTGTCTCAATTTATCTACAATATCTCTGAGAGATTCCTTTTCTTCATCATCTTGATTTTGCAATTGCACATGAAATTCTTTTCTATAACCAAGTTATCTTGAAGTGCTTTGATGAATTCCCAAGCAATTCTGATTTCATCTTCTAGTTTGATATTCTTTAATTTTTTTGCATCAAAATCTTCAAGAACTCTTTCCAATTGTTGTCTCAAACTTTCCATCGGTACCAGTTTCAGAATCTTCCTCAAGTTGTTAGGCTTCTATAAATAGAGGACTAAGCTCTAATACCAATTGTTAGATACTTGATCAGTCCCAAAGACATTGAGAGGGGGGGTGAATCAGTGTCTAACTAGTAGATGAAATATTTTAACTTGTTTGCAACTTTATAACCTAAATTAATATACCGATAAATAAATAATAATGTGGTAAAGAGAAACAAAAGTATAACCATCAATGCACACCATAACACAGATATTTTTGGCGAGGAAACCCGGTAGGGGAAAAATCTCAGTGGGATTTGTGACCCACAATATTTACTCATTGGCCAATATGAATAAATATTACCTATACAATAGGGGCCTGCACATGCAGGAAGGCCAACAGCCTAGAGCTCACTACTCAACACAAAATGGAGTCACACTGACTACAATTGGATGGTTAAATCCAATAACAATGTACTACTCAAAATAGCATCTGCAATGCTAGATTCGGTACCGATTTAAGCTCTATCAAATACCTCTTCCATAAACCTTGCTTCACTCTTCTCTTCTCTTATTCGCTCATAGGATAATTACATCAAAATGCATATACAGTTTATTTGCTATCATAACCTATCACATCTTATATATCACTTCCTTACATTACCTAATTACATTTTTAAATGACCTACAAGATCTCATACATATATGAGTCTTTACAATACATCATGTCGGCTATACAAATATAATTACAATACAAAACAATATTATTTCAAGTCGGCTTAGAGTGCCAATATAATCTATTGTCAATGTAGACTCGATGTCAGTGTGAATAAACTTGTAGTTCCTACCGGTGCTGGTAGATGATGTTTGTTTCCGGTGTAACCTGTGAACCATGTTACCAGTTGGTTTCCATCAATGACAACATCAACTATTCTCATCTGAGTGTATAATGCTAACACTTCCTTGGGAAGAAGTTGGTTTCATAGATCAGCAAGAAGTAGTCATGCATTTCTTTATCTACTGCTGAAGTTGAATATGTTGCAGTCACAACCAATTACACTCAAGTTCTATGGATGAAGCAAATGTTGAATGATATACAAGTGAGTTGTAATGATCCGGTAGTTATTCATTGTGATAACTTTGCATCTATTGACATGTCACAAAATCTGGTATTTCACTCCAAGACTAAGCACATATCAATCAAGTATAACTTTTTGAAGGAAAAGGTGGAAGCAAAAGAAGTCAGATTGGTTTATGTGAACACTAAAGAATAGATAAAAGACATCTTCACTAAACCTTTGTCTCGGGAATCATTTGAATATTTGAGAGATAGATTGGGGGTATCTACCCCTCTGACAAAGTCTTAAATGATGCAAATGTGCATTATCAGAGCTATCCTTTGCTCTAGATTGATGAAATAATGCTACTACTCGGGGGAGTAGTCGGCCTTGAGATTTAGATTTTTCATATTTTATTTGATTCTTTGGGATTATTGTCAAAGAAGGAGGAATATATGTGAAAAACCATTGCTATTTATTTTTTAGATTGATTGCACTCCTTAGGAAGAGTTTGGTTGGTCTTTTGATTCAGATTTGGTTTAGAGCTTCATTGCTATATCATTTTATGGGAGATAGTTGGTAGTTTCCATAGGGGGAGACTTGTTTGGCATTTCTTAGCACTTGGATGTTTTTCACATCTAGTGTTACCATCAATACCAAAGGGGGATATTTTTGGCCATATGATGGAATTTATTATGTGTTGCATTGATGTTTTGTCATTGATGTCAACACTAGTTGTTATGGTTGTTTACCGGCTTCCGATAGAAGGATTGGATTGGGTAGATTATCAGTTGATTATCACCAGTATGATCTGGATGATGGAATAAATTTGTATGGATGGTTCATATGCTTTTGAAGTATGTTTTAGTCATTTGGTATTGACTTGATGATCATATGCTATTTTATGTTCTAGTAAGCCTGCTTTGTAGGTCTAGTAAGGGTTTCATCGGTAGAGCTTTATTGAAGATCTTTGATGTAATGCATAAGTGGTCTTGGTGCAACTTCCAAAAGGGATTCAGGATGCTGATGGTGATTGTGTTCATGCCTCAACTAATTAGTGTCATTGTTTTGGTGTGTGTGGATCTAATTTAGGTCTAATGCTATCTAGGTTATGGACTGGTTTGTATGAAACGTGTTGGTGGATCCTCTGATGCACTTCTGGGATGCTTTATTGATTGGATGATGTTTGTTTGGCCTTAGGCCGACATGCTTTATGATTTTATTTCTAGATTATGTAATGGATCTATTGAATTATCATTTAGGTGGCCGACCTAATTGGTTAGGTCCTGGGTTGGTATAAATATATGTAAGATCTCATTGTAAATCATATGACAAGGAGTGGATAATTTAATAATCATTTGTGCAAAGGATTTGTTTGATCATAGGTGATCGAGTTGGGTTTATGTAAGATGTTTTAGACCTCCAATATTGATCTTAACTGGATGTAATCTGGCATGTTTGATGCTATCACCAGTAGTTCTTCTCTCTAGATTGTTATCCAAATATCTTGAGGTGGTTGGCCTCTTCTATAGTCAGTGAGACTCCATTGTGATGAGAAGTGCACTCTAGGTAGTGTGCCTTCTTGCATGTGTAGGCCCCTATTGTAATCATATACTTTTTGCAGAAGTATCATCTAACTGTGGGTAGGGTTTCCCATCATGGTTTTTCCCTTTCTGGGTTTTCCACATACAAATCATGGTGTTATGTGTTATGATTGCATGGTATTGATTCTCTAGTCTTTTATTTTGCTTTAATTCTTAATCAGTTATTTTAGTATAAGGTTTTAATTTCTTTAATTAACATAATATGTTAACAATTGATTCATCCCCCCCCCTCTCAGCTATTCACCGGTTATCCTAACAGTATCCTTAAAACTCAAGAAATGTAGGTCTGCAAAAGATGTATGGGATAAGTTAAAGAAAATCTATGGAGAGGTACCAAGCACTATAGTGTCATATAGTGAAAGAAAGAAGAAGAGAGAATATTGTAAGAGCATAAATGTGAAAAGAAGATCAAATTGCTCCAACATTGAAGATGAAAAATAAGATCAACTACTCATGGCACAAGAAACTTCAAATGTGGAGAAAACATCTAGCTGTGATAATGCATCTCAATCCAACAGATAGGACCCTTTTGGTAGTGATGAAGAAGATGAAGAAAAATAATGATGTTGAAGTGGATCTTGAATGTGAGTTGGTGAGTGCCCTTGAAGAGTTGAAAAATGTTAGGAAAGAATATAAAAGATACAAGAAGTCAATACAAGAAGAATGTGATCAGCTGAGAAAATGTCTTGAAGAGTCCAATAAGAATATGAGCGCATTAACAACTCAACTAGAAGAAGCCAAAGGGATGTGTGAAGGAATAAAATCAAATTTTGATGTCAATAGGAGAAGGTGTGAGGAGTTAGAGTTGGATGTGAAGACAAAAGGAAAGGAGTGTCAAAATATAAAGGATGAAACAAAAAAGCTAACAATAGATATGGAGAAGTTCCAACATGAGCTCAAGATGAGAATCAAATATGAAGGTAGCACTAAGGCTTTGTATATGATGTTAAGAAAGAAAAATCACTTCAAGGATACCAAGGGTTTTGGATATGATGTTGGTAAATTTTCTACAAGCAAGGACTCAACAAATAAGGAGATACACTTTGTCTCTTCAAGTGATAATGATAGTAGACAAACTTTCACATTCAAGAATCCTCCAAGGAAGAAGATTGATCTGACCACTACAACTGAAACTTTGAATGCATAGGTTTCTTCCACAAGAAAGAACAATGTTGATTCAAAAGGAAAAGGCAAGTTGAATGGAGATGGCTTCATCAGAGATAAGAACCCAAGAAGGATATATAGAAGATTAAAAAATGGTGTTGCACACAAGAATGAGAATGGGAGGAAATCAAAACATGAGAACGTTGCAAATGAGCATCTCAAGATAAAAAACAAAGGAAGAAGAAATGGAGAAAACTGGTCAGCATGATCTCAACACTTGTGGAAAAATAAATTGTGAGTTACAAGCCCTTCTTCTCTGGTTATTGTTTTTCATGTTAAAGTTATGGCCATAGGGCAAGTGAATCTAGAAAAGGGTCTAGGAATGATCAAGGTGCATTTTCTATAAATAAAAATGTAGTTTGTCAAAGATGTAATACATATGGACATAGTATGTCAAGTTGTAGACAAATGCATAGACCTGCTCTCATCTATGATAGGAAGAGTCCATTTGTTGCTCTAAGAAATGTAAATATTGTATGTTATAACTATAATAAAATGGGTCATAGGAGTCATGAATGTAGAAGAAAATCATTTTAATCTAATGGTATCTCCTATACCTCTTTCTACAATAAAAATATAATGAATAACTATAATAATCATTATGTAATACAAGTTTCTACATGGAACAAAGTAAGAAATGTTCCTAGAATGTCTAGAAATCAATTTGTTCCATCAGTTGGTCAAAATGGCATGGTCTGGAGAAGGAGATCAAATCAATTTAGTAGATTCTCCTCTACTCCTTTGTTTGGGATGAACACAGTGTGCTACTACTGCAACAACTTTGGCCACACTGCAAAGTATTGCAAGGCAAGAATTGCCAAATTAAGAAAGATAAAAGATGCCTCTCAAAATGTTGCACCTGAGAAAAGAAGGGAAATCCAACAAGTATGGAAAAGGAAATAGGAGGATATGGTCAGGGGAAATCACTATGCATTCCATGCAAAGGTGACATCTCCTCAAGATCAAGGAGATGTAAGACCTCGGGGGGAGCTATATATTGATCACATCCTCCATCTCCCAATTCTAAAAAGTACTAGTGTAAAGACTAATTATTGGACATGAATCAATAATGAGGATGTTGATTAAAATGATGATTATTTATGTATAGGTTGTTTGATGCTTGTGTTGTTAAATAACTTAGATAACCAAAGGACAACTAAGAGGGGGGTGAATCAATTGTCAACATATTAAAAAAACTTTAAGCATTCCAATCCTTATTACCGGAACACATAAACTCAATACCGAAATGCATAAAATAAATAACAGAATAACTAATATAGCAATTAAACATAAACATAAATCATAGAATAGTTACCATCCATCCAGAACACATGACACCAAGATTTGTATGTGGAAAACCTAGTAAAGGGAAAAATCACAGTGGGAATCCTACCCACAGTCAGATAATACTTTTGTAGTAAGTATGTCATTAAAAAATGAGGGGCCTGCACATGCAGGAAAGCCAACATCCTAGAGCACACTACTCATCACAAAAGGAGCCTCACTGACTACAAAATAAATCCAGACTACAATCCGGAAAGAAGAGTGAACTGCAAAGATAACATCTCCTATGCCTGAGTATAGTTTTGGTTAAGCTCAGTACCAGAGGTCTTCAACCTCTCTTAACAACCCAATTCGATTACCTATTATCGACCAAAACTCCTCCATATGATTACAACATTATTCGAACATGTAATCGCATAACCATCCCATAACCATAATTCCCTTAATCCCATTATTTGCAAAGAGATCTTACATCATATTTATACCAATCTAGTACCTAAACAATTAGGTCAGCCACCTAAAAGATAATACAATAAATTCATAACATAAATCCACAATCCAATGATCAACCAAGTCGGCTTAGGCTGAAAACAATATAAACCAATCATTAAATCCTGTCGGTAACGCATCAGGAACATCCTCTAGCATGTTATATAAACCTGTCCATAACCTAGATAACACCGGACCCAAAATAGGTCATCATAAACCAAATCCAACACCACCGATCAATAGGAACACAAACAAGATAACCAAAAACATCCTAAAAGCCATATAGAAGCTGCACAAACACCACTTATCATGTGCATCAAAAGATCTTCAACAAAGCTCTGCCAGTAAAACCCTTATTGGTGACCAAAAGGTTTACTAGAACAAATGATAGTATATGAGTCATCAAATCTTGAACCAACTAATCATGATATGCATCAAAATAGCATGAATGGTAGATCCAAATCAATTTCACAAACCAAAGCATACTAGAGCATACCAGATCAATATCATAATCCAACCACTCTACCGCAACCAATCGCAAACTGGTAAACAACCAAAACAACCAGTGTTTCCATCAATGACAAAACGTCAATGCAACACATAATCAACTCCTCCAAATTGTCAACAATCTCCCCCTGTGGCATTGATAGCAACAGTAGATGTGAAAAACATCCAAGTGCCAATAAATGTCAAACAAGTCTCCCCCTATGGAAGACAACCAACAATCTCCCACAAAATGATATAGCAATGAAGCTCTGAACCAAACTCCCCTAATGAATATATCTCTCCCTTATGTTTTTCACAAGAATAACTCTTCCCCTTTGACATCAATGCCAAATATCTAACATAAATATCAAAGAAAAATCATAAATCCTCTTATTCTTATAGCTGACTACTCCCCCTGAGTAGTAGCACCACCACATCAATCTGGAATGAGTAATAGCTCTGATAATGCATATCAAACTAATGCCAATCAACATCACTCAGGTCTCTACCAGAGGGGTAGAAACCCCCAATTTGTCTCTAAAGTACTCAAATGATTCTTTAGGCAAAGGTTTAGTGAATATGTCTGCAATCT
This sequence comes from Cryptomeria japonica, assembly GCF_030272615.1. Classification (NCBI taxonomy): domain Eukaryota; kingdom Viridiplantae; phylum Streptophyta; class Pinopsida; order Cupressales; family Cupressaceae; genus Cryptomeria; species Cryptomeria japonica. The sequence continues at coordinate 191,018,594 of NC_081415.1, read as the reverse complement.
GCTCTTTAGTGTTCACATAAACCAGTTTGACTTCATTTTCTTCCACCTTTTCCTTCAAAAATTTATACTTGATAGATTTGTGTTTTGTCTTAGAATGAAATACCAGATTCTTTGATATATCAATAGCAGCAGAGTTATCACAGTGAATAACTACCGGTTAATTACAATCCACCTTTATATCTTCAACATTTGCTTCATCCATAGAACTTGTGTACAGATAGTAAGAGCAGCAACATACTCAGCTTCAGAAGTAGATAAAGAGGTACATGACTACTTTTCATTAATCCATGAAACAAGTTTCTTTCCAAGAAAGACAGCTCCACCAGATGTGCTCTTTCAATCATCAACATCTCTAGCCCAATCTATATCAGTATATGCACATAATGTAAAGTCATCATTTTTAGGATACCACAAACCATATTCAGTTGTTCCCTGCAAATACCTGAAAAATCCTTTTCAACGCACTCATGATTTTCTCTAGGATCACTCTGATATCTTGATACAATACAAACTGCATTCATTATATCCGGTCTAGTCTGAGTCAGATATAACAAACCACCAATCATAGACTTGTACCTTGTAGGATTTACTAGTGTAGATGCATCTTTCTTTGTCAATTTCTCACTTGTAACCATCATAGTACCAACCGGTTTAGAATTTCCAACCAAAATTTCTTCAACAACTCTCTAGCATACTTAGTTTGACAGATAAAAATACCTTTATCAGTTTGTGTAATCTACAAACCTAAGAAGAATTTTATCTCCCCAATCATAGACATCTCAAATTCATTCTTCATATTGTTAGAGAATTCTATACACAACTTATCTTCACCTCAAAAAATGATATCATCAACAAAGACTTCAATAATCAATATGTCATCATGAGTGATCTTATAGTATAAAGTATTGTTAGTATTACCTTTAGTGAAACCAAGCTTCAAAAGATATTTATCCAGTCTTGCATACCAGGCTCTAGGGGCTTGTTTCAATCCATATAAAGTTTTCTTTAACCTACAAACCATGTTTTTGTCATCTGAAAGTGAAAATCCATCAAGTTTCTCAATATAAACTTCCTCTTCAAGATCTCCATTTAGAAATGCACACTTAGCATCCATCTGATAAACCTTGTAGTTCTTATGTGTAGCATAAGCAAGAAATTATCTCACAACTTCAATCCTAGCTACCGGTGCAAAAGTTTCATCATAATCAATTCCTTCCTTTTGAGAATATCCTTCACAAACCAAACTAGCTTTATTCCTCACAACTTGTCCATCTTCATTCAATTTATTCCTAAAAACCCATTTAGTTCCAATAACATTCTTATTTTTAGGCTAGGGAACTAAAGTCCATGTGTTATTCTTTTATATCTGATCTAATTCTTCTTACATAGCTTTCATCCAACATTCATCTTTACAAGCTTCAATTACTGATTCCTGTTCAACTTGAGAAATAAAATATACCTCATTAGCTGGCAACCTTCTTCTTGTCATCGCTCCTTTGTTTTTGTCTCCAATGATTTGATCTTTTGCATGATTCAACCTTACATACTTAAGAGTCTTCTGATTTTATGTTCCTCTAACCTAATCTTTACTTACTGTTGAATTTTCTAATACAGTTGGAGTAACTGGTTCAATATTTTGTTCTAGTGTAGGTGCTACCAATTTAGTTATGATCATTTCCATTGTCTGTTCTCTCTCGTAAGTTCTTATTTGACTTTTCTTCTACTCATCCACCTTGATGTTTGTGCTCTCCACAATGCAATCAAAATTCACATGACACAACCTCTTATTCCATAGACAACTCTCATCAATTTGTGCAATCAAACATGTCTTCTCACCGGAGTTCAAATGAAAAATGTTACTTTTAGTCTATGTAATGGTTGCAATCTCCAATCTAGATCTGTTGATAATCTTGCATTTTCCATTCTTGAATTGTAACTGAAATCCCTTATCCACCAACTATCCTACACTCTAAAGAGTATGCCTTAAACCTTCAACATAATAAAAATTATTAGTATTATGCTTACCATCCAATTATATTATTCCTCTTCCCTTGATCATACATTCTTTTTCATCTCCAAATCTAACGAAACCACCATCAAATTCTTGCAAAGATAAGAACTTCCTTCTATCTCTAGTCACATGATGTGAACATCCACTATCAATTACCCATTAATCCTTGTCTTCAATTTTAGCAGCAAGGGCCTTCTCTTCAAGTACCAAATCATCTTCCTTGATAGCCAAAAATACTCATTCATTTCCATTGCCAGATCCACTAGTTGAATCTTGTGTTGGTTCATCATCTGAATCAATCACACCTTCCTCATCCTCATAGTAGCATGATTTGTCTTTGTTTCTCCTGTACTTATGCTTGTTCTGATAATCATGGTTAGGATTAAAAGATCTTGTAGCTCTTTCTTCAAATCTTGAATTCATTTCAAGACATCTAGATGCAAAATGACCTATCTTATTACATGCAAAGCATTTAAAAGGTGATTTTCCTTCATACTTACTTTCCGACGATCCTTTAAGTACCCTTCTAGCAAATAAGGCTTCAATTTTCTCAAACTCATAATCTTCTTTCTTCATATCCTCTATTTCCTTCACATATAAAGCTTTCCAATCACTCTCGTCAGTAGATGATGTAGATGCATGAAAAGAAGGTTCAGATGTTACAGCTCTAGAAGGTCCAAATTCCTCAAGTTTAAAAGAAGATAACTTCCCAACCAAGGTATCCCTATTAACAAAGGTGTTTTCCAAACATCTAAGCTTATTAATTTCAGTAGCCTTCATCTTATAAGTTGGTGGAAAAGCTCTCAGTACTTTAGAAACTATTTCATCTTCACTCAGAGATCCACCACAACATTGAATTCCCATAACAATCTCATTAACTCTCTCCATAAAAGAAGTAATCCTTTCATCTTCTTCCATTTGTTGGTTTGATGATGATTTTTGTATTGGATGACTTATGTGTTGTCATTGTTGGCATACACATACACACACACATATATTAGTTAGGTCAAATTGGTACTACTCCTAGGTCTTCATATTGCAAACCGGTATCATATGTATAGAGAAGTCCAACCGGTATGAACGCATTTAAACTAGTGTATATTGGCAACTGGTATATGTCGGAAAAATAATTAGTTTTGGTCAATTCTATTGTCACCAATTTTGAGATGCAGCAAAGAACAAGAAGGAGGCACTTGGATACAATCGGTATATGAATTTAATGTGGTGAACACTAAACCAGTATCGGTGTTCCAACTAGTTTCATAGATTGTGTGATGAGTTATCTCTAACTGACATTTTTGGTGATGATTTGTGATGTTTTATGAAAGATTGTCCAGATACACTTAACCAAGGAAATTGTGATGAGGTTCTTGAAGCCGACATGAAATCTAATGTCTATAAAGAAGGCATTGTGATGAGTTATTTTGATATGCAAGATACAAGTCGTGTTGTGAGTTAGAGTTTATATGATTTATAGAAGGAGTTGCAAAGTATGTCAGTGAGCAGAAAAGGATCTATACAAGAAAGATGTGCTATTTCTAAATCATACCACCTATTATTTTCTAATCACTACAGTAGTTAAATCCCCTAACTAGGTAAGCTCTAACAAGCTTCATTATATAAATCCTCTAACCAGGTGATCCATTAGTTTGGATTTGAAATCCTCTACCCAAGTTTCTCCTAACAGGGTATTATCTTTAACCCGGTATAGGTCCTAATGGGGATTTGGAATCTCTAACAAGATTCACTCCCAACATAGCACTTTCTAGACCTTAACCGACCAGTTACCTATTACTGTAGATAGTTAACTTGTGAGTCTCATCTCATTGTGGTTTTTGCTAGTTGGGTTTTTCATGTATAAACACTTGTGTTATGGTGAATGTTTTACTTATTGTGAATGTTGTTATAACACTTTGGATTGCATGCAAAGTCTTAAGTAAATTGGTTAATTGTTTTTACTAGTCTAGTTTTAAAGTGTTATTGTTTTTTCTATAATTGATTCAGCCCCCCCCCCTCTTAGTGCTTTATAAGTCTATCAATTGGTATCAGAGCTTAACTTCCTGAAGGTTTAACTACTTGGAAGGAAACCCTAAAGTCAATATGGGGGATATGAGTTATAGAGAGATGGCTAGAGTACTTGATGCAACTATGGAAGAGATTGAAACCCTAAGAGGCAGATTTAAGGCTTCACAAGTAAAGAGGAGAGAGATGACTGAGCAATTATTGGAGATCTCTAACAACAACTCTTTAGATGAGGCCAACATTGATGCACTGGCTAAAGAAGTGGAGAAACTGAATGGAGAAAAACTTAATTTGAGAAGAGAACTTGAAGCCCTAACAATTCGTATGAGTCAAGAACTTGAAGCAAGGAGGGCAGTTGAAGACCTTATCAAAGAGAGAGATCATGAGATTTCTAAGATCAAGTAGGAGAATGTAGCTTTGCATGAACATTGGCTAGAGGAAAAGGAAGAGAAGGAAGCACTATGATAGTTCTGATACTTAATGTTAAGTACAAATGCCAAACTAATAAGATGAGAGGGCAGGGTGAATCATACAAACTTAATCTTCCATAAAAACATTAGATTCAACCTCGGTAACATATACTTTAGTAATATAACCAAAACTAATAAACATGCAAACTCAAAAGCATATAAACATCATAACACCAGATTTAACGTGGAAACCCAAATAGGGAAAAACCACTGTGGGATTTCGGACCCACTAAGAAATATACTCTTCTAGAGTATGCTCGGTTAAAAGAAAATCCTATTAAAGATTACAAACACATTGCTAGATGTGACTCAGTTAAGGTATTTCCCTCGGATCTGTTAGTATCTTCACCTTGTTAGAGGTGACCTTGTTAAAGGATTTCAAACACTCAATTAGAATGTCACCTTGCTAGAGGGTTTTACAAATAAGACTGTTAAGTCCACTCGGTTAAGAGATTTTCTATCACTTCACAAAATAACAGTAATAAAAATCTATCTGCAACTTCACATCTAAAATGCTAAAGCAGATTCTTATTTGCTCAATACAATATAGACATAGAACTAATCTTGTCCATCTGTTGGGCTCTATACTCTGTTATTCAAAACAGGTCTTCAAGCTTTTTTGCCATTTTTTTTGTTGATGAAAACCGACATTGTAATAAAACCCTAAAAAGGCCGACTTTGTTTATTGCCCTAAAAATGCATGTTATAAGCGGTTGGGATGCTTAAGACATTAGAAGGTTGATGTACTATTTTTGCTGGATAATAAGAAAGATTGGACGGTTGTGTATGATGGACATAACCCATTCTGAGTGAACCATGTTAAATCTTTGTGTTATCTGTGTCCTGTTTTATTTCTTTATCTTTTGTATTTAAATCTCCATATAATTGTTAGTTCATATTTGCTTCAGATCTTCTTGAAACCCTAACAATTGGTATCAGAGCAAGGTTTTTTTGTAAATTGGCAGGACTTTCAGATTTGAGTGGGAGCAATGGAGGATTCCAAATTCAAGGTCGAAAAGTTTAATGGCTAGAATTATTAGTTATGGAAAATGCAGATGGAAGATTACCTATATCAAAAGGATTTGTGGCGGCCATTAGAAGGAAAGGAAAATAAAGCGACCACAATGTCAGATGAAGAATGGGACATTTTAGATAGAAAGGCACTGGGATCCATTCGATTGTGCCTTGCACCGTCTGTAGCTTTTAATATAACAGAAGCAAAAACAGCTGTAGATTTGATGGCGACATTGGCTAAGCTATATGAGAAACCCTCGGCTTCGAATAAGGTATTTCTTATGAAGTGTTTGTTTAATTTGAAAATGAGTGAGGGAGGATCTATAGTGAAGTACTTAAATCAATTTAATACAATTACCAGTTAATTGTCTTCAGTAAAAATTACTTTTGCAGAAGAGGTTAGGGCTCTCTTGATTTTATGTTCTTTGCCAGAAAGCTGGAATAGCTTGGTTATGGCTGTAAGTAACTCTCTCTCTAGAAAAAATAATTTGGTATTTGATGATATTATTGATGTTATCCTAAGTGAGGAAATGCGAAGGAAAAGTACAGGTGAGACTCCAACATCATCAAGCAGTGTTTTGAATGTGGAGAACAAAGGAAGATCAAAGGAAAAAGGAAAAGGCCCTTGGAATAAGAAGTCATGAGGGAAGTCAAAGAAAGGATGCTCTCAATCTAGAGGAAAGAAAGATTGTTGGTACTACGGAAAGCCTAGTCATCTAAATAAAGACTATTGGTCTCAGAAAAACAAAGAAGGAGACAAAAATGAAAATGACAGTAAGGAAGCTAATATTGCAAGTAATACTTTACAAGATGCTTTAATCTTATGTTTGGATAATGTTAATGATTCCTGGGTAATAGATTTTGGGGCTTCATTTCATGCTACACCCTATAGAAAATATTTTCTAGATTATGTTCAAGGTGATTTTGGACAAATATATTTGGGTGATAATGAGCCCTGTCAAATTGTTGGAAAAGGAAAGATAAAGATCAAGTTGCAGAATGGAAATGATTGGTTTCTGCAGGAGGTAAGACATGTTCCTAACTTAAGAAGAAATTTAATTTCTGCAAGGCAACTAGGTAGTGAAGGTTGCGTAGTTACCTTCTCAGACAGTATCTAGAAGGTCACTAAAGGATCATTAGTAGTAGCTAAAGGTGCAAAGGTAGGCATATTATATCTGTGTACTAGTAACACTTACTCTACCTTAGCTGCTATAGATAAAGTTACTGTAGGGATAGCAACAATAGATGTTGCAAGAACAGATTCAATAATGTGGCACCATAGGCTTGGGCACATGAGTGAGAAAGGGATGAAAATCCTTCACTCCAAAAATCTATTGCCAGGACTAAAAAAGATTGATTTAGAGTTCTGTGAAAACTATGTTTATGGCAAATAGAAAAGAGTCAGATTTCTCAAGGTTGGGAAAGAGAAGAAGAGTGAGAAGTTAGAGCTTGTGCATTCAGATGTATGGGGACCAGCTCAGGTATCATCTCTTGGTGGCTCTTGTTATTATGTTATTTTTATTGATGACTCAACCAAAAAAACATGGGTATATTTCCTAAAACAAAAATCAGATGTTTTTGAAACTTTTAAGAAATGGAAAGCTTTGGTTGAGAATGAGACAGGAAAAAGGTTGAAGTGTCTCAGATCGGATAATGGAGGTGAGTATTGCAGCAAGGCATTTGAAGATTACTACTCCTTAAATGGGATTAGAAAGTAGAAGACAGTTCCAGGAACTCCATAGGAAAATGGTGTGTCAGAGAGAATGAATAGGACTATCATGGAACGTGCGAGGAGCATGAGATTGCATGTTGGATTGCCCTTACATTTTTGGGTAGATGCTATACATACTACTGTCTATTTGATAAATAGAGGACCTTCAACCCCTTTGGATGGTGGTATTCCAGAGGAGGCATGGACTGGTAAAAAGATAAATTATTCTTTTCTGAAAACCTTTGGTTGTGAAGCTTTTGTCCATGTTGATAAAGAAAACAAAACCAAGCTTGATGCTAAATCTCAGAAATGTACCTTCATTGGATATGAGATAGATGAATATGGCTATCAGTTATGAGATTTTAAAAATAAGAAAATAACTAGAAGTAGAGATGTAATATTCAATGAGAAGGTTATGTATAAAGAACAAATGCAGGAAAAGAAGCATGAAAAAGACAAGCAAGAATATGTGGTGTTGACTGAGATTCCTGAAAATGAAATGCCACAAGTACCTGATACTCAGCAACAAAAGAATGTCCCACAAAATCCTGCAAGTGTTAGACATTCTACGAGGTCAAGTAGACTCCCTGAAAGATTTTCTCCTTCTTTGTATTCTATATTATTAACTGATTCTAGTGAACTAGAAGAATATGAAGAAGCAATGCAGGTGGATGTCAAACAATAGTGGGAGCTAGGCATGAAAGAGGAGATGGACTCCTTCATGAAAAATAAGACTTGCGACTTAGTCCCTTTACCTGTAGAAAAAAGAGCCTTGCCTAACAAATGGGTTTATCGGCTGAAGGAGGTTAGAAAAGATATAAGGCTAGACTTGTGGTAAAAGGTTTTGCATAGAAAAAGGGTATAGATTATGATGAAATATTTTCTCCAATTGTAAAAATGACTTCAATTAGAACTGTACTTAGTCTTATGGCTGTAGATGATTTACATCTTGAACAATTAGATTTGAAAACAACTTTTCTCCATGGAGATTTGGAGGAGGAAATTTACATGTTGCAACCATAGGAATATGAGGTCAAAGGTAAAGAGAACTTGGTGTGTAGGTTGAAGAAAAGTTTGTATGGCCTAAAGCAAGCACCCCAACAATGGTATTTAAAATTTGATAGTTTCATGGCTGAACACGGTTATCATAGATGTCATTCTGATCATTGTGTATATTTAAAGAGATTGGATAATGGTAGTTATATTATCCTGTTGCTTTATGTTCATGACATGCTTGTTGTTGGGTCTAACATGGAACACATAAATGATCTTAAACATAAATTAGCCAGGTCATTTTCTATGAAGGATTTGGGTGTAGCTAAGCAAATTCTAGGTATGAGGATTACACGGGACAGAAAAAATAGAACCTTGAATTTGTCCCAAAGTGAGTATATAAAGAAGGTGTTGAAAAGATTTAACATGTAGGATGCAAAAGCAGTTAGTACACTGGCTAGTCATTTCAAATTGACTAAGGAGATGTGCCCAAAGGCACAGGAAGAGGTCAAGAAAATGTCTAACATCCCGTATTCATCAGTTGTTGGCAGTTTGATGTATGCAATGGTATGCACAAGGCTAGATATTGCACATACAGTGGGAGTTGTAAGCAGGTTTATGAGTAATCTGGGTATGGAACATTGGAATGTTGTGAAATTAATCCTTCAGTATTTGAAAGGAACCACTACGAAGGCATTATGTTTCAAAGGATCTAATGCTACTCTGAGTGGATTTGTTGACCCTGATCTGGCAGGTGATATTGATTCATGAAGGAGCACTACAGGGTATTTTTTTACTATAGGGGGAACTGCAGTCAGTTGGATTTCTAGGCTGCAAAAGGTTGTTGCACTTTCAACCACTGAAGTTGAGTATGTTGCTGCTACAGAAGCTAGCAAGGAGATGATTTGGTTACAATGTTTTCTAGAGGAATTGGGTCAAACATAGGAGGATTGCCCATTGTATATGGATAGCTAGAGTGTCATTCATATTGCGAAGAACTCTGCTTTCATTCAAGGACAAAGCACATTCAGCTCAGGTACCACTTCATCCAGACTATTTTGGAGGAGGGTCAGTTACAGCTTGAGAAGATTCACACATGTGAGAAGCCTGCCGATATGTTCACGAAGGCAATTCCAGAGGAGAAGCTAATTTCTTCATCAGTTTCTGTTGGTCTTCTTGATTGATAATTGTGGAATTTATACCAGTCGAGTCCTAGTGTTTTATCTAATGGATGTTGCATGTACAGTGGTGTCATGTAGTATTAGTCTCCAAGTGGGAGATTGTTGAAATGTGGTGACTGATCAGCAAAGTACTGTACACTCAGCACATATCCTCACCATTTTTTTAGTTGATGAAAACCGACATTGTAATAAAACCCTAAAAAGGCTGACTTTGTTTGTTGCCCTAAAAATGCATGTTATAAGTGGTTGGGATGCTTAAGGCATTGGAAGGTTGATGTACTATTTTTGCTGGATAATAAGAAAGATTGGACGGCTGTGTATGGTGGACATAACCCATTCAAGGTGAACCACGTTAAATCTCTGTGTTATCTGTGTCCTATTTTATTTCTTTATCTTTTGTATTTAAATCTACATATAATTGTTAGTTCATATTTTCTTCGGATCTGCTTGAAACCCTAACACCCTATGCATACACTTGCCTGCATACATTGTTTATCAATAGTTCCTTATTTATAAACAATTTGCAACCACTTAATCTCCTTGATCACATATCCCATGATCAATCATAGCCATCAGATCTTCAAACTTGACCAAGTTCAATGTATTCTTCGATCTAAAAAATGTTTACCCCACCTTGGAACTTGCATACATTTCTTGGAACTTGTGCTAGGGTATTGCGGTTCAATCTAAGTTGTAGATCTTCCTGCCAATTTTCCTTTGCCATAGATTCTTTAACAAAATTCATGCACGGCATACCAATCATTTAATCAATTCCAGCTCATCGGCTTCCTTCATTAAATAATGCTTGTAATCATTTAATGCATTTTGTTATAGCTCGGTTACAACTCGAAAAATACTAAACTTCACTCGGTAGAAATTCTGCCTTCATTAACCGATAGCGATAACCTTAAGGTTTACCGACTAGGTTTCTTAGGGTTTATCGACTAGGTTATTTGCTCGATAACATAGTATAGTATTAACCTTACAATCAATAACATATGTATGATATCAAAACAATATAAACATCATGATCTCATCATTGTCTAACTTAGTAATAGTTGCCCATTGAATAACTTATTTCTCCCCTTATTCATCACATTCTTTCTGTGTCTTTTACCGACATCTTTATACTCATCAAATCATACTTCTTAAGATATGGCAACATCATACTAAATTAGAAAATCAATTTCTTGACATCAATGACAAAATAATAATATTAAGATAGTAGACATCCTTAAGTAATTATATCCATAATCATCAACAACCTTCTCAATATCCTTAATGAAATGCCAAAAATCTCCCTTTGTCTATTATAATGCCAACAATCTGCCCCTTTTGCATTGATGGCAAAACCAATTGATTTGACCTAAATGAATCGGATTCAGATTGCTATGATTCTGAAATGCTGAATTTCTCTCCCCCTATCATCAACCTTCTCCCCCATACATTAGTCTTCTCCAGTCTTCTCCCCCTTTGACAACAATGCCAAAAAGTAAAGAACTAAAACATAATTTCTTCCTATATGAAGTGAATTCCTGCAGTGATGTGTTAACTTAGTCTCGGTCAGAGCATTATGTCTTCAATTCTTGTTCCCTGTATTGTTTCCTGTACACCTTTAGAAAACATCCTAAAGTGTGTAAATTAGCATCAACTCTTAAAAGATATTCTGTAGAGTCATCGAATTGATGCTTTCACCGAACTCGGTTAGTGATTGAAAGATAGTGGTAGGACCCCTAACTTACTTCTGAGATACTCAAAAGTGTCCCTTGGCAGTGGCTTGGTGAAGATATCTGCTATTTGTTCCTTTGTGCTAACATACTCCAACACCACTTTCTTCTCTTGAGCTTCTTCTCTGAGATAATGATATTTGATAGAGATGTGCTTTGTCTTAGAGTGCATAACAGGATTCTTTGAAATGTTAATGGCACTAGTATTATCATAGAATATAGTTACTGGCCCGGTAACTTTCTCATTTATACATTCCAATAGTTGTTTGATCCATGCTATGTTGGTGCAATTCAATGCCGCAACAACATATTCAGCTTCTACTGTTGACTATGAAACACATCCTTATTTCTTGCTAAGCCAACTCACTAGTCTTTCTCCTAAAAAGAAAGCTCCTCCACTTGTTCTTTTCCTATCATCAATGTTGCCTGCCCAATCAGCATCAGTATAAATGTTTAAATAAAAATCATTTCCTTTCTGATATACTAAGCCATAATCCTCAGTGCCTTTCAAGTATCTGAAAATTCTTTTGATTACTGTCATGTGTGTTTCCTTAGGATCTGCAGAGAATCTTGCAACTATACCTACTGCATGTGCTATATTTGGCATGTTGTGAACAACATATTGTAGTTTTCCAATCATGGATCGGTAAAGTGTCTCATCAACAGATGCAGATTCATCATTCTTTGATAATTTACAGTTGGTAGTTATAGGAGTACTTACTGGTTTTGAATCCTCCATTCCGAATTTCTTCAAGATTTCCTTTGTGTACTTGGATTGAGTAATGAAAATCTCATTTTTCATTTACAGTATCTGTAAACCTATAAAATACTTTATCTCACCGATTAATGACATCTCAAATTCTTTGCTCATTTCATTTCCAAAGTTCTTGTATAAAGAGTCATTTCCACAAAATATAATATCATCAACAAATATGGCTGAGATTAGTATTCCATTTTCATCATTCTTCATATACATATTGTTGTTCTCACTTGTCCTTATAAAACCAATCTTGATTAGATAAGAGTACAATCTTTCATAACATGCTATAGGTGCTTGTTTCAAACCATATAAAGCTTTGTTCAATTTACATACCTGATCTTTATTCTTGTCTTCAACAAATCCTTCAGGTTGTTCAATAAAAACTTCTTCTTCTAATATACCATTCAAAAATGCAGATTTGACATCCATTTGATATACCTTGAAATTTTTGAAAGAAGCATATGCCAACAATGTTCTTACTCCTTCAAGTCTAGCCATAGGTGCAAAAGTTTCACCATAATCAATTCCCTCTTCTTGGACATAATCTTTGCAAACTATTCTTGCTTTATTTCAAATGACCTCACCTTTTTTATTCAGCTTGTTTCTAAAAATCCACTTTCTACCGATTACATTTTTGTCCTTCAGTCTTGGGATTAGTGTCCATGTGTCATTCTTCTTGATTTGATCAATCTCTTATGTCATAGCATTTATCCAATCTTCACTATTAAATGCCTCTTTCACTATTCTCGGCTCAAATTCAGATATTAGACATGTGTTCTATCAAAGTTTGTTCCGTGTCATTACTGGATCATCTTTATCTCCTATAATTTGACTTGATGCATGATGTCTTCTGACATACTTGGCTAATATAAGCTCGGTAGGCTCTGTATGATCTTCTTCAACAGTTCTCTCAATAGGACTTGTCGATTGAACATAGACAAATTCATCATAATCTTCTGGTTCTTTGGAGTTTCCTTCATCATTTCTTTCTACAAATTCATCAATTTTCACATTTGCACTTTCTACTATTTTGTTAGATGTTTTGATCAAACATTTAAATGCTTTGCTTCTAGAAGAATAACCTAGAAATGTTCCTTCTTCACTTTTCTAATCAAACTTTCCATTTCTATCATCTTTGTGTACATAACATCTACTTCCAAAGATTTTAAAATAACTTACATTAGGTTTCTTGTCATACTAGATTTCATATGGTGTCTTCAAAGTTCCTTTCTTCAGTTGTACTTGGTTCAGGGTGTAAACTGTTGTGCTTATTGCTTCTCTCCAAAATGTTTGTGGCACTTTCTTTTCAATCATCAGGGTTCTGGCACAATCCACAATAGATCTGTGTCTTCTCTCATCAATTCCATTTTGTTGTGGAGTTCTTGGTGCATAGACTTGTCTTTTAATACCATGATCCTTGCAGAATAAGTTGAACTCATCAAATGTGAACTCTCCTCCTCTATCTGATCTAAGACATTTCAGTTCTCTTCTTGTTTCATTTTCAACTCTTGCCTTGTGCCATTTAAACATTTGAAAAGCTTTTGATTTTTCTTTTAAAAACATTACTGACATCATCCTTGAATAATCATCCACAAATAATATGAAATATATATCACCATAATAACTTTGAACTTTCATAGGACCACAAAGATCAGTGTGCACAAGATCTAAAATTCCCTTATAGGTGTAGGACTTACTTGTAAAGCTTGATCTTGTTATTTTACCCATCTGGCATCCTTGGCACATAGCATTCTCAAGTTTATCCAAACTTGGTAGACCTCTTACTCGGTGCTTCTTGCTTATTTTGATCAGATTATCAAGATTTACATGACAAAACCTTTTATGTCATAACTAGGTATTATCTATCTTTGCATATAGACATTTGTTCTGAGTTGAGTCAAGGTGAAATTTATTACCTTTTGTTTGTGTCTCGGTAGTAGCTAACTTTCCATTCTTGTCATGAACTTTGACAATTCCTTTCTAAAATTCTATTCAATAACTTGTGTTGTTTAGTTGTGGTACACTCAACAAATTATATTTCAAACCTTCAACCCAATAAACATCATTGCATTTAGCATTGTCAAGAAGTGTTATAGATCCTTTACCTTTTACCGGACATGGTGCATCATTACCAAATCTTACATAACCTCCATCATAGTCTTCTAACATAACAAACTTGTGTTTATCACCAGTCATGTGATGTGAGCATCCACTATCTATGATCCAAGAATCATTAGTGTTTATGTGAGATATTAGGGATTTTTATTCATACCTTTCTTCATCTGATCCATCTTTGATAGCCACATAAACTACTTCCTCTGTATCAGTTTCATCTGATTTATCATCAATGGATTCCTCATCAGCTATTAAGCATGTCTTTCTATCTCTACTTCTGAAGTCTTAGTGTCCTCTGTAATGATTATCTTTTTGTCTATCATCTCGGTAATCTCTCTTTTCAGTAGATTCTTTGTTAGGATAGTTAGAAGCCATATGTCCTATCTTATCACAATTGAAACATTTTAAAGGTAGTTTTCCTTAATACTTACCTTTGCCTCTCGGTAACCTTCTGGCTAATAGTGCTTCAAACTCTTCCTGCTTTCTGATTTCCTCATACAATTTATGTACTTCTTCCATGTTCTTACAAAATCTTTGACTTGCTCCATTGTGATCTCCTTCAAAGTACTTATACTTTCTTTCATTGTAATAAATAGATTCATCAAGATGAAAAGAACTAAATGCAAATTCAACTTTATTTACCGAAGACCCACTGTTATCAAAATTACTTCACTCAAATGCATGTAGCTTACCAATAGTAGCATCTAAATAAACTGGCATATTTGGTACAGACCTCAATTCATTGATTACAGAGACTCGGATTACATAAGCTGGTAGAAGGGTTCTTAACAACTTACTTGTTATATCCTTTTCTTCAATGGTTCCACCTGCTTCTTTGATTTGATTGACAATCTCCTTTAGTCTTGTACTATACTGGGTTATGTTCTCACCTTCATTCATCCTCATAGATTCAATTTGTCATCTTAGACTGTCCACTTTTGCTCTTTGAACATGTTCATCTCCACCATACATAGATATGAGCTTGTCCCACATTGCCTTTGCATCATTGCAGCCTTCTAGATCATTAAACTCTGAGTCGGTCAATGCAGATGTTATTTCAATCATTGCTTGGATATGTTCTTGCTTTGCCTTTATCTCTTCCATTGTCAATGGATAGGTGCTCAGTGTAATGAAATCATTCTCCAGATAATATACAACACATTCTCCAACTCCTAATAGGTGTAACTTCATCCTTTTCTGCCATGTAGAGAAACTTGACTTGTTCAGCTTCGGTGCATCCCTCTTATACATCTTTGGATCTTTTCCTCCAGTACTTTTAAACTTTTCTTCTGGAGTCCAAAGCTTTGATACCAATTCATAGTTTTGATACTTAATGTTAAGTACAGATACCAAGCTAATAAGATGAGGGGGGGGTGAATCATACAAACTTAAGCTTCCATAAAAACATCAAATTCAACCTCGGTAACATATACTTCAGTAATATAACCAAAATTGATAAACATGCAAACTCAAAAGCATATAAACATCACTCATAACACCAGATTTAACATGGAAACCCAAATAGGGAAAAACCACTATGAGATTTTGGACCCACTAAGAAATATACTCTTCTAGAGTATGCTCGGTTAAAAGCAAATCTTGTTAAAGATTACAAACACATTGCTAGATGTGACTCGGTTAAGGGATTTCCCTCAAATCTGTTAGGATCTTCACCTTGTTAGAGGTGACCTTGTTAAAGGATTTCAAACACTCAATTAGAATGTCACCTTGCTAGAGCGTTTTACAAATAAGACTGTTAAGTCCACTTGGTTAAGAGATTTTCTGTCACTTCACAAAATAACAGTAATAAAAATCTATCTGCAACTTCACATCTAAAATGCTAAAGAAGATTCTTATTTGCTCAATACAATATAGACATAGAACTAATCTTGTCCATTTGCTAGGCTCTATACTTTGTTATTCAAAATAGGTCTTCAAGCTTTTGTGCTTGGTAATCACTATGTAGCATCCCTGTGCATACAGTTGCCCACATACATTGTTTATCAACAGTTCCTTATTTATAAACAATTCACCAATTGCTTAATCTCCTTGATCACATATCCCATGATCAATCATAGCCATCAGATCTTCAAACTTGACCAGGTTCAATGTATTCTTTGATCTAAAAAACATTTTATCCCACCTTGAAACTTGTGCTAGGGTATTGCGGTTCAATCTAAGTTGTAGATCTTCCTGCCGATTTTCTTTTGCCATAGATTCTTTAACAAACTTCATGCATGGCATACCAATCATTTAATCAGTTCCATCTCATCAGCTTCCTTCATTAAATAATGCTTGTAATCATTTAATGCATTCTGTTATAGCTCGATTACAACTCGGTAAATACTAAACTTCACTCAGTAGACATTCCGCCTTCATTAACCGATAGCGATAACCTTAGGGTTTACCGACTAGGTTCTTTGCTCAGTAACATAGTATAGTATTAACCTTACAATCAATAACATATGTATGATATCAAAACAATCTAAACATCATGATCTCATCATTGTCTAGCTCGGTAATAGTTGCCCATTGAATAACTTATTTCTCCCCTTCTTCATCACATTCTTTCTGTGTCTTTTACCAACATCTTTATACTCATCAAATCACACTTCTTAAGAAATGGCAACATCATACTGAAATAGAAAATCAATTTCTTGACATCAATGACAAAATAATAATATTAAGACAGTAGACATCCTTAAGCAGTTATATCCATAATCATGAACAACCTTCTCAATATCCTTAATGAAATGCCAACAATCTCCCTTTGTCTGTTATAAAGCCAACACACTATAGTTAGATCTTGAGATGGCAGTATCTCTTAGAGAGACTCTTACAAAGAATAATGAAGATCTTACCAAAGAGCTTACTGAGGCTAATGATAAGCTTGACAAATTTAACAAAAGCTCCTCTATGTTGGATGAACAGATCTAATCTAAGAGAATGAAAGGTGACACATCTAGATTAGGATTCAACACATCTGAGAAAGGAGAATCTTTTGGTACCAAGAGAAACATGCATAAAGGTAAAAATGCTCCTAAGGCTAAGAAACCTACAGGTAAGAAAGCTTAAAAACCTATTTGCTTTATCTATCACAAACCTGAACATACTGCTAATGTGTGTAGAAGCATACCTAATGAGAACACAAGCTATAATGCTAATACTAGATATGTGTCTAGAAGATTTGAAGTTCATTATTACACATGCAATATGTATGGACATAGATCAGTTTAATATAGATAGGGAGCAAACAATTCGGCAACTCACATGAATCTAAGACCTATAAGTGACTGGAGAAGGACTTATGACAACCGAAGAAGCATGAACTAGCAAAAACCCTATCTCAATTGATTCAGTCCCTATGAGAGGGAAAAGGTAACCAATGTAATTTGCTTAATTTACAATAACTTTGTTCATGTGGCTATGAACTACAGAAGAAGGACTGGAAGAGGTAATGCAAGACCTTGGAGAGCATCTGGGATGGCCTCTTATCATTGTCATAAACTGAGACACATGGCTAAGTTTTGTAGAGCCAAGAAAAATCAACCAATATATCACTCTGAAGATTAGAAAGGAAAGAAGACGGTCGACGTTGAAGAAACTAGAGAAGAGATTAATAGAATTGGGAAGAAGAAAAGTGAGGACAAGCCAGCAGAAGAATCAAAGTCTTCACTAAGTGTGGAGAATGCTACACTAGTAAACTTAGCTTTTCAACAAACCTAAGGGGAGCATAACTGTAAATGTATTTTCGGACCCCTTGAAGAATGTATGGTAAGAGAATTTTTGCATTTTAAGTTGAAATATGTGAATTTTTTATATTGTTATCTATCGATTTTCTAAGGATTACCGATCGGTTATATACCTACCGGTACAGGCGAGTTTGTTAAGTGGTAATTAGGGTTTTTTACCCTATTGGTAGTGTAATAAATGTAGTTGGTAAGTTAATAAAAGGAAATTTCAATTTCACTAAGTTATTTTTACCCCAATTGCATTTGAAGAAGAATTTGTGAACACTTGCAGAGCGAAACAGAGCATTGTTAGCAGATTGCGAACGGATTTGTGCTATGATTTAAAAAGTTTAATCGAATTTGAAGTGAAGGAAGGTGAATCAGGTGTGAAAGCGAGAGAGCAACTAGAAACCCTAGCAGGTTGAAGGGAATAAGTTATTTTGATCAATCTTCTCTTGTAAGTCAGGTTATATCAAATGGCATCATCATTCACCCCTATAGAAAGTCTTTTTATCACTATGAAAGCTATGGAGTCTATGGGATCGGAAAAAATAGAATCATATAATGCATTGTATGAAGTTCCTGATGATGTTTTGATTAAAGGAGATTTATCTAGTTATATTGATTGCAAAATTGAGTATCTAGGGTCATTAGCAATCTATTCTTAGCTTAAATCTTTGTGTGATAAGAATGAGAAGATCAAACCCAAATATATTACAGTTCCTGAGAAAGGTTTTCATATTGTAGTATATTTTCAAGAAGATTTTGAGGAGGAAAATGTCAAGATTATCCTTACCCATGTACATGGAGGGAATATGTATCTTGATAGGTCTCACACAATCACAAAAGAGGCTATTCATGCAGTAATTGGTTTCTGCCAAATTGGTGAAGTACCAAAATTAAGAACAATCTCAAAGGATATTGTTATTGCTTTGACAAAGACCACTACTGACGGTCATGCTATATTGGTCAACAACATTGAAAATTAAGGAGTCATATTTGCAACTATGGTTATTGGCTACTAGATATTCCATTCTAGCAAAATGAACAGTGTACCATCTATTGATGTGCATGTCGCCTACAGGATGATGATAGAGAATGCAGATTATGATTTGTGTGAGGCAATGAGAAGTCAATTGATGTTGAACTTAGAATCAATTAAGAAGGAAAATAGTCAAAAGTTTAAATATGGTCAACTGTTGATTGGTTTGTTTTTCTATTTTCAGAATTTCATTCAAGGAATTGGTGATAGTCAATGGTCTAAGGACATACCGGTGACAGCCTAAATCAAGAATAGCATTAAGGTTGTGAAGAACACATTTCTCGTTGCCATGAATAGATATTTTAATGAGTTTCAAAAGAAGATGAGCATGAGATTAAGGCTATTAGATGAAGTGGTGGAACACTTTGAAAAAGACATTTGTTTCACTGTGACCACTGATTTTTGCCTTATGGAGGCCATTGAACCCAGAGAAGAAGAAATGGAAGAAATGAGCTATGAAGTCAACTATGACTTACTAATTGGTTATGCCAACAACCTTTTGGCATCTCCTAAGGATAAAAAGAAGAAAATACTAGGAACTTATCAGGAAAGGATTGCACCTGCTCAACCCAGTAGTACCAAGGAGAAAAAGAAGAAAGTTGATCAACTAGCTTCTATGACCACGGGTACAAGGGTAACCAGAAGTATTCAAACCAAGAAGGAATCGGTTCTCAAGGTATATGAAAAGAAGCAAATTGCCGCAACGAAAGACATTGCATTCTTCAAGATGAATATGAGGAAACTGATACTGAAGAAGAGACCAAGAAGATGAAAGTGACTGGTAAGAAATCCAAACTA
The DNA here is from genome assembly GCF_030272615.1 of Cryptomeria japonica. Taxonomy (NCBI): domain Eukaryota; kingdom Viridiplantae; phylum Streptophyta; class Pinopsida; order Cupressales; family Cupressaceae; genus Cryptomeria; species Cryptomeria japonica. Next base: position 190,999,019 of record NC_081415.1, on the reverse strand, counting down.
GTAGTAGATATTTCTAAACAAAGTACTCCTATTAATGTTTCAACATTCAAACCAATGAGTAATTTTGAGAGGACTTTAAAAACATTAGGGAGGAAATGGTTTGATAACGTAAAATAATATTTTTATTCATTTGATGAAGGTCAGAAACAAGAAGTGGTAAAAGAGGTAATCAATTACTTGTATCAATACAACTGGTGACGACAAGATATTAAAAAGGATATTTCTAATTCTTTATATTCAATTGTTGAAAATAAATGGAAAATAGTTGTAGATAAGGATCAATAAATTATTGATAGAGTTTTTATTCAATATTTTCCCAAGTTGTCGAGATGAGTTATTAGTATTGCTTGCTAAGTACAAAGGGCGGTTTCATTCTAAATCAAGAAGACTGAGGTTATTGGATGGAAATTTTCAACCTGTTGAAGATGATACTCATCTTATAGCTCAAGATATTCAAAGGATGAATGCACTTTTGAAAGACTATGATAATAAACTTGATCAAACTGACACTGGAGCTCCACTAGAGCTAGATGTTGAAGAGTTTATTACACCGAATATTGTCTATCCTGTCAAGGATAAGGATAACACAAGTTCCACACCGGTCATATTCTCAGTGGATGAAGTTGAAGATATTGTTGATATTGTTGATCTAACTGGCAATGAATTTGAACCTGTTAAAGAAATTGAACAACAGCCAATCATTACTGATACATAGGAAGCAACTGAAATAACGGCTATAGAATCAAGTGTGGATATTCAACCACCATCGCTCAAAGAACACATTGAAAAACAACTACCATCGGTCACTAAATCCACTCTGGAGGATCAATCAGAAAAAGATAAAGAGAAAATAGAGTATAAGATAGCAGAGAAAAATGATGAAAAGGAAAAAGCAAAGGTGAAGCAGCAAACTAATGATGATGATGAATCAATTAGCATACAAGATCCAATTGATGTGGAAAAATTGAGCACATCTGAACTTATGGAGACTACTTATGTTATGCAATCTAGGGCTCAAAAGAAAAGATTGAAAGAGCAGAGAAAAGAAGTAGAAATAATTCAGACTGTTGTTGACATTTTGTCATGTCTCCTACTGGAGACTGACACTGGTAATTTGTCTACCCCTATTGCCAAACTTGGACAACTAGTTACTGATGCTACTGACCAAATGAAATCACTTGAAGAGGCAGCATATGCCTTAGCTAAAAAAGGTTATAGGAAGAAAAGGGGAGAGCAACTAATGTTAGATATTGATAAATGCAAGATTTCTTTATCTGTGAATAAAGATCTTTTGAGAACTGCTATAGAAAAGGGAGGTAAAATTTTGGCTAATATGTCTAAAGTTTCTTTCTTCTATTCTAATTTGAACCAAAATCATGAAGAAACAGAGAAAGAACTAGATTGGATAAGTGATGCATATAACCCTGTACAGGATTCGACTTTTAGATTTTGGCAAATCGGTTAATGTTTTACAACATTTGTTAGATGTCTATGATTTTGAACGGGTTAAGTGAGTTAGATCCTTGAAAGAACTGAAGAACCAGTTGACCCCTAAACTTGAAATTCTACAGAGACCATATAAAGATTATGAAGCAATTTTGGCTACACCAGATATGAGCACAGTGGATGCTATGGAAGCATTTTCTGCATAAGTTTTGACAACTATTGAGATCACTAGAACATTGTTAGAAACATGGGATAATGATTTTGCATAGATGAAGTTTCATTTCATTGACTTTTTCTTAATACTTACATTGTAAAAACTCTTATATGTATATATGCAGTTTTTTATGCAAATTTTGATGTAATATATATGTATTTTACTTTTCAATTTGGCATTGTTGTCAAAGGGAGAGTAGAAATATGTATGTGTGTGAAAATTTTGTATGTACTATTAAGAGGGGGTCTGTACATTTTTGTAAGCACACTTAGTTGTCTCAAAAAAATTCTAAGTGTTGCCATCAATGCCAAAGGGGGAGATTGTTGGCTTGATGATGATTTTTGTATTGGATGACTTTATGTGTTGTCATTTTTGGCACACACATACACACACATATTAGTTAAGTCAAACTGGTACTACTCCTAAGTCTTCATATTTCAAACCAGTATCATATGTATAGAGAAGTCCAACTGGTATGAAGGTGTCTAAATTGGTATATGTTGACAAACAGTATATGCAGGAAAAATAATTGGTTTTGGTCAATTCCATTGTTACCAGTTTTGAGATGCAGCAAAGAGTGACAAAGAGGCACTTGGAGACAATCGGTATATGAGTTTGATATGGTGAACACTAAACCGGTATCGGTGTTCCAACCGGTTTCATAGATTGTGTGATGAGTTATCATCGGTCATGATGAGTTATCTCTAACTGATATTTTTGGTGTTGATTTGTGATGTGTTATGAAAGATTGTCAAGATACACTGAACCTAGGAAATTGTGATGAGGTTCTTGGAACTGACATGAAATCTAAAGTCTATAAAAAAGGAATTGTGATGAGTTATTTTGATATGCAAAATATGAGTTGTGTTATGAGTTAGAGTTGATGCAATTTATTGAAGGAGTTGTAGAGTATGTCAATGATGCATTATTGAGTGAGGAGAAAAGAATCTATACAAGAAAGATGTGCTATTTATAGATCATACCACTTGTTGTTTTCTAATCACTACAACAGTTAAATCCCCTAACCGGGTAAGCTCTAACAAGCTTCATTGTATAAATCTTGTAACCAGGTGATCCATTAGTTTGGATTTGAAATCCTCTGCCAAGGATACTCCTAATAGGGTATTACCTTTAACTAGGTATAGCTCCTAACAAGGCTTTGGAATCTCTAATAGGATTCACTCCCAATAGAACACTTTGTAGACCTTAACCGATCAGTTACCTATTACTGCAAATAGTTAACTTGTGAGTCCCATCTCACTGTGGTTTTTCCTAGTTGGGTTTTTCACGTATAAACACTTGTGTTATGGTGAATGTTTTACTTACTGTGAATGTTGCTATAACACTTTGGATTGAATGCAAAGTCTTAAGTAAATTGGTTAATTGTTTTTACCAATCTGGTTTTAAAGTGTTATTATTTTTGCTATCACTCATTCACCCCCCCGCTCTAAGTGCTTTATAAGTCTAACACCATCTTAAGGTTCTCATACCTCACTCGGTAACCATCAAGTTTAGCAATTTTAACAGTAGGGTCGCCTTCATTGAGAGTCTCCAATTTGTCCCATATAGCCTTTGTTGTTGATTTGTCGGTTAGTCTCATTATTTGTTGATCAGAAAGTAAACACAAAAGGGCTTCTCTAGCTCTACAATCATTCTCAAGCTCCTTATCTAGGCCTGCTAGATGCTGGATTAAAAGATGTAACAACTTTCTTAGTGATCTCCCAAATTTCCTTTCCAAGACATCTTAGATGAGTCTCCATCTAAATCTTCCATACCCTATACTTTGTTCCATCAAGCCTAGGAATTTCTCTCCAGAAAATAGCTATAGATGTATTTGATGAACTTGAACTGCTAGATGACATGGGATCTTCCTCAAGTGGTTAAGCTTATGTAGAGAGGACCAAGCTTTGATACCAATTGTTAGACAACTCAAATAACAAGAGGACAACTAAGAGGGGGGCTGAATCCATTGTCAATAGATTACAGAACTTTAAGCATTCAAATCCTTATTACCAAAACACATAAACTCAATACCATAATGCATAAACCAAATATTGGAACAACTAATATAAAAATTTAAAAAAAAAACATAAATCACAGAACAGTTACCATCCATCTAGGACACATGACACAAAGATTTGTACATGGAAAACCCGGTAAAGGGAAAAACCATGGTGGGAAGCCTATCCACAGTCAGATAATCCTTCTGTAGTAAGTATGTGATTAAAAAATGAGGGGCTTGCACATGGAGGAAGGCCAACAACCTAGAGCAGACTGCTCATCACAAAAGGAGCCTCACTGAATACAAAATAAATACAGACTACAATCCAAAAAGAAGAGTGAACTGCAAAGATAACATCTCCTATGCCTGAGTACAGTTCTAGTTAAACTCAGTACTGGAGGTCTTAAACCTCTCTTACCAACCCAATTCAATCACTTGTGATCGACCAAAAATCTTTCATATGATTACATTATTCGCAAAGGTAATCACATAACCATCCCATAACCATAATCTCCTTAATCGCATTATCTGCAAAGAGATCTTACATCATATTTATACCAACCTGGGACCTAAACAAATAGGTTGGCCACCTATAAGATAATACAATAAATTCATAACATAAACCCACAATCCAATGATCAACCAAGTCAACTTAGGCCGAAAACAATATAAACCAATCATTAAATCCCACTGGTAACACATCAAGAACATCCTCCAACATGTTACATAAACCGGTCCATGACCTAGTTAATACCGGACCCAAAATAGGTCACCATAAACCAAATCCAACACCACCAATCAATAGGAACATGAACAAGATAACTAACAACATCTTGAAAGCCATCTAGAATCCACACCAACACCACTTATCATGTGCACCAAAATATCTTCAAAAAATCTTTGTTGGTAAAACCCTTACCGATGACCAAAAGGCTTGCTATAACAAATGATAGTATCTGAGTCATCGAATCCCGAAGCAACTGATTGTGATATGCATCTAAATAGAATGAATGATAGATCCAAATCAATTACACAAACTAAAGAATGCCTAAGCATACTAGATCAATGTCATAATCCAACTACTCTACTAGAACCAACCAAAAACTAGTAAACAACCAAAATAGCCTGTGTTGCCATCAATGACAAAACATCAATGCAACACATAATAAATTCCTCCAAATTGCCAACATGGGTTATTTAAGATCTTGTATATTTGTTTTAATTTCTTGACATTGTTGGTAGTACATCAAGATTCAACATTGTTCACATATTGATCTCTATGGAATGGTATCTACTTGTGGTTGCATACTCATAAATATGAGGTTGTGCATGGCTGCACTTGTAGAAGTTTGGCAAATCTCAATATAAAGAGGTTACAGATGACTATAAAAAAACAAAATATTGCATCAAGCATGAAGAAAAAAGAAATAGTTTTGATAGTGTATGCATAACAAGGTGGACGTGTAGTTGAGAGGAGAGGTTAGATAGAAGATAGATGGAAGAAAGTAGAGTAGATGGAGTATATTGGTTTTGCTTCTCAAAGGGAGACAAAATGCATATGCTGGTAGTGGTCCATAGGGGGGAGTTGAGTAGACTTGATCAGAGTTTATTTTTATAATGTTGGATCATTTCCAATATATATTATAATAATGGTTCATCTAGCTATAGTGGTCTATACACTCGTGTCCTAGGGGGAGAAATGAACAGACAAAGTCAAGGCATACAAAGTTTGAGATACATTCCATGTTACATACTGCAGATTCAAAGGGGGAGAAGAACAAGTCTGAGTGTGTTGGTAGCCAGCCCCTTTTCCATTGTTGTTAAAGGGGGAGAGTGATGAGTGGTGTTGACATCAATGCCAAAGGGGTAGATTGTTAACATTGAAGTTGTCATTGATGTCAACATGAGTGTGTGCAGGGATGAGTTGATGAAGTTGCAGAGAGACATGCAGAGTTGATTCATGTCAACAACAGACCAGTTGTAGATAGGTGAAGTGCATAACATGCAGGTTATGTAGTTGTGTATAACACATCATTTGATGCTACACAAATGTTGCAGGTGGCAAAAAATGTGAAAAAGAATTGAGTGTAGAGGAGTAAACAAGGTGGTTTCATGTTATACATCTATCCCATAGTGTGTTTGATTGATCATTGTTGATGTGTGCAAGTTACAGAATTCAAAAATGTCAAAAATACTTTGGTTCTACAGTTTTCGATGAGACATTGTTTTTTAGCATAACCGATTTTGCCTTTCACCAACCCTTGTATGTTGTGTTGACATCCTTCCTATTTTGGGATGACCTTATTCTAGTCTAGTCGACATGGTTTCTGGTTCGGTGTGATGGGATTTTTGTTTGGCCAACATGGTATATTTTGGTGTGAGTGTACCTTTCAGTAACACCATCCTCTTGTCTTATCAGGCTTCACTGGTATACCGAAAGAGTTCATTTTGGTGTAGTGGTCATCATGTCTTAGCGACAAGCATTTTATGTCGATGGTTTGATATTTTTAGGCACTGATGTGTCGAGTGGGCCCCCCTTCTCCTTTATGCTTAGTTGTGCCATGTGGTGGGCACTGATTGACTCTCTCTCATGGCCAGGCTCACTGGTGTCCACGTGTCTGCTACTAATTAAACCCTTCAGATTGCATTGTGATCATATAGGACCCTCCTTCTTTGGGCTTGGATGTGCCATGTGGTGACCACCAGATGTATCTCACAAACTATGTGGGTCCTACTATAAAAGTTACTCTTATTGGCCCCCACAATCCCACAGCATGAACAAGTGAAGAAAAAGTTACCTTGCATGTGTGCAGGATAAGAGGCACCCCCGCAATCCTGCGGCTAGAATTGATGAACAAAATGTAACTTTGCAGGCACACAAAATAAGGGAATGGTGGACCCCTGCCATTCTGTGGCATGAACAAGTGAAGAACAAGTGATCCTATGGGTGCATGGGATAAGAATATTAACAGAGTCAGAGGTTGCCCCCCCTAGCTGTGATGACTTGAAAGAAAAGGTCTTTTAGGTTAAGTTTGAAGGAAAAAGGTGTGTCATCCTACCATCCTGAAAGGAGTAAAACCGAAGCAACATGAGTTCGTAGGGGCACAAAGAAAAAGGTAGGAGGTGCTCCCCACTATCCAGCGGATGGGAAGCATAGATGAAAAGGAGTCTATAGGGCATCGTGATCTAGGTGTTGGCAAATGCACACTCCAATGAGATATTGTAGGTGATTGAAGGTATCATCATTAATGACAACCTTACAATCATGTGATACCGACAGGCAGGCAGAAACTAGCACCGGCACCAACAGACTCTACACCGACATATAGAACACCGACATCGAAAAGGAAGATTATCGGCACCCTAGCCGACAACAATTTTGTATTAATGTATTTTGTAATTAATTGTAAAATCTTTTGTAGGCTAACATGGTGGATTGTAATATGACTCATATATGTATGAGATCATTGTAGATCATTTTAGATATGTTAAGGTATGATGCGAAAGATAGAAGGTAGTAGACCTATTATGCGAATTATTGGATAAGGGTTTATGTATGTAACAGAACTTAAACCAATACTGAATCTAGCATAGCAGATGCTAATCTGAAGCAATATAAGACACTAGATTAGTATAATCCATTTTTGTAAGTCAATGTGACTTCTTTTTGAGCAATGAGCTCTAGGCACTTGGCCTTCCTGCATGTGCAAGCCCCTATTGTAGCAGTTTTATTCTCTTATTGGCCAGTAAGTGATTATTGTGGGTCACAAGTCCCACCGAGGTTTTTCCCATACCGGGTTTCCTCGTTAAAACATTGTGTTATGGTGTGTTTTTCATGTTGTGGTTGTTATTCTTATTTGCTACATTATTTTTAGTTTACCGGTACACAGTTTTAAAATGCTTTTCATGTTATAAGTTAAGAAAATATTATTACCGGTCAGATACTGATTCACCCCCACCTCTCAGTATCTCTGGGAATCCTAACAATTGATATCAAAGCCTGGTCCTCTATTTTCAGAAGCCTAACAGCTTGAGGAAGATCTTGTCACCGGTAGAGATGGAAAACTTGAGAAAGCAATTAGAAACGGCTCTTTCAGACTATGATGCAGAAAAGGTGAAGAATATCAAACTTGAGGATGATCTGAAGGCTGCTCAGGATATCATTCAAGCACTTCAATAAAATTACACTATAGCAAGGAATAAAAGAAGAGAACTTTGTGAGAAGATGCAGAAGGAGGAAGATGAAAAGGAAACTCTTAATGATCTAGTAAACAAGCTAAGACAAGAAATCAATACAACAAAGAATGAGATGCAAGATATGACTATGATATTTTGTAAAGAAATTGAAGACAGAAAGAAGAATGAAGAGGACTAGGTTAGAAGACTAAATGATGCTGGAAATGAAAACACAAGACTCAATCATGAAAATGATATGTTGAAGACAGATATGATGCATATACACAAAATGACAGAACTGAACTCATAAGATAGAAAGGAATCCTGGAGAATGAACTAACTGTTGCAAATCAACACAAGGATAAATTCAAGAAAAGTTCAGAAGAACTTGTTGACATGCTGAAGAATCAGAAACCTAATGGTGATACAAATGGCCTTGGCTTTGAAACTCATGAAAGCTCTGGTACTGCAAATACTCGTGATCATAGCAAACCGGTAAGACAACCTAATGCTTACAAATTCAATGGGAAATGCTTTAATTGTAACAAGTATTGTCATAGAGAAAATCAGTGTAGATCTAGAAATTATCAGAACACTAATACACCCACTGGTCAATGTTCTAAATGCAACAAAGTTGGTCATAACTTAGAAAATTGCAGAATGAATGTAAGATGTTATGTTTGTGGAAGATTTGGACACTTATCTAGTCAATGCAGAACACATATCGGCATAGGATATGGGAAATCTATTCAAAAAAACAATGTGACTTGTTATGCTTGTAACAAAATTGGACATATTGCAAAATTTTGTAGAAGCAAGTCCCCACCGGCAAATAACAAAGGTCCTAGTTTGAAAGGTAAAGAAAAGGTTGAAGAGGTAAAGCAAGAATTCTCAAAACAATGGATCAGAAAGTCAGATCAGAAAGTTGATGGGAATACCCCTCCATCGGTAGAACAGAGTATCACTCCATCAGCAGGAGACTCTTCATCTAACTGAAGGAAAATCCTTTGGGGGTTTAGCAACAGAATGAAAAACATGCTATTATTCCCTTAGTTGATGGTGAGAAGTTGAAATTACTTCTATACCGGCAGATGAGTTAAGTTGTGACTTAACTGGTGAGCATTAAATGTGGTGGTTGGAGAAAATAACATTATAAAGCAAGTGTTTTGTCTCCTTTTTCATTCACTGAGCATTCAAACCTTCGAGAGCGCAAAAATTCCCGAGCGAAGGGATCTTTAGCGAAAAAGTGAAGCAGTTCATCAAAGCATTCTTCCTAAAGGTAGATTGAGGTATTTATACTCATGGCATCTTCATCCAATCCTAAATTTATTGCAAACCCTACTGTTGTTGAAATAATTAAGCATCCTAGACCTGTTTTCAAACTGGTTCCTGAAATAGCGAAGAAAGATGATATCATAGGTGCATTTTCTCAAATTCCTAAGGGAGTAGTATATGTTGAAGACCCTAGGATGTATATACATTGTCATATAGAGGAATTAGGTGATGATGAGATCAAAAATATGTATAGCACTATGATTTGTCATGAATCTGGAAATATCAAGCCAGAACATAAGATAGTGGAAACCCTAGGTTTTACTGAAATCCTTAGTGTCCCGGATTTTCCCAAGGATATTATAAGGATTGTGCTAAGCAGAATTCATAGTGAATTCTTCTGGTTGGATTCAATCCATAAAATCACAAAGGAAGTCATTAAGGTAGTAATAGGGTTACCTTCCATCGGTAGCAGACCTAACAAAACAAAGAGAGTCTCAAATGACACAGTAATGGATTTAACTACTGCAACATTTGACAAAAGGTCTCTAAGGGTAAATGATGTAAAGGACATAAATGTGAGATTTGTTAGTATGATCTTAGGCTACAAAGCTACACATACAAATAGGTTGAACTTAGTTTCTAGCCTATGTATTAAGAGTGCTTATGACATGGTTAATGATAATGCAAGAATAGATGTATGTGAATGGCTCAAAGATGAATTGATAGACAATCTGGGGAAGATTAAAGGAGATAAGAAAGGAACATTCAGATTTGGAAATTTGCTTGTTTGTCTAATGTTGTACATAACTAAATAAGTACCTGGTATTGGTGTAAGAGATTTTGGTTTTGACATTCTGGTAGGAAAGCAACTATTGGATCTATTGAGCAATATGTGAGAAAAATGGGAGAAAAACTTAAATGAATACTTTCAAGCATTAAAGGCTCGAATGAAAACTATAATAAGATTGTCACAAGATATTATGGACAAATATCATAAAGAAATTTGTTTTGTAATCAAAAGGATGAAATCTGGATGGAGGCAGTTGTCCCTAGAACTATCTGGGTAGCTGAAATGGGCTATGAGATAGATGACAATATTATTGAAACTTATGCAAAAGCCCTCCTTGAAGCACCCAAGGAACCTACTGAGAAGGTTTTTGGAAATGCTGAAAAAATAGAAAGTGGAATTCATTCCAGGAAAAGGGTTAAGAAAGTTGAAGCAATAGTAAGGAAAGGAACCCGGCAGGCTAAAGCAATTAAAGAAGATGTTTTGAAGCAAACTGGTATAAGTGAAAGTGAGTTGGAAACACTTCAACCTAAAACTCATCTTTCATTGGTTGGAACTTCTTCTGAGAGTGATATGCCAACAGTATTTAAAAGGGTAGAAAGGAAAAGATTACCCTCACCGGTACCCTCACCTACACCCAGGAGAACCAGACAAAAACAACAGGCAGTTAGGCCTCTAGTAAAGAAAATGTCTCCAAAGAAAAAGAAGGCAAAATAGAATATTGCTCCACTGGATAAACTCTTGAGTGAAATCACTGAGGATGGTAAACTGAAGAACATCAGCAAAATATATAACACACTATTAGCAGATGACAAGGAAAGCATAGAGAATAGTGTAATTTTACACTTAGATATTTATAAGAAATTTTTGATGCAAGTTTTTGATGAAATACCAAATGATCTATATAGGAGACTAGAAGATAGAAGGTTAGCCATCCTTGAGTTGGACAAGAAAATTAAGATTGAAAAATTACTTGCAGTACATCTAGTCAACTCAACTGATGAAATAGATAAACTAATTAGTGAAGAAAACTAGACAGTATTCTCCACTACTCACCGGCATGTAGCACTGATGGAAGATAGAGTAAATGAAGTCTCTAAGGAAATAGTAGATGCATGGGATATATTCTTTGTGAAAAAAGAAAAACAGGAAGAATTACTCAGACCAAAGACTATTAAAGTATATCAAAAGGAAAAGGATAAGGGGAAAGGTAAGGTAGGTGGTCCTCCAAGCCTGAAAATAACTGATAATGTACGCCCACCTTCTTCAGATACTCCACCGGTAGATACTACTAACAGTCACCTAACTACTAAGAGTATGGAGACTCCATTAGAGGATACAAATCCCAAGTCTAAAGTTTTGTACAGTGTAAATATTGATACTCAAGATGTAAATGTTATGGTTGATAGAGAAACCACTGAGGACAAGAAGACAGGTGTGACTACTGAGTCATTGGCTGCAGATGCTGAGGTTGAGGTAAATGAAACTATAAATATAAACACAGAAAAACCTACACAGACAGAGCAACCGATAGAGGATACCACTGAGAAACTAGTAGATACAACTAAAAAACCATCAGAAGAACCGGCTAAAGAAAGTACAGAGTTACAAACTGAGACTACATCTGAGAAACTGGTAGTTGAAAGATTAGAGAAATCCTCTGAGACACAAATAGAGAAACTGGAATAGGTACAAGTTGAGACATAGGTTAAGGCAGAAATAGTGCCACCGGCCAAAAATGAAAAGCCTAAACCTTTGTTTGTAGAAATGCAAACACAGACTGACCTACCAGAGGTCAAATCAAGCAAGGTGATTACTACAACCGGTATCATGGCTATTGTAAAGATAGTTGGATAGACATCTGGTACTTTTATAGCAGAATTCAGACCTACAAATGTAACAGAGGTCTTATTGGATTCAATAAAGAAGATCACAGAGTGTAATGCACAAGCCTATAAGGCTATTGATGACACAATTCCCATTCTTAAACTAATAGCACCAAAGTGTATTGTAGATAACAAAGATTCTTTAGGTCAACTAGACACATTGTCTAAGTTCACCACCGGCAACATATTGACTATTGATAAAATACATGAGGACACATTCAGGAAAGAATGATTAAAGAAAAAGAGAAATTGTTTGAGGAAATTGTGAAAAAAAATAAGGAGAAAATGAAAACATTATTACTGAAACTTGGAGAGATAATTCCTGACTTCAAGAAACTGTACAAAGACACTTGTAAAATAAACATTCTAACAAAGGATATAGACAAGGAAATCAGCAAAGCACAAGATAAGATTAACAATATTGTTGACAATCTGATAGGTACATCAGATTAATTTTTGGAGATAGAGAAGAAGATTGCAGAGCAAGAAGAGAAAATCAAGCAGTTAGAGAAGGACAAAGAAAGAATAAAGGATAAAGCAAAGGACTTGAAATGTAGACTTGGTCCCAAACTGGATTACCTCATTTCTTTGAGAAAAGAAATATATGAGGCTCTAGTTCCTGGACTTAAGACACCGGAAGAGCAAATGCATATACTCACCGGTATAGTGCAGAGAACTCAAGAGGCACTAAAAGTTAGCAAATCATTCAGTAATGGTTTAAATCTGATTTTGATAGATATTTTTCAGATTGTAACCCACCGGTTACAAGAATCCAGGTAGGACTCCACTGACAGTGAATGACAACCTTTGTCATTGATGTTAAAGGGGGAGTAGTAGAGATGAGAAAAATCCATAAATAGAGATCATCTGCTTAGGGGGAGCACACATCTGGTACAATTTCTAGTACAGTTTTTGGCAAGATTTTTGGATACAATCTTGAATTTTTCTCATGAGTGTTGCCATCAATGCCAAAGGGGGAGATTGTTGGCAAATGCACACTTCAATGAGATATTGTAGGTGATTGAAGGTATTGTCATTAATGGCAACCTTACAATCATGTGATATCGGTAGGCAGGCAGACACTGACACCGACAAACTCTACATCGACATACAGAACACCGACACCGAAAAGGAAGATTACTGGCACTCTGGCTGACAACAATTTTGTATTAATGTATTTTGAAATTAATTGTAAAATCTTTTGTAAGCCAACATGGTGGATTGTAATATGACTCTTATATGTATGAGATCATTGTAGATCATTTTAGATATGTTAAGGTATGATGTGAAAGATAGAAGGTAGCAGACCTATTATGCAAATTATTGGGTAAGGGTTTATGTTTGTAGCAGAGCTTAAACCGGTACTGAATCTAGCATAGCAGATGCTAATCTGAAGTAGTACAAGACACTAGATTAGTATAATCCATTTTTGTAAGTCAGTGTGACTTCTTTTTAAGTAGTGAGCTCTAGGCACTTGGCCTTCTTGCATGTGCAGGCCCCTATTGTAGCAGTAATATTCTCTTATTGGCCAGTAAGTGAATATTGTGGGTCACAAATCCCACTGAGGTTTTTCCCACACTGGGTTTCCTCATTAAAACATTGTGTTATGGTGTTTTTTTCATGTTGTGGTTGTTATTCTTATTTGTTGCATTATTTTTGGTTTACCGGTACACAGTTTTAATATGTTTTTCATGTTATAAGTTAAGAAAATATTATTACCAGTCAGATACTAATTCACCCCCCCTTTCAATATCTTTGGGAATCCTAATAGTAGGATGTTTGAAGCATCGCGCCAGCCCACACCAATTGAATGGGCTCACAAATCGTCATGCGGGGTAATGAGATGAAGTAAAGGATGAAGCATCCCGCCAGCCCACATGAGTAAAATGGACTTGAAGATGACTTTGCAGACTAACAAGAGGTGAAGGGAGACATGTCCCCCACTATCCTGTGATGCCAAAGACTAGAGGATAGAACCCTTGTGGGGAAAGACAAATGGGAGATGATCAACATCCCGCCATCCCATAGTGATAGAGTCTGAGGTCGGCATGATCTATTGTGATGATCATGTGGACACATTGGTAGCCTGATTGACATAAAGGTCCACATGGTAGGTTGACTACAGTTGATCAAAGCTAACAGTGTAGTCTAGACATCCAATGAGAAGATTTTGATGATACATTTACATGTCAATAAAAAAATATGATCAACGTGGTGGTCGACCAAGTCTGACCAATGAGAATATTTTGACAACACATTGCATGCCGATAAACATTAATTTTTATGTGGCATCTAACCAACATTGACTTGGTGATTTGGACACCAAAAAATAGAGACAAGTGGTTTCCAGGTGGTTGAAGGATGAATCATATATGCCGAAATAAGTGACTACTAAGGTAGTGCATTTAAAGGAGGTTATTGTTGATCTTCTTAGGGTAGATCAAGAATGTGTGAAGAACATGTTAATGGTGATCATATTGCTGACTGGTGTGTGGCTTGAGGTGACCTACAAAGAAGAGATTAGATCTCATCCTACAAATAAAGATCACTAAAGTTAGTAATCAGTGTACAAAGTAGGATAGGAATAATGAAGATGCATTTAATGGAGGCTCTATTGCAGTTCATTGAAAGGCTTGAGAATATCCATGATAGAGACATGAAACCAAGGATTACTAAATATAGTAATCTATACTTAGAAATATAATTTGAATACAAAAGGATGTCAAGAGGATGCATTTATTATTGATAGCTATCTTATTGAGAAGAATGTATAGAGAAACCAATAAACCTACAGACATGATCTCTTGGGAGCTCGAGAAGATTAAATTTTGAATCCATCCTTGGAGGGAAATCTTGTTAGTAAAAAATTGACTGAATAAAGTGGTGGTTGATGATATTTGACTGCATTTGATGAGGTAGCTAAGTTTGTAGAGCTATTTGGACAAGTAGTAGATCGAGCAAGGAATTGAGAAGCTAAGTGTACACCACAAGTTTTGGGTGTGCAAGTTTATGAGGAGGAATTTGAGGTGAAGCAGATAAGTGAGAATAGGTGCAATAGATAGAGAAGAACACAAAGATGCAATGCAAAGACTAAAGATCTGAGAGTACAGATCTGAAGCAGATAACATAGTGGTTTATATACATGATGAGAGGCTGAGAAAGATGATCAAGTTGAGTAGAGGCTAGGGGGATAGATGCAGAGATAAGAAGAAGACAAAGAACAAAAAGCAGGGATTGATAGTAGACCTCAAAGAGCAGAGAACTTAGATTGAGAGGATAGAAGAATCTGGTCAATCTCAAGAGCAGAATATTTGTGAGTTACAAAACATCATTTGTAACAAGCTTCTTAATTTTTTAAAATACTTGTTCATTGTAATTCTCTAAGTGGGCACTCAGAGTAGGGGTAGGTGCTACTTTGTGTTGGTTCCCATAAAGCTAGGGGTTGATGCTCCTTTGGGTTGGTGGGCCCATAAAATTCAGGGGTTGGTGCTCCTTGGGTTGGTGCCCTAAAACTTATTGTAATCAGTTTTCATTATGAGGTCGGATTGGAGCAGTAGTCTCCAATAGCACTTCTTACTAAGGTTTTTCCCTACCGTAGGTTTTCCTCATATATCTTGTGTTATGGGTTTGTCTCTTATGTGTATGTTTTTTATATCTCTATTCATAACATTATAATTATTATGATTAAAGTTTGGATCTTTTAGAAGTTAAAGTTTTTTATTACCACTAATTCACCCCCTCTCTCAGCGGTCCATTGTGTTCCTTCGTTCATGACATAAATGGTTGGAAATGGAGCCAAAATAGACCTAGAGAGGGGATGGAGATGGGACATGCTAAACTAGGAGCACAAACATGAGGTGTAAATTGGATTGGTTATAATTTACGATGCTACATTTACCCCCCACTTTAACTGGAGTGTGAGCCTATGCAAATACTTGTAGTAAAGTAGAAAGATGAGAGAGATGAGAAACCAATAGTGAGATTACAAGGAGATAAGAGTGCTAATTTTGAGGAGCCAAGCCCCCAATCTTAGGATCTCAACTCACACAATCACATGCAAGGACACACAAAAAATAAAAAAAGAAAAAAGAAAAATAAGGACAAAAGATACACAACACAAGGGTTTATTACTAAAAACAAAAAGGCTCTAAGACAACTAGCTAAAGAGACCTTGATATTCAAATGTCAACCACTAATATCATTCTCAAGACATTATCACAAGAATACAAGTGGTCACATAAAAAGAGTAAGAGCATGCAGCAAATTATGAACCATGATCCAAAAATAGAAAAGTTGTGATATCATGGGGAGAGAAGAGAGAGGACATGGATGCCATGAGCTAGCAAGTTGTGTTATGCTAGGTGATCCATGAGAAGAAGAATAGTAGAGACTCTGGAATCCATATGCTAGCAAGTGTGTGCTATGCTAGGTGACCCACGAGGACATGGATACTCATAGGAAAACAAGTTGCATTATGGTGTGTGATTCATGTAAAGGAGTGTTGGAATAGTATAGAAAGTTGTGTTATGCTAGTTCCACTCTCTAAAAAAGGAAGAGTTCAACAGTCTAGCAAGCTATCTTATGCTAGTCAACTTAACCCTGTTGCATATGTTGTTGTTTGGTTTCATGAGTTAAGCATCTCATATAAGACTTGTTGGTCTAGTTTCAAGCATGCAACAACATCTATAATACATGAAATAAAAATAAAATATGCTTGGTTTTGAGCATGAAGCATCTCATATAAGACTTGTTGGTCTGGTTTCAAGCATGCAACAACATCTATAATACATGAAATAAAAATAAAATATGCTTGGTTTTGAGCATGAAGCATCTCATATAAGACTTGTTGGTCTAGTTTAAAAGGTAAACACCCCATATAAGAAACATAAAAGGTTGCATCTGGTTTTAGGCATGAAGCATCTCGTATAACACTTGTTGGTCTAGTTTTGAGAATGGACACTTCATATAATACATGCAAAATATAGTACAAAAAAATAGTACACAGAGGATGATATGCAATGTTGCCCCTTAAGATGTCAACAAAGTCTTATGTTTATGTCTTAAGGAAGCTAAAAACAAGGATACACATCTTCAACAATAAGGAGATATCCTTTTAGGTGACAATGTTTTTAACTCTAGTGTAAAGAGGAATTACTCTTATAAGCAAGGACAAGATAGTTGAAAAAGAGATATCTTGTAACAAGTGTAAAGGGAATCTTGAGGAGAAGGAGGAAGAGATATTTTCTCAAAAGACATCTAGCTCCAAGAGGATATTTTTTTAAAAAATTAGCATCATTGGCCCAAGAAAAGAAGGAGAACAAGAATTCAAACTGTCCCCATATTTCTAAGTAAAAGGGATTCTTGAAGGATAACACACTTTTGACCCAAAGTGAGGGATTTGTTATAATACACACACATTGCCAAATGAAGAAGATTTTGTAGACAAGGATACACACCTATTGAATAAGAGATGATCCTTGAGAAAACAAACAACTTCACACAAGGAATAACATTGTATCATAAGCAAACATCATTCAACAAAGAAAAATTGGATCCTTAGAAAGGATAGTAGAGATAAATGCCCCCAAGCATAAGCACAATGAGAAGGATTACACAACCTTTAAAGAGAGATTATGCATAAAAATATGTAGCACTTCAAGCAAAGAAAAAGGTCCTAAGAAAGGAACACACATGCACATGAAGGAATATTCAATGTGAGAAAAGACATAAAGATATAAAAAAATGTAACTCAAAAGAAGAGGTAATATTTGAAAGGAAAGACAATTAAATGTACTATCCATTCCCCCCAAGTGAGGAGGAAAGGAAGAATTATGTTGTTGTCCAAGTATGATTGGTATTGGCAAAAAAAGCATCACCACTCATGACAAAGATCCCCCAATGATTTTTACTACTAGTTCCATAGGGTGAGGAGTAACATGATAGGGCGAATGGAGTGCTAAGGCACTACCTCTTCACCAATAAAAATTCCATAAGAGTTGTGCAAGCTCAATTGTATTGGTCTTGAACAAATTCTTTAAAAGGTTTGCAATTTCTAAGAGAATGAGAATAACTATGATGAAAAAGATAATGGTTATTGCCTTCTGTATTCGTATAATTGTAATTAAGTTTAATGAAGGGAAAAACAATATTCTTATCATACTTCAATCTCCAAAATATTCTTGTAGCTAATTTCTCTTGATCATCAAGTAGGTCTTGTCTCTTGAGATGTAGGAAAAAGTGTATGAGAAGGAGAAGGATTGTCTTCTATGATTTTGATAGAGCCATTATCAATGAGCTCTTGTATTCCCTTTTGAAAATCAGGGCAATCATTGACATGATGATCATGAGTTTGATGATATGAGCCAAAAGGATTATTTGAGGAAGAAGCACATTTAGATGAATGATAGAGCTTATGTCTTGCAAAAGACTCCTTGATCTTTTAAATTTTAATGATATCATTCATAGGTGAATCATGAGGATTTCCTAGACCTTTGGTAATAGCTTGTGAATGAGGGTTTATAGGGACCTTGATTCTGTGTTCATATTTTCCAAGTCCTTATCCACTATAGCCTTGTTTTGAGATTATATTATAACCACTCCTCTAAGAATGTTTCAATTATGAAGAAGAAGGGCCATTATCATGAATTTATTTGAAAAATTTAGTGCAAGGGCACATGGAAGGGTCAAAGGGATAATTATATGAAGAAGTGATATCCTTTGTAGGGAGATTCTCCTTTCTATCACCATTATTCATATCCTCTTTGATAGGTTAAGGAGGGTCCTTATCATCATTTTTTTTTAATATTTTGCGAGGAGATAGATCATGAATAAAATTATTAACATCATCTTTCCTAAAAATATGTGTATGATTAAGATAAGCTCTAACAGAATAAGGAGGATCTAAGGAGATTGATAAACCAACATTTTGATCTTACCCCCCTTACACTAGAGTGAATATAAGAAGAGGATGGTGTCATGTTTCTCTTCAATGCTTTCTCTCCATTGGAGATATCATCAACAGGAGTATTTATTCATTCCTCATTCATAATAGATACCCTAGGAGAGGTACAAGTGTTATCTTTTTAATTTTATTTCTAGGATTATCATTGTCGATGAAAGCTTTTATGTGATCTACACATGTAATGCATGTTCTTAAAAATGTCATCATGAAACAACGTATAACATTGATAAAATATTTGAGAGATAATTTGCAAGTAGGAAATATCTTTTGAACCCTAAAGATGCAATATGCAAAGGTACTATGAATGAAAAGAATTAATGTAAAATTAAAGAATTCATTTTCCAATACATGATTGTGATAAATGTAACTAAAAATCAATGTAATCATATGTGAAATAGAAAACAAAATAGATTTAGTAAATTCCATTATGAATTAATTTAGATTTGAAAACACAAGTGAAAAATTATGTAACTCACAAGTCATGTTATAAGAATAAATTAGGTTTTTTATGAAATTAACCACTATATTTATATAATTATGATCTATGAGTGCAAAATTTATTACTTAAATTCCTACAAATCATGTCTAAGACCATAAATAAAAAATAAGCATGCAAGGAGTCGGGTTCACCAAAATGTAATGGTGTAAATTTGGAATTGGGATTTCAACAAATAAAACTACTAACTAACCAAATCAACCATACATTGAAAGAAGAGGGTAAATCCAACGAATCTAGCCACAATTTGACTAGAAAAGGGACTAAGAATACTGATCATATTTACCAATTTATTAGTCTCCTTCTTTCTAGTTGATAACTAGATAATAATTGTGAAATTAGGGTAAAAGTATGAATAATTAAAGTCAACTATAAAAAATAGACTACTACAGATATCCCACAAAGCCACAAATTAAGATCTGGGTAAAATAAGATATTTAAAACATGTTTCCAGAAGGTCAGCCTAATTTTTTAAGACTAGGTGGTATAGATTCGCCCTAGTCCTCCAAATTATCCTCTCTCAAAAATTGAAGTTGTTCATCATTGTTGACTCTACCATAATTCCCAAATACAGCTCTTGAACCTATTCCTTGCATAGAAAAAAAAGGAATTAGGGGTGTGGATAGGGGTTTGCCTTGGGTCAACCTCGGTCTAGGAATTTACCTTGAAACAAATAATGAAAATACTGAAATAAATACTAAGGAGATTGATGAGTAATGATGAACAACTAATACCCTAACTAGTACTGAGAGAGGGGGGGTGAATCAGTACAAACAAAAACTTTCTCAATACTTTATCATATTAAATCACTGATGACCGGTTGTCTTCACCATTGAACTTAACCATGGGTATATCAGTTAAACACATAAATGCTTCAGACAACATTTGACAGATCTTAAATCTTGATGACTACTTCCTGATATAATCAAGCATGAGTTGTATCAACAATACCATAATCATTTAGCACTGCATGCATAACTAACTTAATCAACAACTACTCAATCATCACATGAAAACTCACAACCCATAACACATAGATTTTTCACATGGAAACCCAAATGGGAAAGACCATGGTGGGGATGAATACGCACAAGCTTGTTTTGAACTCTTTTGAAGTCTTCTATGTTAGGAGCCTAGTCCGGTTAAATATTTTACAATAAGGTTATGTTAGGAACCGATCCTGTTAGGGATCACTCGGTTAAGGGATGGCTATAAACCCTATTAAAAGTTGAAACCCTATTAAAGGTTACCTCGCTAGAGGATTTAAAGAACTCAATGAACTTGAGTTACCTAGTTAGAGGATTTGCAACAAGCCTATTAAAGCTACCCGGTCAAGGGATTTTCTTTCTGTTGAAATGGTTAGAAGTCAACAGGTAAAGCTTTGATTTGATAACAACACTACATGCTAAGGAAGATCCTTTTTAGATCCTCTCCTCTACAATCACATTCTATAGGTTCCACACTCTGGTTTGGTAAGTATCTGAATATTAAAATACATCATTTGCCAACACTAACAATAACAAACATCATCGACCTTACAGACAACAATTAGGTCGGTAGCATAAACCCTAAACCCTAAACAATTTAGGTTTACAATTACAAGAAATCCAATCTTGACCATTAGATCCATTACATAGAATGAAGCGATCTAAAATAGATCTCAAGTCATTCTACATCATTCAATCTTCACCGCATCTGGAAATCAGTAACCCATCACGCGCACTTCATACACCGCTCAAAACATTGCATATTCCTGAGGTAGACATTCAATGCATTTGATCTTCATGCGCAAGATCCTCAAAGAAATCCTTCACATGAACATAATTGACATGGTACCATGATCTCATCCTTATCTTTTAACTAACTCATCATAGAATGTCATCGGTTTCACTGCATAAGCCAAACTGGAAACCCTAGAGCTGAACAAAGACTACCAATTGGTATTCACACTTAGTGAACCCCGACACTGGTCCACTCCATCCTAGTTGACCATAATCGCTTCCAATCTTCATACTAGTGCATACTGGTTCACTTTATTGAGCATATATTGACATCAATGATAACATACACTATCACTGCTTCATCATATGCCAACGATCTCCCCCTTTGGCATTGATGGCAATACTTAGTGTATCATTGCTCAGTATCTGCACCGTGCTTAATAACATGTACCAGTTGACATATACTGGTTCAAAGATCACAACCACCACCATCGGGACTAGTCAGTGTGCATTTTTCCTCACAACCACCACCATCAGGACTGGTCAGTGTGCATTCTTCCATATATCTTCATCATCGGATATCTTCTCCCCCTTTGACAACAATGCTAAAGTGGAGGCACAAGCTTCCAAGCTCCACCATGTTGCTCCCCCTATGGAGTAGCATCCTTCAACACATCAATCTTGTAATATTTGTCACTGTAGTACCTGACTAATGTGGAGCACACATTTTTAATTTACTTCCTAAAGGGGCAAAACCCCTAATTCACCTCTCAAATAGGTAAATGTAGTCTTCGGTAAGGGCTTAGTGAATATGTTTGCTAACTGCTCATTACTAGAAACATGTTCTAATACAATCTTTTTATTCTGAACCTTTTCTCTCAAGAAATGATACTTGATCTCAATGTGCTTTGTCCTAGCATGCAATACCAAATTTTTGGAAATAATGATTGCACTAGTATTATCACAGAAAATACTCACCAGTTCAGATATAGGCACTTTGAAGCCATTCAATACATGCTTCATTCAGATTACCTAAGTGCAATTCATAGATGCTGCCACATACTTCACTTTAGCTGTAGATTAGGAAATATAGCTCTGCTTCTTGCTCATCCATGAGACTAGTCTTTCACCAAGGAAGAATGCTCCACTAGTTGTACTTTTCTAGTTGTCCACATTATTTGCCCAATCTACATCGGTAAACACTTTGAGACCAAAGTCACCATTATATGGATACCACAATCCATAGTCAATTGTCCCTTTCAGATATCTAAGAATCCTCTTTACCGCTACCAAGTGGGATTCTCTTGGACTCTTCTAAAAATGGGCTACTATGCCCACTACATGAGTAATATCTAGTCTACTGTGCACCACATAGTGTAACTTACCTATCATTGACCAGTACTCCTTCTCATCCACCAATGCTATATCATCCTCCTTTGTTAGTTTGCAACTGGTCATCATCGGTGTTCCAACCGGTTTTCTCTCCTCCATGCCAAAAGTCTTCAATACCTCTTTGATATACTTGGACTGGGTAATGAAGATACCCTCCTTCATCTACTGAATTTGTGACCAATGAAGAACTTTATCTCTCCAATCAGAGACATCTCAAACTCTTTCTTCATTTCATCTGCAAATGCATGGCTCATTTCATCATCTCCTTCCAATATTATGTCATCTACAAATACTTCACAGATCAGAATATGATCACCTTCAGATTTCAGGTAGATATTGTTGTCCTCACTTTTTCTCTAAAATCATATCTTCATAAGATGAGAGTGTAACCATTCATACCATGCCCTTGGTGCTTGTTTCAATCCATACATGGCCTTGTGTAATCTACACACCATGTTACCATCTTAGGACAAAGCAAACCTATTTGGTTGCCCAATATACACTTCTTCTTCTAGGATTCCATTCAGGAATGTAGACTTCACATCCATTTGGTATACTTTGAATCCCTTGAATCCTGCAAATGCAACTAGAATTCGAAAACCTTCCAGTCTAGCCACTAGGGAAAAGGTTTCTCCATAGTCTTCTCCCTCTTCCTAAGCATATCCCTTTCATACAAGTCTTGCCTTGTTCCTTACCACTGCACCTTCTTCATTCAGATTATTCCTGAAGACCCATTTGGTACCAATTACATTCTTGTGTTCTGGTTTGGGTACCAAGGACCATGTTGCATTCTTTTCTATCTGGTCTAGCTCCTCTTCCATTGCCTTTATCTAGTCTTCTCGGTAAGTGCCTCTCTACTGGTCTTAGGCTCAAATTCTAAAGTCATGCAAGAGTTCTCTTTCACCTTTCTCCTTGTGAGTATCCTTGCATCTATGTCTCCTATGATCTGCTTCGGATCATGATGTAGTTTCACATACCTAGGAATTACCCTAGTTGGTTCTGCTTTTTTTCCTCTTCTTATTCCACTTCATCTTCTTCTTCACCTACTGTAGCTTCTACAGGTATAGGAACACTGAGGTCTTTCTGGTGTTTGCAACTTGTTTCCTTCTTAACCGGTTCCCAGAAGGCTACACCCGGTTCATCTTTTGCTTGCTTGCTGCAAGTTTCCTCAGGCTCCTCAGGGGATTCATCAACACTGACATTGATACTCTCAACAATTTTTTGAGTCTTGTTGTTGTAGCATTTGAGAGCTTTTCTTTTAGTGGAATACCCCAAAAATATTCCTTCATCACATTTAGCATCAAACTTATCAGATGATCACCTCTCCTGATATAGCACTTACTACCAAACACTTTAAAATAAATCACATTAGGACTTCTCCCATTCTAGTACTCATAGGGGGTTTTGTCTTTACCTTTCTTGATGAGTACTCGGTTCATAGTATAGACTGCAGTACTTACCACTTCTCTCCAAAAAGTGTGAGCAACCTTTCCTTGGATCAGCATAGTTCTAGCCACTTCAACTATAGTCCTATTATTCCTTTCTGTTGTGGTGTCCTTGGGGCAGACAACTGCCTCTTGATGTCATTCTCTTCACAGTACTTGTTGAATTCACCTCCCTGGTCATTTCTTAGGAATTTTATTCTTCTTTCGCTCTCCTTTTCCACCAATGCTCTAAAGGCTTTAAACTTTCCAAACGCCTCAAACTTGTCTTTCAAGAATGTGACCCACATCATTCTTGAGCAGTCATCAGTAAGAATCATGAAATATCGATCTCCCTAAATGCTTCTAGTTTTAATTGGACCACATAGATTGATATGCACAAGATCAAGTAATTTCTCTACTGGAAAAGACTTAACTTTGAATGTTGAGGAAGACATCTTCCCAAGTTGACATTCTCTACATAAAACATTCTCTAGTTTGTTCAGCAAAGGCAATCCTCTTACTGCCTTGATCTTACTAGCCTTTACAATATTATAAATATTCATATGACAAAGTCTCCTATACCATATCCAACTATCATCAAACTTTTTCATCAGGCACTGACTAATCTTGGCATTCAACTTAAATAGGTTTCCTTTGGTCTACTTTCTGGTGGCAATAAGTTCATCACACTTTCCAATTATTCTACAAACTCCACCTTTGAACTCTAGAATGAGTCCTTTATCATTCAACTGGGCAACACTCAAAAGGTTGTGCTTAAGGCCTTCCACCCAGTAGACATCATCCACAGTGCTCTTTCCATTCAATGAGATGGATCCTTTTCCTTTCACCATGCAGGGTGCATCATTGCCAAACCTGAAAACACCTCCATCATATTCTTCCAAAGACAGAAAATTTCTCTAGTCACCCATCATGTGATGAGAACACTTGCTATCAATGATCCACTCATTAGAGTTGTCAATGCGAGAGATAAGGGCTTTCTGATCAGACACCTCTTCCTTTACAGCTACAAACACTATGTCCTCATTCTCTTCATCCTTAGATTCTTCATCGGTAACACCTTCATCCACTGCAACAAGAAAATTTCCCCTACCTCCTCCTTTATACTTTCTAAACCTTTCCAGTTTATCCTTATTGTCATTTTTATGACAGTTAACAGCTATATGTCCTATCTTATTGTAGGAAAAACATTTTAGAGGAAGCTTACCTCTGTATTTTCCAGCGCCTTTTGGAAGTCTCTTGGCAAGAAGAGCTTCAAACTCCTTCAGAATCTCCTCATCATCCATGTCTCTAATTGGCCTAGATTCATTACTGGCATTGACTTCTTTTCCTTTTCTAGTTGGTGCAGAGGAATCATACGCTCTAAAGGTTAACTCTATCTTCTGAACACTACCATCATAGCTATTCAATTCATATGCAGTCAACTTTGCAATGATAGAGTCTAGAGATACCTTTGTCTTGTCGATAGACCTTAACTCCTGAATATTAGCAACCCTGATTGCATAGAACGGTAAAAATGATCTCATAACTTTACTGACAACGGTGGCATCATCAATTGTTCCACTAGTGCTTTTGATATCTCCAACAACAGTCTTGATCCTTATGCCATATTTTTGAATGGTCTCACCTTCAACCATCCTCCTGTCTTCAAATTTTCCTCTAAGGCTTTCTTCCTTGGCCTACTTGACATGCTCATCACCACCATAAATGGTTTCTAGTGTGTCCCATACATCCTTAGGATTGTCCTTATCTTGCACATCAATGAACTCAATATCGAATAGGCTACTAATAAGGGCTTCCATGACTTACCCATTTTCTTGAATCTCTCTTTTCTGATCATCGGTTAGAGTGCAAGTGGGGATTACATAGACATTCTCAACATAGCTCCAATGTTGAGCACCCAAAATCTTGATATAAATCTTCATTCTATCCTTCCATATTTTCAAGTTATCCCTATTGAACTTAGGACCTTCCCTCTTCATCATTAAAGTAGGATCTTTTGCCTCAAGCGGTTAAGCTTATATCACTGAGGACCTGGAAAGCTCTGATACCAATTGATGAATAATGATGAACAACTAATACCCTAACTGGTATTCAGAGGGGGGAGTGAATCAGTACAAACAAAAACTTTCTCAATACTTTATCATATTAAAACACTGTTGACCGGTTGTCTTCACCACTAAACTTAACCATGGGTATATCGGTTAAACACATAAATGCTTCAAACAACATTTGATAGATCTTAAATCTTGATGACTACTTCCTGATATAATCAAGCATGAGTTGTATCAACAATAACACAATCATTTAGCACTACATGCACAACTAACTTAATCAACAACTACTCAATCATCACATGAAAACTCACAACCCATAACACATAGATTTTTCACATGGAAACCCAAATGGGAAAAACCATAGTGGGGATGAATACCCACAAGCTTGTTTTGAACTCTTTTGAAGTTCTCTATGTTAGGAGCCTAGTCCAGTTAAAGACTTTACAATAAGGTTCTGTTAGGAACCGATCCTGTTAGGGATCACCTGGTTAAGAGATGGCTATAAACCCTGTTAAAGGTTACCTCACTAGAGGATTTAAAAAACTCAATGAACTTGAGTCACCTGGTTAGAGGATTTGCAACAAGCCTATTAAAGCTACCCGGTCAAGGGATTTTCCTTCTGTTGAAATGGTTAGAAGTCAACAGGTAAAGCTCTGATCTAATAACAACACTACTTGCTAAGGCAGATCCTTTTCAGCTCCTCTCCTCTGCAATCACACTTTTCAAGTTCGACACTCTGGTTTGGCAAGTATCTCAACATACAAACACATCATTTGACAACACTAACAATAACAAACATCATCAACCTTATAGACAACAACTAGTTCGGTAGCATAAACCCTAAACCCTAAACAATTTAGGTTTACAATTACAAGTGGTCCAATCCTGATTGTTAGATCCATTACATATAATGAAGCGATCTAAAATAGATCTCAAGTCATTATGCATCATTCGATATTCACTGCATCTGGAAATTAGTAACCCATCACACATACTTCATACACCAGTCAGAACAATGTGCGTTCCTGAGGTAGACATTCAATACATTTGATCTTCATCTGCAAGATCCTCAAAGAAATCCTTCACATGCACATAATTGACATGGCACCATGATCTCATCCTTATCTCTTAACTAACTCTTCACAAAATATCATAGGTTGCACCGCATAAGCCAAACCGAAAACCCTAGAGATGAACAGAGACTAACAATCGATAGTCACACTTGGTGAACCCCAACACTAGTCCACTCCATCCTGCTTGACCATAACCTATTCCAATCTTCATACTGGTGCATACCGATTCACCTGCTTTAGCATATATTGACATCAATGACAACATACATTGTCACCGCTTCATCATATGCCAATAGAGATATACCTGAATTTAGCAATTGTTGATGATGATGCAATTCTCTTTGAATGTAATCACAAATGTTGAATGTAATGGCATGACAAACACATGAACATGAAAAACCCTAATCACACACACATGCTTGCATGAATATTAATGCAACTTTGCTCCATAATGCTTGAAGGATACAATGCAGCCTTGAATCTTTAGAAATGCTTGATGATGAATTCTTCACGGATGCACAAATTCTTTAAGTATGTGATGGATGGAGTCTTCGATCTAAAATGAATTGATAGAATGAATTTATATAGGGTTCCCTAGGTGCATTACTGATTAGGCCAACCTCTAATGCTCAAGTGTAGCCACGAGGACCAAATTCCATCAAGGAGATAGAGGGTTTGTCCTATTTCAAATTGGGGCCTATTTAATGGGAACCAAGGTGTTTTGGGGTGCCTTGGTCCATACCAAGGTGCTCCATGCCCTAGTCCTCTAGCAAACAAGACCTTTCAATCAACAAATAGTGAAGGGGCCTCCAAGATGGGGCCCACTCAATAGTTTTCATGGCATAAGGGTTGTAAATGTTAGAATCAATGACAGTCCCAAAGATACTAAGAGGGGAGGGGTGAATTAGTGTCTAACTAGTTTATCTAATATTTATACTTATTTAAAACATTGCATCCCAAAATAGTGTACCGATAAATAAGAATTAATGTAGCAAATAAGAATAACAGAGACAGCATAGAAAACACACCATAACACAAGATAATTAATGAGGAAACCTGGTGTGGGAAAAACCTCGGTGGGATTTGTGACCCATAATATTTACTCACTGGCCAATGAATAAATACTACTTACAATGAGGGGCCTGCACATGCAGGGAGGCCAACAACCTCAAGCACACTACTCAATAAAGAGTCAGACTGACTACAAAATGGATTATCAAAATCCAATACAATGTACTGCTTCAAAACAACATCTCTTATGCCAGGTTCAGTATCAGTTTAAGCTCCATCAATAACCAAAAACCTTCATTATCAACTATATCACCTTATACAAGGTTGCCTTATACTTCTCATCCATCTTCTTACAAAAATGACCTATAAGATCTCATACATATATGAGTCTATTACAATGTACCATGTTGGCTTTTACAAAAGATAATTACATTACAAAACAATAAACAAAAGTTTATTCCATGTTGGCCTGAGTGTTGGTATGAATTGTTGTCGATGTCGGTGAAGTGTCCTCTAGTGTATGTAGAAGTCTATTGCCAATGTTGGTAACTGCCCGTTGGTTTCTAGATGATTGTCAGTTGGTTTCCATCAATGACAACATCAACTATTCTCATAAGAGTGTAGAATGCCAACAATCTCCCCCTTTGGCATTGATGGAAACACTCATGAGAAAAATCCAAAAACTGTTTCCAAAAACTGAAGTCCAAAAAGATTCCAAAAAGATGTGCTCCTCCTGAGAAAGTGATCTCCTTTGTATAAGCATTTTTCTCTCCACTACTCCCCCTTTGACATCAATGACAAAGGTTTGTCAAAAATGATCAAACAAGTGCAAAACTTTCACCCCAAAGTTTGTAACCGATTGGTTACAATCTGAAAAATATCTGCCAAAACTAAATTCAGACTTTGCATAAACCTTTTGCTATCATTCAAAGTTTCCTCAGTCTGTTGGATCGTTTCGGTGAGATAATGCATGTGTTCTTCTGGTGATCGCTCTCCTTGAACTAATGCCTTATAGATTTCAATTCTCTGAGAGATAAGATTGTCCAACTTAGGACCAAGTTTATTTTTAAGTTCCCTTGCATTTGATCTTATCCTTGCCTTCTCTTTCTCAAGTTTCTTTATCTTCTCCTCAAAAACTGTCATTTCCTACTCAAAAACTGATATATGTCCAGATGAACCAATTATATTATCAGCTATGTCATCAATTTCTTTTTGTGTTTTACTGATCTCCTTATCTATATCCTCTATCAAAAGGTGAGGTTTGCATGTTTCCCTATATAGCTCCTTGTACTCTAAAATTTTAGAGTTAAGTATCAGTAATAATGTATTCAAGTGTCATGTACACTTCTTTATAGTGTCTTCAAAGAATTTGTTTTTCTCTTTTTCAACTCTCTCCTTAATTGTGTCCTCATTCACCTTGTCAATAGTTATTACATTATCAGCAATAAATTTGGACAATGTGTCCAATTTACCTAAAGAATCCTTAATATGATCTATGTTACAATTTAGTGCAATCAATTTAAGAATAGGTAAAGTGTTGTTAATTTCCTTGTAGGCCAATGCATTTCAATCTGTTATCTTCTTGATTGAATCCAAAAGTACCTCTATAACATTGGTAGGTTTGAATTCACCTGTAGATGTGCTGGATGTTTGACCAATTATCTTTATTACCTCTTTGCTTCCATCAGATGTATCTATTTTTCTTGCATTTTCCTCTGGTGGATTAGTCTGGGTTTGCATCTCAACCTGCAAAGGTTTCTCAGACTATTTCAATGTCTTTGTGATTGTCAATTTCTCTGTCTTTGTTTGTACCTCTGCCTTAGTTTGTTTCTCTGAAAGTTCAACTATCGGTATCTGTGTCTCCAGTGGCCCTATGAAAGTACCTTTATCTTCAATAGGTTTTTCAATCTGTCTCGGTTGCTCTATTTGTGTTGATGACTCAATTTCAACAGTTTCTACTAGTTTCTCTACTATGTTACTACTGTCAACATTGTCTGACTTAACTTCAGAGTTATCCTTATCCACAACAATATTTACCTCTTGAGTATCCACATTCATTGTAAAAAGTGTCTTTGATTCATGATTAGTATAATCATGTCTTATTCCTTCAGTGTCAATAATCGGTGGATCATCTAAGTGTACCGATGCAGTATCCAAAGGTGGCGGTGGAAGATTGTTAGTAATCTTAATGTTTGGAACTCCACCAATTTTTCCTTTACCTTTGTCCTTTTGATAAACCTTAAATGTCCTTTTAGGTTTGTTCATTTCCTCTTGTTTTTATTTCTCCACAAAGATTATATCCCAATTGTTCACTGTTTCATTTGCAATTTACTTCACTCTTCCAGCCATCAGGCTTACCTGTCGGTGTCCACTAGCAAATACTGATCGGTTAGCCTCAGAAATAAGTTCATCAATTTCTTCTTTGGAGTTAACCAGGTGAACTGCCAAGAGTGCTTCAACCTTCAATTTCTTGTCTAATTCCATCATTGATAGCCTTTTAGCTTCTAGTCTCATGTAGAGATCATTTGGTAGCTCCTCAACAACTTCAATCAAAACTTTCTTATAAATGTCTAAATGAAGAATGATGCTTTCTTCAATAGTGTTTCTTTCAGTATCATTTGAAGAAGTATACCATTTGATCACATTAGACAAATTACCTTCCTTTGTTATTTCATTCAGTAAGTCATTTAATGTGGGGTTTACTGGTGTCTTTTTCTTCTTAGGTGTGAGTTTCTTCTTTGGTTCCCTAACTGCCTATTGTTTCTTCCTTAATGTTCTTGTTTTTTTCGGAGAAGGAGAGGGTACCAGTGAGGGTTTTCTCTTCCTTTCCACTCTTTTGAACTCAGCTACCTTACTACTGTCACTGTCAGAAGATGTGTTAACCGGTGAAATATGTGCCTCCGGTTGAAGTTCTTAAAGCTCACTAGACAATATGCCACTAAGGTTCATGACACTTTCTTTGATTTCCTTTACTTTCTTGGATGCACCCCTAATGTATTTTTCCCTTCTCTTAGTCCTTTTCTGCATAGACACTTTACTCTCTATGGTTTCTACACTTCCAAATATTTTCTCTGATGGTTCTCTAGGTGCATCAAGCAATGCTTTTGCATATGTTTCCAGAACATGTAGATCAACCTCATAACCCATTTCAGTAACCCAAAAAGTTCTAGGTCTTACTGCTTCCATCTAGGTTTCATCTCTTTTAATGACAAAACAGATTTTCTTGTCATATTTCTCAACTATGCTTTGAGGAATCCTTTCCCTAGCTCTCATCTTAGATTGGAAATATTTAAAGTGATATGTTATGTTGTTATCTCTATCAGTTCCCATGCCAGTAAAAGCTTCATGTAGTTGTTTTCTTACTGGTATATCATAACCAGAGTCTTTCGGTCCTGTATCGGGGATCTCTTTGGTGAAATATAGCATTAAACATACCAGAAGGTTTCCAAAGTGGAAAGTACCCTTCTTGTCTCCCTTAATCTTTTCTAGGTTGTCAATAAGCTCATCTTTTAACCATTCACACACATCTATCTTATCATTGTTGTTTATCATTTCATGTGCACTGTAAATACAAAGACTAGAAACAGAATTGAGTCTGTTAGAATGTGTGGCTTTGTATCCAAGAACCATACTTACATATCTCACACTGATGTCCTTAATATCATTTACTCTAAGTGATCTATTATCAGATGTTGCCTTGGTTAGGCTTGTTACTATAGATTTAATGGGTGGTATGCCCCCTCGAGAGATGGGCCGAAATTTTTTGAAAAAATCGGGCGATCTCTCGAAAAAGAATGAAAATTGGCAGGGTGTTTAGAAGAGAAGAAGTGAGCAATACGGGTGAAAAATAGAAGAAATCGGGAGAAAAATGGAGAAATGGGGGGCTCGAGAAGTTCACGGGGACCACGGCGGTGAGCGGGGGGAAGTTACGGTGACGGCGAAGGGTATAAATGGGGTGAAAGGGGTGAAAACAGGATCATTTGTGACCGTGACCAGTGTGAAACCAGAGCTCTGATAGTGACATTTTGGAGGAGCGAGCAGCAGTCAGGATGCTGATACCGATTATAGAGCACAGATTTGAGCGAGTTCGACAGTTCCAACGGCCAGACGACTACAGACTAGCGGTACACAAATTGGAATTTTGAATTTTTATGCATTTTTGATAGGCTTTTTACTGAGTCCAAGTTGAGTCAGAGCAATAGCACTGAAACTATGGTTTTGGCGCTTTTGCTCAATTAACTAGCATTATGGTGCTACAATGGCACTATTGGCCTATTGTTTGAGTGCTTTTGAAATGTTGTAGTGCTATTGTATGCATGTGTAGGTGCTATTTGATTAATAAGTGCTATTGAGTACTTAATTGAGTGCTATTGCTCTTGATTAGCACTACTGTGTAGTTGTTTTAGCGCATTTGTAGTTTGAGCGTTGTTGGATAGCTGATTGAGCGCTTTTGTTAGGGTTGTAGCGCTATTTTTGAGAAACTAGCGCTTTTGTTGGTAAAATAGCACTTTTGTTTTAGGATAAAGAGATGCCCCAGTTTGGATGAAGAAAATCTCCCGATGCCAATGATAGATGGAGTGGCGATGTGGAGTGGGAGTTGTTTTGAACCATAGCAGCCTAATGAGACCTAGGTCATTTTTAGGATAAATGCTTGTTGAAGTCGAGGTTGCCATGATTGCTTACCTATTGAGACTCGAAGATACTTGATCAAAGTATCTATTGATAGTCTAGGTTTAAACTTAAGAAAGTTCGAAAACAAAACAACTGATGATGATTGATGAATGTCCATGTGCAGGAGGAGCTAGGCATGTTGCAGTTACGTGAGAGACATCCTCTGACACAGGGGTTGTAGGATCGATTGATAGAGCCAGAGATAGATTGTATTGCTGCTACTAGATTGTATGAGGTGATGCACATGCTCATGATTCGGATGAATCACGGTTTGATCACAGCATTAGCCGAGCGGTGGCACAGCGAGACGTGCACCTTCCATCTGGCACAAGGGGAGATGACAGTGACCCTAGAGGATGTGTGGCACATCCTACAGATTCTGATTCAGGGGGAGCTAGTCACATATGATAGATCTTGGGGGACCCTTGCAGTTCAAATGTTTTTTGATGATGACGTTTTTATTGATGATGGTTCTATTGCCTGGGAGAAGATAGCTACGTTATATGAGTCTCTTCCAGTAGTTCTATTAGTTATCGTGGGAGAACTTCTATGTCTGGACAGGCGATCACATGGTTTGGCCATGGGGTGGGGGCAGGTGATCGAGATGATGATTATCGAGGGGACCCGATTTGCATGGGGGTCATGCATACTGGTGCACCTTTACCAGGAGCTTCATGAGGTGGTCTACCGGGGGAGGGGTTCCTTAGTAGTGGGAGTGACCTTGCTGCATATTTGGGCCTGGGAGCACCTACCAGTGACTCGACCAATGAGTCTAAGGTTCCATGTAGTAGATTAGCTATATATGTTCATATATAGTGGCATGATGAGTCAGCCCCACCTAGGGAAGTTAGAGTGGTGGCAGCGGGCACTGGACGATCTAAATGCAATCATATGGCGACCATACTTGGAGTGTGAGCCATGGGATGATGATGCAGAGGCACTGCCCTATGTTTTTATGACCCGATTCCTCATTGGGAGGACCTCATACCATGTGGAGAGACACGTGCCCAGGAGAGTGCTGAGACAGTTTGGACGGCAGCAGGGACTGCCTAGTGGATCAAGGGAGTATGTGTGGGTGATTCGGGAGAGGTATGCATGGGGTCTAGTGCTGCCATATGATCAGGCACTAGCAGAGTTCTGGATGCTACAGGCGAGACTGTGGGATATACGACCGAGGGTCGTGGATGCAGGAGTATCAGATGAGTACACGTAGTACCAGGCAGCGCACCCAATCCTACGAATATCCAATCTAGCAGAGCCGATCCTGGATTTTGAGGATGAGAGGGGACGAAGATGGAGGAGGGCAGGAGGTCAAGGACCTAGGGCAGGTGGAGGAGGTGGAGGAGAGGGTGGAGGAGGAGGAGGAGGAGGAGGAGGAGGTGGAGGAGAAGGAGGTGGAGGTGGTGGGTTCGAGATGCGGAGTCAGCGGAGAGGGAGAGGTGGACTGCCTCTACGGATAGCATAGGGACCATTGATATAGGGAGGAGTTCAACTCGGTGCGAGGGGTATGGAGAGGGATATCTCGATGGACAAAGGGGAGGGAGCTACTGGAGAGGGTGGTACAGGTGAGGTGGCTATGGATATCGGGGAGGGAGCAACTGGAGATCTTTGAGATCACATGATAGCACATTTGCAGACCTGAGTATAGGATTTGGAGGCGGAGGTGGCGGCTAGGGATGTGCAGCTATTTGCACGGGAGTTAGAGCTAGCGGTGGTGCTACATGAGAGGGATAGTATAGTGGAGAGATTGGCAGAGCTGCAAGAGAGAGTCCAGATTGGAGTAGGAGCACAGGGGCCTATGGGGGAGGTGATGAGGGAGATGCGACGAGCACAGGCAGAGATAGACTACTGGTGGGGTTTATATGAGCAGGTGGTGCTAGTTAGTCA
Source organism: Cryptomeria japonica (assembly GCF_030272615.1). Classification (NCBI taxonomy): domain Eukaryota; kingdom Viridiplantae; phylum Streptophyta; class Pinopsida; order Cupressales; family Cupressaceae; genus Cryptomeria; species Cryptomeria japonica. The sequence continues at coordinate 190,964,522 of NC_081415.1, read as the reverse complement.
GCGAGTGCTTAGCTATTCTCAGATTCGGCAGGCCAGATCAGAGCAATCACAGAGGGTGCAGAGTAGTGGGGGTGTGATGGGTCCTTTGCGGAGGGAGAGATCAGGGGATGCAGGAGTGAGTGGGGGTTCGATGAGGTCTCCACGGAGAGATGGATCAGGTGGTGCCCAGTGGTGGAGCAGGCAGCGATGGTGGTACAACATCTGGCCAGAGTGGCATTTGAGAGAGCATTTTTGCATATATGTATTTGTATCATTGTTTATTTTTTGGATTGTATCTTAGATGGCTCTTGGTAGCCGATTTTGTAGACTTCATTGTACTCTGATATATGAGATGATATATATGAGGAGATCCCATATTTGGATGGCATGCATTTGATTTTTATGGATGTTTATGCAGGATGATGAGTGATTGCTTAGATGGATTTGTGTATATGTATGCATTTGATGAGATGTTTCTTATATGCATGTTTTTATGATGATTTATGATGTGGGATACTGACATATGAATGCAGGCTTATATATGTATGATTTGTTTGATTTTTGATATAATGCTTTCTATATGTAATGCCATGATGATGATGTATGCTTATGATGATTTATGAACAGGATTTTTGTGTTTCCTATGCAAGGATAATTTATGTGATGATGTTAATGCAATGGTTGAATGAATGATTTTATGTATGGATATGCATCTAGATGTTTTTAGATGAATGCAATATGGATAAACAAAATGTAAAGTACAAATTTTTATATGATAATGTCGAAATAAATGTCTATGTATAATGGATATATATAATGGTATGAACTGATGTTTGGAAACAAAGGGATTTATGATTCTAAATGCTTTTCTAAATATGATTTAAATACAAATGATAATATGAGGATATTACAACTTATGTTTTTAAGAACTGTACCTTAATGCAATTTAAAAGGATAATGAATGCAATGTGAATGAATCCTAAAATGAGCATAATAAGATACTTTAATAAATGGATGAATGAATACATTTTTTTCACTAATGAATGGATGCAATAATAAATGATAAAGGATGATGAAATGATGATGGATAATTGACACTAAATGAATGCCTAGTAAATGATTTAAAACAATCAAAGACAATTTGATCCCATGAATGAATCTAATTATTTATGATCGATGCAATGATGCAAATGATTAATGAAAACTAATGTCAAAAAATGAACTATATGCAATATTAAGTTAAAAATGACATGAATGGACTTAATGCAAGATGCACCTAAATGCGATGATGATATGACCATGAGGAATGCAAGGTTTTTAAGACTTTGCATGATGCATTGATGATGTATCAAAGTACTTGGTCGTGATTGTATCCAAGACCAGCTTTAATGGTCACTTTTGCATATAAAGCCTACATATTAATGAATGAATGGATGGGTGATATGCAATGGAATGCAAGATATAAACAAATGAGATGGAAATGATGATCCATAGTGCTCTATTTTCATCATTGAGCTTTTAAAATGTTGGAAGAGAATACAAGCATCTTGACATAATGATTCAAGATGACCTGAGTATTCCCTACACGGATTTTATATAGAAAGTAAATACAAATGACTTGATATAAGGGTCAAGTTGACCAGAGTATTGCTCGCAGAACAGACAAGGATTATCTCCATTCATGCATGACTTGGATCGTCCTCCTTGATCTTAGGTTGATCATATCCTGAGACAAGTGCATACCGTACTAAGAGATAAAAACCTTTATCCAGTTTGGATGAGGTAGGAGGAACCAAAGGAAGAGCAATGTACCTGCAAACAAATAGTATATACATAAAGAATAAAGAATATGGATCCTTGGTAATGGTTCATGCTCATATGGTCGAGGTATATGCTATAGTCAGCAAGCCGTAATGATCTATGACTGTATTGGGCATAAGATCACGTAGCTTGGTGAATTTCCCACGTAGACACCATTAGTACATGCCCCAGAACTTCATCAAAAGAAGGCGCCGAAGATACACAAACAATGCTGAAAAATCCTGATACAGATAAACAAATGATTGTACTCACAAATCAACCAAGTATTTGATAGCTTAACAGAATTTTCTTGTCAAAGAAAATGTCATCTTGTCTTTGTTTTGGTAAGGAAGGAAGCATCCTTGTTGAAGACAGTTTTGAGTGTTGATGTCGATTGTTTTGTTTGATGTTTGAGAAGTGATCATCGTGCAAGAATTGTTCAATGTTTGTTTAATATCTGTTCGGATGAGTATGTACAATGTGTTGCCATGTTTTTGTGTGATTTTTGATGTTTTCTGATGTTTTTGGATTTTGTTGATTGTTTTGAATGTTTTTGGATTTTTAATTGTTTTGAATGCTTTTTTTGGATTTTGTGAGATAGTTTTAAATGAAGAACTTTAATGAATCACAAGACAATGTAGAATCCACTTCCATCAATAGGTTAAAGGCATTGGCCCCAGTTTTTAGACATGACTATAAAAAATCGGGATGTAGGATGCATGCAGTACTTTCTTGGATTTGTAGATTTATAACAAGCCATGGTTGATGGATGGATGGATGTATGTATGAAGTGATCGCAACGAGCCTAAAAGATACTAGAGTCATTGTCTTTACGAGTGGCGCCTGTTTACCAGGTTTTCACCATCGCACTTACCCAAGGTGCCACCAGAGTGGTTGTTCACCGTTTGGATGCATGATTTTTCTTTACTTTTTGAATGTTTTTGTATTTCTTCAAGACATTTTTCTGAATGTTTTTGGTATTTTCTGGTATGCAGGGGAGCCTGATGCTCTGTTCAGCTTAGGTATAAAACTGTTTGAGGTGCATGCTGTTGATTGGATCTACAAGCGGTTCTCCTTCTGATGTAGCCAACTGATATGCCCCGGACCCGAATACAGCAGTGACAACATATGGGCCCAGCCAGTTTGATTCAAACTTGCCCTGATGTTCTTTGTTTGGTTGGTTGTGAGGATTCTCTCGGAGAACAAGATCACCTACCTCAAATGTACGAGATCTAACTCGGTGATTGTAGCTTCTGCTCATGCGCTGTTGATAGCCTTTGAGATGGTTGTACGCAGCTTGTCGCTTCTCATCAAGTAACTCTAAGTCCTGAAGGTGTGAGACTTTGTATGCTTCATCATCGATGAGATTGTGCAAGGAAACCCATAGTGATGGTATCTCCACCTCAATAGGTAAGATAGCTTCAACGCCATAGACCAATGAGTAGGGAGTTGCGCCTGTAGGGGTTCGAATGCTAGTTCGATATGCCCATAGTGCTGAATTCAGTTGAACATGCCAATCATGACCAGCATCATTGACTGTCTTCTTTAGGATTCTTAATATGTTTTTATTGGATGCTTTGGCCTGACCATTGCCTTGTGGGTAATAGGGAGTGGAAAAGTGGTGTTGGATATGAAATTTCTCACAAAGTTCACGGACATCCTGATTTTTGAAAGGAAGACCGTTATCTATGATGATGGACATGGGCACACCATATCGGCAGATGATGTAGTTGAGGATGAATGAGGCGATCTGCTTGCCGATGACTTGGGTAAGTGGAACAGCTTCGATCCACTTTGTGAAATATTTGGTGGTGGTAATAATGAATTTATGGTCGTTAGATGAAGATGGGTGAATCTTACCCACAAGGTCAAGGCCCCATTGACAAAAAGGCCATGGTGTTGTGATTGGTTGTAGTTCCTGGGCTGGTGCATGTATCAGGTTGCCATGAACTGGACATTTCTTGCATTTTCTGACAAAGTAGTAGGAATCCTTTTCCATAGATGGCCAATAGTATCCATTGCGCAGGAGTTTATTGGCTAGTGACGGACCACTTGAGTGAGTCCCGCAAATTCCTTCATGGACTTCTTCCAAAGCCTTTGTTATCTCACCTTGTTCCAGACATCGAAGGAGAGTACCATCAAGACCGCGTTGGTATAGGGTTTCAGCAATAATGGTATATCAAACAGTTTGGCGAATGAAGGTTTTACATTGGTTATTCGATTGGTTGGGAGGAAGGGTGTGATCGTGGAGATAGTTGTAGAATTCACCGTACCATGGGGATTCAGAACCAACAAGGTGACATATCATTTCAGATTCGGGGATATCATAAGTGAGAATTCAAAGTTGTTCTACCAAGAACTTGTAGCGTGTTGAATTATGTGGAAGATCTAGGAAGATGCGATGGTAGCCATAGCATCAGCAGCTCGATTCTGATCTCTTGGTATCTGCTCAAAAGTGATAGTAGAAAATGATGTCTTTAGATTGTCCACCATTTGCTTATATGGCATGAGTTTATCATCCTTGGTCTGATATTCATCTGTTGTTTGTCAAATGACCAGTTGGGAGTTGCCATATACTTGCAGTTCTTGTAATTTCCATTGTACGGCTAGCCTGAGTCCTGTGATCAAGGCTTCATACTCCGCTATGTTATTAGTGCATGGAAATGTGAGCCTGTAAGACTTCGGGATGCTGTCACCTTGAGGTGTGATAAATAGAATGCCTGCCCCCGAGCCATGCCTAGTGTATGAATCATCAAAGTATAGTTTCCATGGTTGTGTTGTTGTGATCATGAATATCTCTTCATCTGGAAAATTGGAAATGAGAGGATGATCACCTATGAGGGGTGCATTAGCAAACTGATTTGTAATAACTTGACCTTTGATAGCTTTACGGTCCACGTACTCGATGTCAAATTCACTTAGAATCATCACCCATTTGGCCAAGCAACCTATCAATGCTGCTTTGTTGAGTAAATACTTGAGTGGATCAATCTTTGCAATGAGTTGTACTTTGTGTGTTAACAGATAGTGTCTTAGTTTAGTTGCTGCTAAGATTACTGCTAGGCAAGCTTGCTCAATAGGCGTGTAATTGAGTTCATAGCCCACCAGTGTGCTAGAGATGTAGTAAACAGCACACTTTTTTCCTTCTGTATTATGTTGTGCCAGTAGTACACCCAATGTTGTACTTGTTGCTAAGATATAGAGTAACAACGATCTACTTGGATCTGGTGGCATCAACAATGGTGGATTCATGAGATAGTCTTTAAGCATCTGAAATGCTTGCTGGCATCTGGCATCCCACTGAATGCGGATGTTCTTGTGTAGTAGGTGTGTGAATGGGTGGCATTTATCTTCCAATTGTGCAATGAATCTTCGGATGAATTGAAGTCGCCCTTGTAATGTCCTTAGCTGACTGATATTCTTTGGTGGTGGCATGTCCATGATTGCTTTTACCTTTGCTGGGTCGACCTCAATACCTTTGTTTGAGACAATGTATCCTAGAAGCTTCCCGGAGGTTACTCCAAAGACACATTTCTTTGGGTTAAGTCGAACATAGTATTGTTCCAGTCTATCAAAGATTTTATCTAAGATGTGGAGATGCCCTTCTCTAGTGAGTGATTTTGCTAGTAAGTCATCAACATAATCTTCCATCATAGTATGCATCATGTCATGGAAGATGGTGGTCATTGCTCTTTGATAGGTTGCTCCTGCATTCTTGAGACTAAAAGACATTACATTCTAGCAATATATGCCCCATGGACAGGTGAAGGCTGTCTTATGTTGATCCTCTGGTGTGATCTTTATTTGATTGTATCCTGAAAAGCCATCCATGAGTGAAAGCATGGCATGTCCTGCTGTCAGATCCACTATGATGTCGATATTTGGTAGGCGGAAGTCATCCTTAGGATAGGCTTTATTTAGATCTCTGAAGTTAGTACAAATGCGGATGCCCCCTTTTGGTTTGCCAATAGGCACAATGTTGGAGATCAATTCTGCATAATCAATTGGTCTAATGAAACCAACATCTAGGAGTTTCTTGAGTTCTGCTTTGACTAGCACTGCAATCTGAGGATGCATCTTGCAAAGCTTCTGCTTGACAGGTTTGGCTCCTTCTGTGATGGTGAGGTGATGCATGACTAAATCAGGATCAAGCCCAGGCATGTCTGCATATGACCATGCAAAGTTGATCTGACTCTTCTAGAAGAACTCTATAAATTTAGGCTGTTCCTCTGGAGTGAGCAGAGATGCTAGATGTATGAGGTGAGGATTTTCAGGAGTCCCCACATTCTATTCTTTGGTTTCCTCGATGAAAATTGTTGATCGTTCCTATTGTGTACTAGCAGGGAGAATGTCAAACCCTTCATCCTCAGGCACCTCAAAGAGGTTTTCACTGTTGGATACGCTCTTTCTTTTTACTTTTGTTGGATCAAACAGTGCCACAGTGTGGTTTTCACTGGAAGATCCATGTTTTATTGTTATATTTTTGCAGCTGAAGGGTTTGGCATCTGCCCCGAAGTATGCTGCACTATTAAGTTCAATGGCGAATCTAGCTTTGTGATCCCCGCTGGGTAGGTTATCCCTTAATTCCAAAAAGTCAATGATGGCCTCATCATTTTGGAAGAAGTCAAGACATGAGGGATTTGGTTGGTTCCATTCGATGAGTTTAGGGTAGATAATGGGCATTACTTCATCGATTAGGTTAAGTGCTTTAGATGTATCAATGAGGGCTAAGATGTTATGGTGAAGGTCGTTAATGGTACTCTCCCTGTCAGAATCAGGCATAGGATGAGATGTAGGGTCTGTGGAAGATGTTTCCAGCTCAAGAACCCAAGAGGTCCTTATTTGTGCTTCTCCGTAAACAGGGATGTCTTTGCATGGCAAAGGTAGTGATGCATCTTCCTCATCTGAAGTGTTAAGTTGTACAGAATCAAATTCCCACTCATGTGAGTCGATCTCTAAGTCACTTTCCAGCATCCGATTACTATACCATACTAGGATGTCCTTTGAGTTAAACACTACAGGTGTGATTGGTTGATGTACCTTTGTAGATGAAATGATCGGTGTTGTAGGAAGGATGATGGGGATCAAGGAATCTGATATGGGGAGTACTAATAGTGTTGACTCAGTTGCTTCTGTTGGTACTGCTAGTGCCATGGATGTTGCTGCGGGTTCTGATATAGTTGTTGCTGCTAATGGTACTATTGATGGGATTACTGGCTCACTTGATGGGATGATTGGTATTGTAGATGGTGGTGTTGGGGTTTTGAGCCTCGGTGGGGCAGTTGGGATGGTGCTTGATGCTGCTTTTATAATGAAAGGTGTCCTTTTTGCAGTAGGCTGACATAATGGTTTGCTGGGTTTTCCTTTGAATTTGAGTTTAGGAAAGATCTCTTTCTCAAAGCCTAGGCCTGTATTACCTTTGGGCTTTAATTCTGGCAGTAGAGGTTCATGTCATCCTTGTTTGCAATATACTAAAGCACTCTGACCATCATACCCCATTCTTTGCATAATGAGGAGACCTTTGCCATACTGATCTGTAGGCAGCTTAACTTTCAGTATATCTGTGGTGATGGGATCTTTATAGATCCATTTTGCTAAGTCCTCATCTTAGGTTTCTTCTTCTTGACTCTTTCCAAGGATGAAAGGCATCAAAGCACATGATGGCATGATTAGTGGTTGCTGGAGTACCTGTTGTGGTTTACCATGTGTTCTAGGAGAAGTGGGCATTTGTCCTACACAAAAGAGTTGACTCAAGTTGTATTCCCCAGGACCTTCCTCTGCTATCTTCATCTTAAACTTTTCTTGCTTGGGTATAGTGGTGTTTGAACTGGCAAGAGAGGCGGGACTTATATATGATGTGGAGGAAATGGCTTCTCTATTATTAGGAACAATAATCTCTAGTTGATGGCTGATATTATGACAGTATGCAAAGGGATTTGCATCACCCAGGATTGTGATCTCTGCACCGTTATGTGGGAACTTGAAACATTGATGGTAGGTGGATGGTATGGCTTGCATGGCATGTATCCAGGGTCTTCCTAATAATAGATTGTATGGCAGAGGAAGGTCCAGAACCTGACAGATGATGTGCTTTACCATGGGGCCCACTTGAATTGGTAGTACCATAGCTCCTTTGGAGGAACGCTCCGCATCGTCATAGGCTTTAATTATGATCTTCATACAAGGATCCATTGATTCTACTACATAGCCCAATGCTATGACCAACTGTAGTGTACAAATGTTCAGGCCTGCTCCATTATCGATTAAGACTCGCTTGATCCTGTGTTGGTTGATGAAGCCTTCAATGTGTAGCAAAGCGTTATGAGGTTGCTGGAAGGAAGAGTTGTCACTTTCAAAAAAAGTGAGACAAGGTGATGACTTTAGACTTCCAACCATGGCTTGAAATTGGTCTGTATTCAAGTTCACCGGGACTGATGCCTCTTGGAGTGCTTGATCCATGATAGTTTTATGGGATGGCAATAGGCGCAATAGTTCTAAAATGGATATAAGCACAGGCATTTTGTCTAATTGTTCCACAAGATTGTACTGCTTTGGGATGGAGGCGGTGCCTTCTGGAGCTGCCTTTATGGTGACCTTGCCACAACATGTAACAACATTGCAATTTGAATTGGGATTTTTGAAGGTTATAGTTGCAACTTGTTCACTGGCATCATACAGGTGATTTACAGTATAATTATACGCAGCCTGTGTATAATCAGTGGTATCAGTGCCTTGCCTGGAAGTGGAAGGACCCCTTTGATCTTGTGATGGAAGTGGATTTTTGAACATCAGATGATCATTATTGGTTGTTTTTGGGTCATGTCCTTCTATTTCAATTTCTCCTTGATCAATAAGATCCTGAATAAGATCTTTTAATCGATGACAATTACTTGTCTTGTGTCCTCTCCCTTGGTGGAAATCACAGTGTTCAGTATCTCTCCATCATGCAGGTTTAACCTGACATTCATAGTTTGATGTTTTTGGTAGGGTGACCAAATTTTGAGAAATGAGTTGTCGCAATACTGTTTCAATGGGTTCCCCTAAGGGAGTGTATGTGCATTTTTGTTTTTGCTGACGAGGTCTTGGTTCATTGTGAGATGTGATGTGACCTTGATTTGAAGGAACATTTGTGTTGTTCTGAGGTGGAGGATTTTGTCCTGCAAACCGAACCACGGGTTGTGCAGTTTGTATAGTCCTGGCATCCACAACCCCATCATTGACGATATTCTTGTTTTTGTTCCAAAAGCTTGGTTTATCACTATTGAAGTGTGGACGAGGACCATCCTTTGGTTCATTATAGATTTTGATGAGTCCTTTCTTGATAAGTGCCCGTTCACATTTCAAACCCTTGGTGATCATATCATTAAAAGAGTCTGTGTCTTTGACATCCAGGTGAAATTTCATTTCTTGTTTAAGTTGGAAATGAATATTTCCACTAGTTCTCGTTCAGGTAACTAAAGAGAACGTCTGCTAGACATTTGGTGCCATCGTTGCAGGAATACTGAGAATAGTTCACCTGGTTTTTGTTTGGTGTTGCACAGATCAGCCATGGTGATGTCATGTTTAATGTTATGAGAGTAATGGGCTAGGAATTTCTGGATGAGTTCCTCAAATGTTATAATGCCACCTGGTAGTCGGGAAAACCATGATGTGGTTGTTCCTCCCAAGCTTTGGGGAAAAAGGCGCATTAGGTATGTGTCTTCGTATGCTACTCTGAGACAAGCGGAATGAAATTCTCTGACATGATCGCGGGGATCTCCCTTTCCTCCATATTTTTCAAATTTGGGTGTTTCGAATCCTCATGGAAAGGGTGGCATATAAAGATTCCTATCAAAAGGATAGGGATAGATGTCATTGAGTGAGAATTGGTTAGTTTTGACACCACTATGAAGTTGTTGGCCGAGATTCTTGACTTCTTGCTGCAACATCTCCATTTCATTTGGAGGAGGAGGTGGTGGGTTACCTCGAGGAATGTTATATCTGATGGGATCTCTACCTCTTTCCTCTTCATGGCGACTTTATCTTTCTGATGCTTGTCTTAATTGGGCAAGATCAAATTCAAAGGGGAGTTTTTCTCCTTCTTGAGTGAGTTTTAAGAAGTGAGCAGCCGCATTGCTCCTGAGTATCTCGTCAAAAAGTCTGTTAAAGAGAGGGTTATGTTGGGCCCTTTCTATTGTTGCAGGAGTAGGAGTACTTGGGTTTTCGTCATTCGCATTTCCTCCAAGTGCTTCTTGAAATCCATTGAGATTTTCCTCTTCTTCTTCTTCCATTTCTATTTCTCATTGCCTTGACTGTGATCAGGTTTGGGCCATTTTGTTTACAAGCTTTTGTTGAAGTTGTGTGAAAATGATGATAAGTTGTTTGATGAAATGAAAGATTGATGGTTGGTGAATTGTGTTGCACATGGATCTATAGTACTTTTAAGGTGGATGTAACTGAAATTCCTTCTTTGAATTGCTTGCTTGTTTGATAAGTTTTGATGTGATAAGGTGTAGAGAAATCTGAGATGTGTTATAGATTTAACTACCTAGTAATGAGAGGATTCACTCATGAACTAGTTTTAACCTGCATAGATGTGTCTCTTAGGATGAGCTTATCCTAGATGTAGAAACAATCTAAAAAGTGATGTGATGTTTTTTATTTCAAGCAATATCTAAAAGAGAACTTGGGACAAGAACCTCTTAATGTTTTGAGAGTTGGGACAAATTGATGATGAAGTGATGATGTATGAGTAAGATAATGGATGAAATGTTTTCAACTTCAACAAAAACTTTGTGTCACAAATGGGACAAACTCTACCTCTTCTCTTTCGGGTGTTGGTGGTATTTCTCGAGCTGTGTTGTATGTGATACAGACGTTTGGGAAAAAGTTGGGATTAATCTTACCTCCTTGGTTTTTGTGATAACTCAAAGCTCTATATTGCATAAAAGATCTGCGGTTCAATGATTCTGAATCAAATTCGTTTGTTTTGCCTTGAAGGTAGAGGCGCATGTGATGCAAAAAAACTCTATGGGAGACAAAGATTTGTCTATTTATATAGAAGAATTTCCTCCTTTTGATCAAAGCCTTTGAGCTTAATGGTCTTCTTTTCAAGTTGATATTCTGATGATGCTTCTTCTTTCGCAAGATGTGAAGAATGGTCATAAAGTTTTGATACTCTTGTTGTTTGCACTTTATTTTTTGATGTGTTTGGTTGGATGAATACTTTGTTTTTGGAAGTGATTTTCTGATTTTTCTTTGACAAGAAAACAAAGCAAGCACACAAACACAAGAATGTTGCCCCCAAAGGCACAAATGAGTATGGGTCTAGATCAACCCAATCCTTGGACTTGTATATGACCCTTCCTTTAGATGTATTTTAAGGTGTATTTCCAAAGCCTGAAGTCGGCTCAATTTGCACTTGGTCTTTTAAAATGAACACACTTCAAACACTTTTTATCCCTAAGGTCAAATGGCCAGTTGTGATAAATTTAGCCCACATCTTGATATTTCTTTGACTTTGGTACTACATACCTTATGAGTCCCGCCTTGGCAAGTAAGGATGTGATATACTAAGTCTTGCACGAGCATAACAAATAGATGATCCCTATGATGGGGGAGTCACCACTTTTATCAAGCCACAAGTGACTTTTCAAAAAGCTATGTTTCTACTCAAGGAAATATGTATGGTGAGTATCTTGGGAGCAAAACCATCTATGCTCTTGCACTAAATTATATCGCAAATATCCTCAATCAATAGAACGGGTGGGCTACTACTTAAAGGTGTTTAGTCATGTTTGATGTTTTTGGACATAAGTTCATTCTGCAGTGAATCACTTAAGAGCCTTGTAACTAGTGGTGGGGCCCATTTGTCCTTTCAGCCAGTTACATTGTAGGAACAACTATACCCAAGGCTACAACTTTTGCTCTCACCTGATTTTTATAGCGGCTTGAAGGATTTACCACGTGAGGTCATTCCCAAGAGTGATGTGTCTCTTGGCAGGCCTCTCTTAAAAAGATAAAAATTTTGAGTGTTACTAACACTTTTCTCTTGCACCTAGGACCACGAAAGCCAAGGGAGAGGATAGTGTGTGTTAGAAGTGGGACCACTCAACTGACTTTTTGCACAAGTGTGCCAAGCACAAAAAACACTTGTTCTTTTTAATCCGCCATTGCAATGTGATCTAACTATTTGGAGATGTTGCTCCAACAGTCATGGTGTTCATTTTAACTTTCAATGGCAATATATTTGAGTAAACTAGAATTTGAAATCTTGGTCAACTTAATAAAAAACACGTTTGCATGAAGTAAAATCGTTTGCAAAAATCAAAACAAGTGGATTGTGTATTTTATGTGCACCTAAAATTGAAGTGTGGATTGTAAATTCTTTAGGTCCGAATTGATGCAAGGAAATCAAATTTGTGTTGTTGATTTTAAGCACCAAAAGAAAATGAGTCCTAACTTGCAATGAAAGCAAATGTTTGTTTTTGTTCAGTTTTAATGCACCAAAGACAAGTGACCCTAACTAGAAAGCAAGGAAATTTTGTTTGCTCCAAGTTTTAAAGCACCAAAAGAAAGTTTGTGATTTTTAATGGTGAGTTTTAAACCTGCAAAAATAACAACTAGTTAGTAAAATACATGTTTAAGGGGGGCTTCCACAAGCCTAAAAACTTTCACTTTTTCGGTTACAAGGTCCTTTTTACAACGTTCTGTTACAATAGCGCTAGTCTGTGTTCGAATAGAGGCACTATTTAACACAAACACGCTAAAAGAAAAGAAAAACAGAGAAGGCAAAAGCGCTGAAACAGGGTGAATAGCGCCAAAACAATGTCAAATGCGCCAAAACAGTGTCAAAAGCGTTGAACTTGATACAATAGCACTATTGTAAGAACAATAGCGCTAAAACCATATTGATAGCGCTATAATGAGTTCAATAGCGCCAAAGCGCAACCTATGTGACATTTTCAACATTCAAACATGTTATTGGTTTAAAAAAATGATCTTTTTGGTGTTTGGATTCACGTCGGGTTCACCAAATGATGCTCTGCAAAATGGACAAGGTTAGTCTGAGATAAATAACACACACACAAGAAACCGTTAGTGTTAATCAATCAAAAACTAATCTAAACAGGTATATCAAAAGAGATACTAAAAACATGAAAGCATATTTAACTAAAGAAGCAAATATGATGAGGCATCTCCAAATACCTCCTAACATGCTCTTAGCTTCTTCTCCTTTGTTCCTCTCCTCTCCAAGTTCCAAAATAGTGTAGCTCTCAGCAGCTTTTTGCACTATGGATGCTTATGGAGGATTGAGATTTGAGTATTTTGCTTCAAATGGGAAATGAAAAACTAAAATACTAGATGCTATTGAAATGATTGATTTTAACCAAAATGACAAGATTTTAGTTTGCTATGCTAAATGCTCTCTAAAATGCCTATAGGTTAAATGCATACAAGTTTTCAGGATCTGGATTATGAAGAAATGGGCTCTATTTATAGGAAAAATGGAGCAATGGATGGTTGAGATTGAGTAATATCAACAAGGGTCAGGATTGAATGATTTCAAATCCATGTGAGGGCTTTCAACCCAATCCCAGGATGACAAGTGTCAATGTGAGATAGGTTGAGGGGAGAGGATATAAGCATTAGATGCTTGACATGACCTTGGGAGTTAAAGTCAAGGTTAGTTGAATGAATAAACTCTTTATTCAAAGAATAAAGCTTTTATCCAATGGATAAACTTTTGTGCAAATGTAAAAAGGATAAATATGGTCAAAACAATAAATGTTTGGGGAGACAAGTTTGAAATAACCATAAATGGTTATGTAAGAGCCATAAATGGTCATGTAAGAGCCATTAGTGGTCTTGGAAGACTTTGGGGGTTAATTTGTTGAACACACAAAGCATTAAATCTTTTTCAAAGACTTTTGAAGTCTTTGAGAAGTGACTCCATTTTGCTTAGGAATGTGACAATAATTAGGGGATGGATTAGGCTAATTAGAAAGGGGTTAGAAGAATCTAGAAGGGGATTAGATTTTGCAAGTGGATTTGGTGGGTGAGGGAAAATAGGATTTTATTAAAATAAAAATTCATTTATTTCAATAAGTGTGTGCAAGTTGCATTTGTAGGAAAATGCAAGTGGGGGGGGGATAATGATTTAAATAAATGTTTTTATTTAATTTATTTAAAAGAGGAAAAAGGGGATTTTAGTTAAATAAATAGATTTTATTTATTTAATTGATTGTGGATTTGGTTTAATGAATTAATTAAAATAAATTGAATAATTTATTTAATTAATAGGAGAATGTTTGGAGATGAATTAATTAAATATTTATTTAATTAACTGATGGCTAGTGAATTTTTAATCAAATAAATAGTGAATATTTATTTAATTAAGCTGGATAGATTTGTGTGACTACAGTTACCATTTTGTTGGGAATCTTCTTTGTCTTATCAGGTCTACTACCGGTTGAGGGTAAACCAGTAACTACCCTAATTTCTTGTCGGGCAATCTTACAAACATAATCCAACCATAAGAATTCTCCATGTGCTCTACTCAATACAATCCTTGCCACTTCCTTTGAAAATTGAGGGATATTTAGTATCTCTACAAAACCTAAAGTTTCCACAATCTTGTGTTCGGGTTTAACAATTCCATGTTCATCACAAATGACCTTTTTAAACATTTTCATTAACTCCTCAGATCCTAGATCTTCTATATTGCAATGTATATAACTCCTAGGGTCTTCTGCAAATGCTACTCCCTTAGGTATTTTTGAAAAAGCTCCTATAGAGTCGTCTTGCTTCGCAATCTCGGGAATTATCTTGAAAACGGGCCTAGGGCATTCCACATTCTCCACAATGGTAGAGTTTGAAATAAATTTAGGAATAGAAGATGAAGTGGCCATTATGAAAAATACCTCTTATCTAGATGCTTGTTGAATGCTTGAAAAACACTTCTCAGATTCGCCTTGAATGCCTTTTCTTGATTTCACGCTCATAGAAAGTTTGAATGCTCAGTGAGTTTGAAATGAGGGTTTCCTAGTGCTTTATAGCCAAAAAGTTCTTTAAAACATCATTAAATGCTCACCAGTTAAGTGAAAATGTAACACACCTATTGGTAAAGAAGAAATGTATCTTCTCACCAATAATCGAGGGTAGAATGCATGTTTTTCAATTCGCTGCCATACCCCCAAGGGATTATTCCTTAGTTAGATGAAGAATCTCCTGCCGATGGAGGATTACTCTATTCTACCAGTGAAGATATAGTTTCATCAGTTCTCTGATCTCTTTTCTTAATCCATTGTTTAGAAAATTCTTGCTTTACTTCTTCTACCTTCTCTTTTCCCTTCAAGCTAGATCTCATATTGTTTGCTGGTGCATTCTTGCTTCTACAAAATTTAGCAATATGTCCAATCTTGTTACAAGCATAACAAGTCACATTATTCCTCTGAATAGCCTTTCCATATCTTTGACCGGTTTGTGATCTGCATTGATTAGATAGATGTTCAAATCTTCCACAAACATAACATTTCATATTCATTCTACAATTTTTTGAATTATGACCAACTTTGTTGCATTTGGAACATTGACCGGTGGGTGAGTTTGTGTTCTGATTATTTCTAAATCTACAGTGATTTTCTCTATGACCATATTTGTTGCAATTGAAACATTTGCCATTAAATTTATAAGCATTGGGTTGTCTTACCAGTTTGTTTTAATCTTGATTATTTGAAGTACCAGAACTTTCTCCAATTTCAAATCCAAGTCCATTAGTATCTCCTTTAGGCTTCTGACTTTTCAACATATCATCAACCTCCTCTAAACTTTTCTTGAATTTGTCTTTGTGTTTATTTGTAGTAGCCAACTCATTTTCCATATTTCCAACTTGTCTCATAATCTCGGTTTTATCATGTTGCATGTGAATCAAGTCTATCTTCAGCATATCATTTTCATGACTAAGTCTCAAATTTTCATTTCCAGCATCATTAAGTCTCCTAGTCAAGTCTTCTTCATTCTTCTTCCTGTCTTCAATATCTTTACATAACCTCATAGTCATATCTTGCATTTCATTCTTCATATTATTTTTTTCTTGTCTTAACTTGTTTGCACTATCTCTAAGAGTTTCTTTTTCATCATCATCTTTCTGCATCTTCTCATGAAGTTATTTTCTTTTATTTTGTGCTATAGAAAAGTTCTCCATCTGTACCGGTGTCAGAATCTTCCTCAAGTTGTTAGGATTTTGAAAATAGAGGACCAGCCTCTGATACCAATTGTTAGAATCAATGACAGCCCCAAAGACATTGAGAGGGGGAGGGGGTGAATCAGTGTCTAACCGGTTTATCGAATATTTATACTTATTTAAAACTTTTCATCCCAAAACAATGTACTGGTAAATAAGAATTAATGCAGCAAATAAGAATAACAGAGACAGCATAGAAAACACACCATAACACAGTTAGGTCTCGGAGACAACCGAGAGGGGAGGGGGCGGGGGTGAATCAGTTGTCAAATAAATTCAAATCAAAAATAACTTAACCAACCAATGCTTAATACTAGTAAACCAATTCAATATGCCGGTAGATAGTTTTAACAGTTAATTGCTATACCAGTAAGGATTAGTGCATGAAACATAAAGACAAAGTCATCCACAACATATAAGACAAATATTTGTACATGGAAACCCTGTAAGGGACAAAACAACGATGGGAAACCTTACCCACAATCAGATGATACTACTGCAGATAGTAAGTGTACATAAATGGGGTCTAGACATGTAGAAAGGCCAAGCGCCTAGAGCTCACTGCTCAATCACAAAATGGGAGTCACACTGACTACAGTTGGATGGTTAAATCAAATAAGCATGTACTGCACAAAATAGCATCTTCATATGCTAGATTCAATACCAGTGTAGTTCTGATTGTCTTCACAAAAACCTTCCTTCAATCTTCAAATGATGTCTGCATGTATAGCTATGCTTATTCTCGCATATACCTTCACACAATCCTTTTTCGCATTTCACACCTGATCTTACAAATAAGATCTTACATTTATACCATAACCTAAGACCAATTTTAGTAGGTCGGCTCTACAAGATATTACAATAAAAATATTTTACAAACAATACAATATCTGATGCAATAACCGATTGAACATGTCGGCTTAATGCATTTACAACAATAATTAATCATCTCCATAGCATGCCATGCTAATTTGGAAAAGATAAACCTACCGGTGTAACCCTAGACCCATTTGTCGGTAACAGCAAATATGCAAATGCTAATGTACCAATAAACAAAACTCCAAAACAAAGTGTCCACACAATGTCTTCAACATAACCAAGTGTTTTCCATATCATTCCAAGTGTCGCTAATCATTATATCTTGTCAGTGTACCAGATACCGGTGATTGTGCATGAGTCACTTGCTTGCCGGTGAATGTTGCTGATTCTACAAAGTGCCAAAGTTGATAAGTGTTTAGTAGGTGTTGACATCAATGACAAAACCATACCAAGATACCAACAATCTCCCCCTTTGGCATTGATGGCAACACAAGATGGAAAAACCATCAAAGTGCCAAAACAGAAATGCCAAATACCAAAAACCAAAAACCAACAATTTCTAAAAAGAGATCATAACCAGAAATCAAAAAACAGATACAAAGAGTAATAATCTCTCTCAAACAACAATCTCTCCCCCTGGGAGCAACATGTGCTTTCCTTGTGTTTTTCCATACCAATCTCTCCCCCTTTGACATCAAATGCCAAAGTTACAACAAAACATCTTACCAAGCCAAGTTCATATACAAAATACCAATCAGTTCAATATACCAACTACTCCCCCTGAGAAGTAGCTTCCCATCAAAGCCGGAAAAAAAGATTTCTCTCGTATGACTCCAAACTAATCTTTGAGATATTCAAAAGTCTCCTTAGGCAAAGGTTTAGTGAAAATATCTGCAATCTGCTCTTTAGTATTCACATAAACCAGTTTTATGTCCTTTGCTTCAACATTTTCCCTTAGAAAATTCAGTTTGATAGAAACATGTTTGTTTTTAGAATGTAATACCAGATTCTTAGATATATCAATTGTTGCAGTGTTATCACAATAGATAGTAATAGCTTCCTTGTATTTTACCTTTATGTCTTTCAACATTTGCTTAAGCCATAGTACCTGTGTACAGTTAGTTGCTACTGCAACATATTCTGATTTTGTTGTTGATAAAGATGTACAACTTTGTTTCTTACTCAACCAAGAAACTAATCTATTTCCAAGAAAGAATGCTCTACAAGTGGTGCTTTTTCTATCATCCACCTCTCCTGCCCAATTTGCATCTATGTATGCACATAATTCAAAGTTTTCATCTCTAGGATACCATAATCCAAGATTTATAGTGCCTTGTAAGTACCGGAAAATCCTTTTTACTATTGATTCATGATTTTCTCTACGATTACTTTGAAATCTTGAAACAATACATACTGCATTCATAATATTAGGTCTGGTTTGTGTTAAATACAGTAAACCTCCTATCATAGATTTGTATCTAGTTGGATTAACAGGTGTAGATTCATCCCTTAGTGATAATTTGTCAATTGTTGTCATAGGTGTGCTTACCGGTTTACAGTTCTCCATCCCAAATTTCTTTAGTAACTCTTTTAAGTACTTGTATTGACTCAAGAATATACCTTTATCAGTCTGTGAAATCTATAATCCTAAAAAGAATTTTATTTCTCCAATCATAGACATTTCAAATTCTTGCTACATCTTAATAGAAAATTCTTTACATAATCCATCTTCTCCTCCAAAGATTATTATATCAACGAATACTTCTATAATCAAGATATCATCATTAGTCACTTTATAATATAAATTGTTGTCTGCATTTCCTTTACTAAAACCAATCTTCAAAAGATACTTATCCAATCTTGCATACCAAGCTCTTGGAGCTTGTTTCAATCCATACAAAGATTTTCTTAACCTGCAAACCATATCATTGTCATCTGTCAAATAAAATCCATCAGGTTGTTCATTGTACACTTCCTCTTCAAGATCTCCATTTAAAAATGCACTTTTAATATCCATTTGATAAACTTTGTAGTTCTTGTGTGCTGTAAAAGCCAAAAATAATCTGACTGCCTCAATTCTAGCTACCGGTGCAAAGGTTTCATTGTAATCAACTCCTTCCTTCTGAGAATATCCCTTACACACTAGTCTTACTTTATTTCTGACAACCTTACCATCTTCATTAAGTTTGTTTCTGAAAACCCATTTGGTTCCAATTACATTTTTATCTTTAGGCCGGGGAACTAATGTCCAAGTGTTCTTTTTCTTAATTTGTTCTAATTCTTCTTCCATAGATTTAATCCAAAATTTATCTTCACATGCCTCATTAACAGATGATGGTTCAATTTGAGAAATAAGACATACCTCTTCATTTGCCAATCTTCCTCTTGTCATAACTCCTTTAAACTTGTTTCCAATTATCTGAACTTCAGAATGATTCAGTCTTACATACCAAGGTGTCTTTGTTTGTTGTTGTTCCTCAGTTACTGTGGAATCCTCAGATGATACCGGGGTAACTGGATCTTCATTCTATACTGGTGGATTTAGAGTAGGTTCATTTGTCAAAATTTCTGTTGCCGGTTTAGAGTCTATATACCTTGAAGTTCCTCTGAATTGTTCATCAATCGCTACATTTATACTTTCAATGATTTTCTGCAATCTTTTGTTAAAACATCTATATGCCTTGATCTTAGATGAATAACCAAGAAATATTCCTTCATCACTTCTAGGATCAAATTTCCCAATATACTCATCTCTTCTGATATAACATTTACTTCCAAAAATTCTGAAATATTTAAGAGTAGGAGTATTACCAAACCATAATTCATGAGTCTGAGGTGGTGATAGTTGTCTTCTTATTCGATTCACTTCATAGAATGTATTAAATTCCTTAGATGTAAATTCTCCTCTTTGATATGATCTTAGACATTTGATTTTCTTATCCATTTCATTTTCAACCATTGCTTTGAATAGTTTGAACTTTCCACGTGCTTTTGATTTTTCTCTAAGAAAAGTAACCCAACCCATTCTAGAATAGTCATCAATGATTAGCATGAAATATATATCACCTTGTAAGATTTTAGTTCTAGCTGGACCACATAAATCAGTGTGAATTAAATCAAGAGCATTATTGGATTTTTCTGGAATATTTTTGAAACTAGCTCTAACTTGTTTTCCAAATTTACATTCCTTACATATTGTATTGTGAGGTTTGACAATTTTAGGTAAATCTCTAACTGCCTTAGTAGTATTGATTTTCACCATGCAATCAAAGTTTACATGACATAGTCTCTTATGCCATAACCAACTTTCATCAATATGTGCAATTAAGCATGTCTTTTCACTATTATTCAAATGAAAGATATTACCTCTAGTCTGATTACTGGTTGCAATTTTTAAATTAGTTCTATCCATGATTTTGCATTTTCCATTTTTTAATTGTAACTGAGATCCTTTCTCAACTAATTGACCAACACTCAAAAGATTATGTTTTAATCCTTCAAGATAGTAAATATTGTCAGTGTTATGCTTACCATCAATAGATATTGTACCCTTACCTTTGATTAAACAAGCTTTGTCATCTCCAAATCTCACTAAGCCTCCATTGTATTCTTGAAAGTTCAAGAATTTACCTTTGTCTCCTGTCATATGATGTGAGCATCTAGAATCAATGATCCATTCATCCTTTACTTCAATTTTAGCTGCCAAGGTTTGTTCTACCAGTTGAGCAATAGGTGCCGGTTGATCTTCTATTATAGCAACAAAAACCCATCCATTGTTTGTCAGATCTTCATCAGAATCATCAGTCACACCTTCATCAGCAATGTAACAAGATTTGTCTTTATTCTTCTTAATTCTGTATCTCTAATATTCAGGGTTAGGCTTGTATGTTCTTCCAGCTTCTTCTCTTAGTCTAGCATGTCTATCAGGGCATCTTGAAGCCATATGACCTATCTTATTGCAATTAAAAAATTTAAAGGGTGCTTTACCTTCATACTTACTTCCAACTGGATCTTTAGGCATTTTCCTTGCAAATAGTGCTTCAAGTTCTTCAAGTTCTTCATTTTCTTTCCTGCTTTCTTCAAGTTCTCTTGCATAAAAGGCTTTCCAATCAGATTTATCAAATGATGGAGTAGATGATGTTGATGCTTTAAAGGCCAAATTTGTCTTTATAGTAGCAATAGGACCAAATTCTTCAATTTCAAAAGCTGAAAGTTTCCCAATCAATGTATCCCTAGTTACTGATGTATTAGGCATTGTTCTTAACTCATTTATAGTAGTGACTTTCATTTTATATGTCAGTGGCAATCCTCTTAAAACTTTTGAAACAATTTCATCCTCACTTAAGGTTCCTCCACAACATTTAATACCCAAAACAATTTCATTTACTCTTTCCATAAAAGCAGAAATCCTCTCATCTTCTTCCATTTTCAGATGTTCATATCTGACCCGGAAGCTTTCAAGTTTTGCAATTTTAACTGTGGAATCTCCTTCATTCAGTGTTTCCAAATGATCCCAAATAGCTTTAGCAATAGACCTATCTGATAGTCCCATGATTTGTTGATCTGATAATGTGCTCAAAAGTGCTTCTCTTGCTTTGCAATGATTTTCTTCATCTTTAGTCAAGTTGGGTGGAGTGGGCTGACTCTGAGTAGGAGCAGTATAACCATTCTTTGTAACATCCTAGATGTCCTTACCAATGCAATTTAGGTGTGTCTTCATTCTAATCTTCCATATGCCATAGTTGGTTCCATCAAGTTTAGGACTACCCTTTCTGAAATAGTTAGTAGACATTGGATCTCCTCAAGCTGTTAAACTTATGCAAAAGAGGACTAGGCTCTGATACCAATTGTTAGGTCCTGGAGACAACTAAGAGGGGAGGGGGTGTGAATCAGTTGTCAAATAAATTCAAACCCAAAACAACTTAACCAACCAATGCTTAATACCCGTAAACCAGTTCAATATGTTGGTAGACAGTTTTAACAGTTAATTGCTATACCGGTAAGGATTAGTGCATGAAACATAAAGACAAAGTCATCCACAAAACATAACACCAAGAAACCATACCAAAATACTCATCTCTTAAGCCATAGTACCTGTGTACAATTAGTTGTTGTTGCAACATATTCTGATTTTGTTGTTGATAAAGATGTACAACTTTGTTTCCTACTCAACCAAGAAACTAATCTATTTCCAAGAAAGAATGCTCCGCCAGTGGTGCTTTTTCTATCATCCACCTCTCCTGCCCAATTTGCATCTGTGTATGCACATAATTCAAAGTTTTCATCTCTAGGATACCATAATCCAAGATTTATAGTGCCTTGTAAGTACCGGAAAATCCTTTTTACTGTTGATTCATGATTTTCTCTAGGATTACTTTGAAATCTTGAAACAATACATACTACATTCATAATATCAGGTTTGGTTTGTGTTAAATACAGTAAACCTCCTATCATAGATTTGTATCTAGTTGGATTAATAGGTGTAGATTCATCCCTTAGTGATAATTTGTCATTTGTTGTCATAGGTGTGCTTACCAGTTTAGAGTTCTCCATCCCAAATTTCTTTAGTAACTCTTTTAAGTACTTGGATTGACTCAAGAATATACCTTTATCAGTCTGTGAAATCTGTAATCCTAAAAAGAAATTTATTTCTCCAATCATAGACATTTCAAATTCTTGTCGCATCTTAATAGAAAATTCTTTACATAATCCATCTTCTCCTCCAAAGATTATATCATCAACGAATACTTCTATAATCAAGATATCATCATTAGTCACTTTATAATATAAATTGTTGTCTGCATTTCCTTTAGTAAAACCAATCTTCAAAAGATACTTATCCAATCTTGCATACCAAGCTCTTAGAGCTTGTTTCAATCCATACAAAGATTTTCTTAACCTGCAAACCATATCATTGTCATCTGTCAAAGAAAATCCATTAGGTTGTTCAATGTACACTTCCTTTTCAAGATCTCCATTTAAAAATGCACATTTAATATCCATTTGATAAACTTTGTAGTTCTTGTGTGCTATAAAAGCCAAAAATAATCCAACTGCCTCAATTCTAGCTACCGGTGCAAAGGTTTCATTGTAATCAACTCTTTCCTTATGAGAATATCCCTTACACACTAGTCTGTCTTTATTTCTGACAACCTTACCATCTTCATTAAGTTTGTTTCTGAAAACCCATTTGGTTCCAATTACATTTTTATCTTTGGGCCAAGGAACTAATGTCCAAGTGTTGTTTTTCTCAATTTGTTCTAATTTAAATTCCATAGCTTTAATCCAAAATTTATCTTCACATGCCTCATTAACAGATGATGGTTCAATTTGAGAAATAAGACATACCTCTTCATTTGCCAATCTTCCTCTTGTCATAACTCCTTTAAACTTGTTTCCAATTATCTGATCTTCAGAATGATTCAGTCTTACATACTGGGGTGTCTTTGTTTGCTGATGTTCCTCAGTTACTGTGGAATCCTCAGATGATACTGGGGTAACTGGATCTTCATTCTATACTGGTGGATTAAGAGTAGGTTCATTTGTCAAAATTTTTGTTGTCAATTTAGAGTCTATATACCTTGAAGTTCCTCTGAATTGTTCATCAATCTTTACATTTGTACTTTCAACAATTTTCTGCAATCTTTTTTTAAAACATCTATATGCCTTCATCTTAGATGAATAACAAAGAAATATTCCTTCATCACTTCTAGGATCAAATTTCCCAATATACTCATCTCTTCTGATATAACATTTACTTCCAAAAATTCTGAAATATTTAAGAGTAGGAGTATTACCAAACCATAACATTTACTGTGCAGGAGTCACTTTGTAATGTCCCTTACTAGGTTTAGTCTTTTTTTTTAACCATAATTAATCCATATCAATGTACTTATGACTAAAACCAAATTGATTAGGAGACAAAACTATCTTAAACATCACATTTCTTAGGGTACTAATAATCATAATAGAGAAACATAACCTCCTAGTTGATATCAAATTAATAATTCCATCTGATTTATAATCTTATATTTACTTATTCATTCAAATTACTATATATATATATATTCAACTAGAGAACATCCCTTATAAAATATTATAATAATTGCAACCATTATATTATTCTCTATAATTATATTATTACTTATTTTAAATAGTATTGTAATATACATTGTAATTCAGAGCAGTTCTTATAAACTATTATAATAATTATAATTTTATTATTATTATAATTATATTATTATTTTATATAAATTTATACCATTATTAACACTAACAAAGTCAGATTTATTATTAGTGTTAATTATATTCTTAATACCAAGTAGAATTAACAGTCCCATATATTCATACTTTCCAGTCCGTATAACTGTTGCATTAATAGTATTATATTTTATTAATAGCATGATATTATGTTAACAACATCATAATGTGTTAACATTAATAATATTATATTAACATCATCATGTTGTATTAATAGTATTATTGTTATATTATTGGCCATCATATTGTATTAATAACATCCTACGATTTATTAACAATCTTAAATGTTCATATTCTTACCAGCCGTATTACCTAGGTCATGGGACTGCTGACCTCTCTTTATTTTCCTTCTTTTCTTCACAAGCTTTGATATAAAATATGTATGTGTATTTTCTACACGATACACCACTCACATCACTCTTTTCTCAGAGATAACTTTTATTTTACATTCAACACGTATTCACAACATTATTCACTCCATACTCTTTACCCATGCAATCTCTATTTCTTACACACAGAATTATATATTCAACATTATACTCCACTCTCTTATTCCACACCTACTTTATTCCCACTCTCATCGTATTACCCATTACTGTGGATGTTATATATTTTCACTCACTTTTTTAGCACTATATTCCCCCCATCCCTCGTCACAATGATTCCATCTCTATTTATATGTGTCTTATGTGACTCTTCACCAAGAGTCTTTATTTCAACTCACCTTTGGAATAATATTACTTTGAAGAGACGTGTCTTCCATTTACTAAATGCTGGCTTTATTCCTCATAGAGCGTGGATACCTTAGTCAACCTGTTTCTTTTAATTGATGTCTGTGCCTTTTTTTAATTGTAACCACGATATGTATTATAGTTAATAAACCAACCAGGAGTATTTTAAGAACAATAGTAGAATTATGAAATGTAAACAATAATATTATTAATAATATAATATTATAACATTGTTTTAATAATAATATTTTTATTAATATGTAATGCTTATAATGATAATATTGTTTTGCTCTATTTGAATATTTTCATAATATTATTATTAATGAATACTAATTAAATAATGATATCTAATAAATAAACAACTATTTAATAATTTCAATTAATCTTTCATTAATAAATATTAAATTAATAGTAATTATTTAATTCAGGTTTTATATTCACTCTTCTTAAGTGTGGTTTAAGGAGAGCATAAATAATTTATATTGTATATCGGTTCTATTAATAGCGTTGTATTAATACGATATTATTCCAAATAATACTTATAATGTATTTTGACAATTCATGTTTATATTTTATATTTATTAAATAACACGTTATATGGTAAGTGTAATATATTCAATATATCTATTTTATGTTTTAATAGTATTTTATGGTAAAACTTCTTTAATAGTTAATATAATATTAATAATTGAAATATGAACGTTACTTTAAAATAAAACAATAATAATAAATAATAATCATAACAAATAATAAACATTAATAATCATATATTAGAGGAAAATCGTGAAGTCTTATAAATGAGATGATTTTCCAATATCATTAAATGTTAATTAATAAATGTTTTAATTATTGTATTTATTTAATCCAATGTCCAAGGAGGGGTTATGACAGTCCGCCCTTCCCGAATTTGCTTGTCCTCAAGAAAATTTTTATTTTAATTTCCTTAAATAAGCCATCTACCAACATGAGTTAAACAACACAAAGCATATACATGGGAAACATGAAGCATACACGTGGAAGGCACAAAGCATACACATGGAAAACACGAAGCATACATATATGCAAACACAGAGTATACATGTGAATACATACATTGTGAAATTTCCTTCTTGCTATGAGTAGAAACACAAATCAACACCAGCTTGATGCAAAAACATAAACACTAAAATCTAGTTTGTGATCTCAGGTAGAGTATTTAAGAATTTCAAATGGAGTAACTATAATGAGTCTAATTAGCCATATCGACAAAGAGGATAGATAGCACAATGCTTGGGTACTTGCCTCAAGTATTAATTAAATGGACTTTACTTAACTTCCTATTCGCCATTAATGAAAGAGAAAAGATTTAGACACAATGAGACGCTCGTAGCGCTTATCAGGCCCAAGAGCGGTACACTCCCCCTTGGCCCAACTGATGGTAGACTTTTAGTCATCCACAGCAGGTTGCCTACCTGACAGAGGCCTAGTTCCTGCTGACCTCATTGCTCTATCTCTCTCCCACACTAGTGGTGAATGTGAAGTATGCATCACTCCGCAATCTAAAGAAAACATAAAAACAATGAATTTCAACAATTGATTTTTGGGTATGAGTAATTAGCCAGATTCACTTAAGATCATTTGTTTATCAATAAGTCAATTCCCATATTTAGTTCCTAGTGGGATCGAGAGGACTAGCTACCATAGGATGCCCGTAGCGCTTATCAGGCCCAAGGGCGGTACACTCCCCCTTGGCCCAACTGCCAGCAGCCCTTTGTCAACTGCAGTGGGTGGCCTACCTGACAGAGGCCTAGTTCCTGCTATCCCTGTTGCCTAATTCCTCATCTATCTCACTGGGTTTGGATATGCAATTGCTTTATTCATTATCTTGGTAGTAACTTATATCATTCCTACTAGTCCTTAATTGCATAATGCTGTTTATTCCTCAAATAGTAGTTGTAGTCTATTTATTAGTTAATTTACTTTAAGATTATATTGTCATCACTGAGATAATTCCATACTCATTCCCTAGTGAGATCAAGGAGAAGTAGGTACAATAGGATGCCCGTAGTGCTTATCAGGCCCAAGAGCGGTACACTCCCCCTTGGCCCAACTTGTGGCAGATTTTCGGTCATCCACAGTGGGTTGCCTACCTGACAGAGGCCTAGTTCCTGCTATCCCATAGCCCTATTCCCTTGTATCTTACTGGGTTTGGGTATGCAATTTATTCATTCATCATTACTTAATAATTAATCCATGGTTTCTTTATGGGACTAATCCTTGTGATCTTAAAATCACATTAATAATGCAATTCAATATTGACTTGTAATTTCAATAAATATTTGTGTATGCATTAGCCTTCTCCGTATTCACTTCCTCAGTGAGATCAAGGATTTAGATGCAATGAGACGCCCGTAGCGCTTATCAGGTCTAGGAGTGGTTTACTCTCCCTTGGCCTCACTAATGGCAAACCTACAGTTGCCATAGTGGGTGATGTACCTGACAGAGGCCTAGTTTCTGCTGACCTCATTGCTCTACCCCATTTCCTCACTAATGGTCCATATGGAATTTATGATTAATTTATTCTCAATTTAGATGCCAACTTATATATATATATTTATTTTATTTTATTTTATTTTTAATTTTTTTATTTTTCGTCATTATTATTATTATTATTATTATTATTATTATTATTATTATTATTATTATATATATTAAGTATTTTAAATGCCATATGGATATGCCTAGTTATCCACTATTCTAATTTGAATTACTCTGAAGTCATACCCATTCAATATATTTTAAATTCATCTTATGAGATAGAACCCTCGTTGCTTTTCGGTCATGGTACTTGCCTCTGTTTATTGCCTAACATAATTTGTTGATTCAATTTTACCCTACAGGATGGCAAGATCATAGCTCTGATACCATTTGTAATGTCCCTTACTAGGTTTAGTCTTTTTTTTAACCATAATTAATCCATATCAATGTACTTATGACTAAAACCAAATTGATTAGGAGACAAAACTATCTTAAACATCACATTTCTTAGGGTACTAATAATCATAATAGAGAAACATAACCTCCTAGTTGATATCAAATTAATAATTCCATCTGATTTATAATCTTATATTTACTTATTCATTCAAATTACTATATATATATATTCAACTAGAGAACATCCCTTATAAAATATTATAATAATTGCAACCATTATATTATTCTCTATAATTATATTATTACTTATTTTAAATAGTATTGTAATATACATTGTAATTCAGAGCAGTTCTTATAAACTATTATAATAATTATAATTTTATTATTATTATAATTATATTATTATTTTTATCTAAATTTATACCATTATTAACACTAACAAAGTCAGATTTATTATTAGTATTAATTATATTCTTAATACCAAGTAGAATTAACAGTCCCATATATTCATACTTTACCAGTCCGTATAACTGCTGCATTAATAGTATTATATTTTATTAATAGCATGATATTATGTTAACAACATCATAATGTGTTAACATTAATAATATTATATTAACATCATCATGTTGTATTAATAGTATTATTGTTATATTATCGGCCATCATATTGTATTAATAACATCCTATGATTTATTAACAATCTTAAATGTTCATATTCTTACCAGCCGTATTACCCAGGTCATGGGACTGTTGACCTCTCTTTATTTTCCTTCTTTTCTTCACAAGATTTGATATAAAATATGTATGTGTATTTTCTACACGATACACCACTCACATCACTCTTTTCTGAGAGATAACTTTTATTTTACATTCAACATGTATTCACAACATTATTCACTCCATACTCTTTACCCATGCAATCTCTATTTCTTACACACAGAATTATATATTCAACATTATACTCCACTCTCTTATTCCACACCTACTTTATTCCCACTCTCATCGTATTACCCATTACTGTGGATGTTATATATTTTCACTCACTTTTTCAGCACTATATTCCCCCCATCCCTCGTCACAATGATTCCATCTCTATTTATATGTGTCTTATGTGACTCTTCACCAAGAGTCTTTATTTCAAGTCACCTTTGGAATAATATTACTTTGAAGAGACGTGTCTTCCATTTACTAAATGTTGGCTTTATTCCTCATAGAGCGTGGATACCTTAGTCAACCTGTTTCTTTTAATTGATGTCCGTGCCTTTTTTTAATTGTAACCACGATATGTATTATAGTTAATAAACTAGCCAGGAGTATTTTAAGAACAATAGTAGAATTATGAAATGTAAACAATAATATTATTAATAATATAATATTATAACATTGTTTTAATAATAATATTTTTATTAATATGTAATGCTTATAATGATAATATTGTTGTGCTCTATTTGAATATTTTCAGAATATTATTATTAATGAATACTAATTAAATAATGATATCTAATAAATAAACAACTATTTAATAATTTCAATTAATCTTTCATTAATAAATATTAAATTAATAGTAATTATTTAATTCAGGTTTTATATTCACTCTTCTTAAGTGTGGTTTAAGGAGAGCATAAATAATTTATATTGTATATCGGTTCTATTAATGGCATTGTATTAATACGATATTATTCCAAATAATACTTATAATGTATTTTGACAATTCATGTTTATATTTTATATTTATTAAATAACACGTTATATGGTAAGTGTAATATATTCAATATATCTATTTTATGTTTTAATAGTATTTTATGGTAAAACTTCTTTAATAGTTAATATAATATTAATAATTGAAATATGAACATTACTTTAAAATAAAACAATAATAATAAATAATAATCATAACAAATAATAAACATTAATAATCATATATTAGAGGAAAATCGTGAAGTCTTATAAATGAGATGATTTTCCAATATCATTAAATGTTAATTAATAAATGTTTTAATTATTGTATTTATTTAATCCAATGTCCAAGGAGGGGTTATGACACACTTGCTTGCCGGTGAATGTTGTTGATTCTCCAAAGTGCTAGAGTTGATAAGTGTTTAGTAGGTGTTGACATCAATGATAAAACCATACCAAAATACCAACAAGAATCAGTGTCTAACTGGTTTATCGAATATTTATACTTATTTAAAACTTTGCATCCCAAAACAGTGTACCGGTAAATAAGAATTAATGCAGCAAATAAGAATAACAGAGACAGCATAGAAAACACACCATAACACAAGATATTTAACAAGGAAACCCGGTGTGGGAAAAACCTCAGTGGGATTTGTGACCCACAATATTTACACACTGGCCAATGAATAAATACTACTTACAATGAGGGGCCTACACATGCAGGGAGGCCAACAGCCTAGAGCACACTGCTCAATAAAGAGTCACACTGACTACAAAATGGATTATCAAAATCCAATACAATGTACTACTTCAAAACAACATCTCTTATGCCAGGTTCAGTACTCGTTTAAGCTCAACCAATAACCAAAAACCTTTGATGTCAACTATATCACCTTATACAAAATTGCCTTATACTTCTCATCCATCTTCTTACAAAAATGACCTATAAGATCTCATACATATATGAGTCTATTACAATGTACCAAGTCGGCTTTTACAAAAGATAATTACATTACAAAACAATAAACAAAAATTTATTCCATGTCGGCCTGAGTGCTAGTATGCATTGTTACCGATGTCGGTGAAGTGTCTGCTGGTGTATGTAGAAGTCTATTGTTGGTGTTGATAACTGCCGGTTGGTTGCCATATGATTGCCATCAATGACAACATCAACTATTCTCATAAGAGTGTAGAATGCCAACAGGAAAAGGAGACAAAACATACCTAGAGAGGGGATGAAGATAGGACGTGCTAAAGTAGGAGCACAAACATGAGATGTAAATTGGACTAGTTACAATTTACGACACTACAATACCGATGTTCTCTTTTCATAGATAGTTGAAACTACTTATCTTTTGTGTTGATTCCACTTCTGGCATAAAAGATACTCATTCTATGTATTTTCCTTATTTTTTAGATTTTAATGGAGCATTCATGCTAAGAAAAAGAAACATAAGAAAAACTACAAGAATGGAAAATTACTTTACATGGACTAGATATACTTTTGAAATGTCTAAACATTTACTTTTCATGTTAACTAAGAACATCTATACACTTTGAAGTACATGTTCAAATTAGATTCACATGCACCTCAATGTGATATAAATATTATGGTGAATTTTGGATAATCATGCTAAGTCCCATTTAGTTTTGGTGTTATTTAGATGGAACATATTAAAAAATTTACATATTGATAAGTGACACAATAATTTGCTATTTTTTTCTCATAAACCAATCCCTATCTAGATCCCTATTTTTATTTACTCATACTGCCATATATTCATCATTTTTTAACCATTTATTGCATCCATATTTACACCTACTTTCATGGAATAATGATTTCCCCTTCTTAATTCATTTTCTAATGACACAAAATTGACCCAATATAATCTTAAAGAATACATATTAGAGTCTTAATTTAAACATTAAAAATTTTAATTCCAACTTTCTTGTTCATTTTCACTAACCATATGATTATTTTCACTAACCATATGATTATTTAGCCATTATTGTGTCTTTGACATTTAAATCCATCCAATCATACAATTAATTTATATATTAATACATAAGGCAAGATCAAGGAAAAAACACAAGAGCCCATATTTTCCACTAGCTAAAGAATCATAATTCACATCATATCATTCAAGCCATCTATAAATTTTTTAATGTTTTCTATGGTTATTCACTTGGACTTATAAAGTTGGTCAATCTAATGGATTGACCTAAGAGGACAATAATCTCCTCAAAGGTCACTTGATAGATATAAACATAACATACATTTTGTCAAATTGTATTCCCATATGAACACGTGTATTCCCTTAAGGCCTTGGCACTCAAGTTTGAACTTAAGGGATTTGGATCTAAACAAATGACATATTGTAAAAGGTGGAGACCTCATCCACATTAAGAGCATCAATTTTTTCTCCCAGGTCAAATGATTCTAACTTGTAATCAATAGGATTTCCTTTCATTATTTTATTCCCAAGCTAAATATATCTATCATCCTATAATATTCAAATATTTGTTGCATATTTATCAACACTACTCAAAAACTAGTCTAAGTGAATGAAACATAATTATTCACAATGATTCAATCAAACCTAAAACTAATCTTAATTAATAATGCTTATTACTCTAAAAGATATTTTTTGTAGCAACAAAAGTGGAGCATAAAGTGTGAACATTTATAAAACTCTTACCTTTTACCTTAAATTTGACAATAACTTATTTATTAAAGTATTTATATTTAACAATAAATAATATTTAATAACATAATCATAGTTGTATGAAATACAAATGAAATAATTTTTTGCTATAATCCCACAACCATTGTCTTTCCTTCTATGAAAATTAATTTAAAAATAAATAATTTTTTTTGTTAATGCTAAGGTATCCCTATGTCTCAACCTAGCGATTCCCACCAAACCTTGCCTTAGGCTTACTTTTTATTATCAAGTTGAGGTCACAAAGAAGTGAGTTGAGGTGAGACTAGTCCCTTGCGGACGACTAAGATGAGAGTTGAACCTTGGACGTACATGGGACAAGCCCAAAGCCTTAGTACAACCTTACCGACTGTTTGAATTGGTGGGTTTCCCCAAGATAAATAAAACTTATTAATACTTGTTGAGATTCACCATGTCCACCACCTATTCAAATAAGGTAAAAATAATGAAAAGAATATAGAGTAAGGTGAAAAAGAAATTAACTTTTATTATAATGTTTTACAATTATGTTACAAAAAAGGGTCTTCACAAATAAATAGGTGTCAAAATAAAATAAAATGGCTTTATATCATTTCCTATCATAAAATAGCTAAACATATGAAGCAAATCCTTTAAATCAAAGAAAACAATTAAAACAATGTGTATTTTTCAAACATAAAATAATATTTAAGCTTTGACACTATTTATATGAAGTAAATCATTTATTAAAATTGTAGACAAAGATATTTTAAATACATATATAGTAAGTGCAACAAACACAAATAAATATATCTTTAACATCTTTTCTATAAATATATATAAGATATACAAATCATTTACATTCATTTAATCAACCTAAATTATTTATATAAATTTCTTTCTTTCTTTCTTAATAATATATTTACACTAATATCTTAACTTCACCAAACACAAAGAAATATCTTTCAACATATTTTCCATAAATATATTTAAGATATACTAATCATTTACATTTAATTAATTAACCTAAATTATTTATATAAAATTGTTTATACCTTTCATAATAAAATATTGTAAACATAAGATCCAAACTCTACACATGTATAACAAAACTCCCAACTTTTAATGTAACTATCATATTAATGTTATGTTTTTTATTAATAAAATATTGTAAATGCAAGATCCAAACTCAACACATTATATAACAAAACTCCTAACCTTTGACCTAATTGTCCAATTAATATATGATTGTATGATCTAGACTTGTATTATTGCCATTCACACAACTATTCCTAATATTTTTTTTATTGGAGAGAAGAAAACCAATACAATCATAGCTTAAAGAGTATCAAAGTACAACACAACTACTATAGAAGCAACTACAACAGGCATAACCATAGTTGGAATAAAACAACACAACCTTGAATACTAATACCGCACATGGAAGTTACAATACCCTTTTTGAGACCAAAAACTTTGAAACCCATAGTTGGAAAAGATAGAGTAGATACTAATACCACACATGGAAGTTACAATATCCTTTTTGAGACCAAAAACTTTGAAACCCATAGTTGGAAAAGATAGAGTAGCTAGAATAGGCTATGAAAGCAGAACGACACAACCTTAGAAACTAATACAACACAACCTTGAAACTATTCCTAACATTTGATTATAGATAAATCCAAATTTGAAAAATACTTCATACTTTTGGTTGCCCCCTACACCAACACCTTTCAAATGTATTTTATAAATGCTAGATCTAAATTCGACACATTGTATAACAAAACTCCCGACCTTTGATGTAACTATCCTATTGGCATAGGATTATATGATAATAAAAAAAAACCACTTCCTACACCAAACACCTTTCAAATATCTTTTATAAATCAAATTCCAAACTTGGCACATTGTATAACAAAACTCCTGACCTTTGGTCTAGACTTGTATTATTGCTATTCACGCAACTATTCCTACCATTTTATTATACTTAATCCAATTTTTAAAAAACACTTGCTACCTTTAATTTTCCCCTACACCAAACACCTTTCAAATATATTTTATAAATACAAGATCCGAACTCAACGAATTACATAACAAAACTCTCATCCTTTGATATAACTGACATAGAATTGTATGATCTAGACATGTATTATAGCTATTCATATAACTATTCCTACCATTTGATTATACTTAATCCATTTTTTAACCCAAAAAAAACACATCCTACCTTTATTTGAACCCTACACCAAACACCTTTCAAACTTATTTCCTTAATACTCTTAATTACTAAATAATTCTTTTAAAAAACAGATAATCCAAACTAACTATATATATATATACCTTGTGACGCCCCATTCTGTGGTCCCTTGTTTAAACGCGTTTAGTGTGTTGTGACGTGGAGGGAAGATGTCCACGTCAGCGGGTCCCACCACACTTGAAGGCGCAATAACGATGCCATAAATTCAATCGGTGGGGCCCAGCGCGCTAGAGATGAAGACAACCCTAATTATGCGTTACCCCTCTTTTTCCTCTCGCTTTCCTTTCTAAGGATTTTTAGAAAATACATATACGAGCTTGGGGGGTTGGTTCCCCATTTGGACTCTAGCATTTGGACATAGAGGTCTTACTCCAATAGGAGGAGATAAATCCAATGGATGTGGTCTATATCACAATTTATCTTTATTATGTTGGAAAAGGAAAACTCATAAATTTCTATAATAGAATTTAAAAATAAATTTATAATATGTAATATTTTTTAGTTGTTGCTTTTGACTTATTGTCTAGCATTTTTCTTGTTTGATGTATAAAGGTTTGGGCTCTTTCAAAAACCCACTTTAGAATCTTAAGCAAATGTCTATAGCATGCAAAAAATTATTTGAGAAAATGTATTCAAGTGGTTTTAGTTGCTGGTTTCTGACTTATTGTCTAGCCTTTTTGCTGTTTGATGTGAAGGCATAAATTGAATTGGGTTTCGCTATTGGTTTTGACTTAATTTGTAGCCTTTTTCCTCATCGATGTTAATTTGTTGGTTTTGACTTAAGTTGTAGCCTTTTTTCTTGTCTGAAAGGTTTGAGCTATTTCAAAATTCCACTTAAGAATTTTAAACAATTATCTAAGGTATACAACATTTTATTTGAGAAAATGCATTCAAGTGGTTTTAGTTGTTGGTTTCAACTTATTGTCTAACCCTTTTCTTGTTTGATGTGGGAAAATAAATTGAATTGGTTTTTTTGTAGCCTTTTTCTTGTTTGATGTTAAGCAGTTTGGAACCCTTCAAAAATCACTTTAAAATTTGAAGTATATATGTACATATATACATATACATACATACATACATACATACATACATACATACATACATATATATATATATATATATATATATATATATATATATATATATATATATATATATATATATATATATATATATATATATATATATATATATATATATATATATATATATACATATAGTATGCACTATTTTAGTTGGGGAAATGCATTCAATGGTTTTAGTTGTTAGTTCTAACCTATTGTCTAGTTTTGTCCTATTTGATAATAATAGCATTTTTATTCATATAATGTAAAAGTTTACATATTGTTCATCAATTCATTCTAGAGCTCAACCCTAATTCACCATATCAACTTCACCACTAATACTGCATAATTACAACCCATTGTACAAAATTGTAGAGATAGCATGCCTTCCAAACCCTAGCCATCTCAACATCCATACTATTGTCATCCTATCCATTGACATTACTTCTTTATACATTGCTACATTGTACAAAATCTTAAATACTTTTTTAGTATAAACCCTAGACATTATAGGGCACCCATGATTTAAAATGGAAATGTCAAAACTATAAACTTACTACGTGTTTTTGAACAAAACAAAAGTAAGAAAACCCCAATCATCATTCTTTTTTCATGACTTTGAGGGGGTCATTCACCCAGTAATCACTAAGAACAAATTTTCACCCATTGTTGCCCTTTTGCACCACCTCAACCTTGACCTCTTTTTGCTCCATTTCTTTCTCCCACAATAAGTTCTTCAAGGCTTCTCAACCTATGTATGACTCAACTTGCCGCTCATCCTTAACTAAGGTAGCACCCTAGCATATAAATGGATGCATAAGTGGTTTAAGCTCCCCAACCTGTATCCAATCCCCATCACATGCCCAAAAACTGACTCCAAGTTTTGCCTTTGTCATCAGTGATTTCATACTAAACAACCACTCTTCCTTTACACATTTATGCATCACCCATTTCACCTCTTCTTTCTTTCCAAGTCCCACACCCCACGCCATTACCATTGAAGCAGTATCAATGCTTTGTAGTCATAAACTCTTCACCAAGCATAATGTCTAGAATTTACAAGGGTCTTCATACTTGAATAAGCTCCACATTCTTTTCTCTATCACCTTCCCAAGAAAGGACACTTGTTGTTTAATAGTGATGAGGGTGAAATTTACTTCCATACTACTCAGACCCTTGTCACTCGTCCTTTCATTTAGCTCACATGTGACCACACCATCATACAATGAAAATAAATTGCCACCTCTTGAACTCCTTTATAACTCTGCCAACCTATCACATTAATATCCCATCATTTTCTATGATGGAGCCTACAGATGGAGGTGTATGGACCTACTCAAAGGTCAAGTTAAGCATTTCAAAAATCCTTCCAAATCTCACTTGACTGCTCATCATTATAACCCCTCTAAACACATGAGAATTTAAATCATTCAAGGAATTTAAATTATTTTTTATTAATTTAATATATTTATTAAGTCTACATGCCAAGGCCTCTTCTTTTATCACTACATTGATTATTATCAAAGAATCCCTTTCCATGTGCAATCAAGAAATTCCTATTTTTTTGGTCATTCTTACTCCCAAAAAGGCAGCTTGTTCCTCCACATCATTATTTGTTCCTTTTGGTAGCTTCTTGGCCCCCAAAGCTATAATACTTCCACTCCATTCTCTCGCTACAAAGCCAACCCCAGAAGGGCTAGGGTTACCCTTCAACACCTCATCAAAATTAACTTTGATCCATTTGTCCTTAGGCTTACTCCATTTTACATCTGATTTTCCCTCTAAAACTAGATTAACCTGAGCTATCCCATCAACAAGCCAAAACTGAATACAAGGTCATTTCAATTGCATCATGCTATCATCCTGATTGTAAGTGATCTTTGTGGAATCAACCTGAGATGCAACAACTCTCACTAATTTTGATATGGCATGTTTTATTCACATAAATTTGGTTCATAGATTTCACTTTCTCTTGAAAGATTCTTCTATTGTGTTCCTTCCATAGTTCCCATATTAAAGTGGAATTGGAAGGATAGATTTTCCAAATACAAGAGAAATTAGATTTTTTTCTTGTTTTATACCAACTTTGAAACAACTCCCTCAATGTAGAGGGAAAGAGAAGGTTCTAGTCAAGTTTTCCTGTGGCAAATCTCCAATGGCTATTCACAATGCAAGAATAAGTGGTCTAGGGTTTCCTCACTTTTATTACATAAAACACATTTGAATGACCCCAT
Source organism: Cryptomeria japonica (assembly GCF_030272615.1). Classification (NCBI taxonomy): domain Eukaryota; kingdom Viridiplantae; phylum Streptophyta; class Pinopsida; order Cupressales; family Cupressaceae; genus Cryptomeria; species Cryptomeria japonica. The sequence goes on along the minus strand of NC_081415.1, from coordinate 190,926,881 downwards.
AAATCATTTTTTTTGAATTCTCTCACTCGTGAGTATTCTCCCTTTCGGTCCAACCAAGATAAATATCCTTCTCTAGGTAAGCATTTGTTGTGCCAGCAAAGGCTATAAGGCAAATCCTCTTTGGTCAAAGCAAAATCTAGCACATTATAGCTTATTTACCTTCCCTCAATCCACACCATACAACCTCATCACTTTCCCCTGTAAACAAAAAATTTCTTTCTATCAAAATTTGTTGTAACAATCTTGCATTACCATCATCTAAATATAAATCCTTAATTGAGCTTTATTTCCATTCATCTTTGCCATCCACATTTGTTCTCTCTAGGAAATCTACCACCTAAGATTCCTACCTCTCATTGGTTCCAAAATGTGTAGACTTGAATTTCATCTTCAGAATACTACCTACAACATATTAGTTTCACAAAATACAAAGGAAATACTATAGGAAATCCAAACTCAACCAATCAAACTACATGAAATGAATATAAAATGAAAACACTATTACCTTCATGATTTAAGTCTCATTATGTCCTAACTCCACTGTTCTTGGTTGCAAATGATTTGCTCTCAGACAAGCACTGACAACTTCCAAGATGACATATGAAGAATGGACTGATAGTTAACTGATACTATGACAATGCAAATGATATTAAGCTAAAATGCTATGAAAATGATTTATGCTCAGAACTCTAAAATGCTATTTGCTTCAAACTCAAACTCACGGATGCAAGATGAAGGCTCCTAGATGACTATATGATTATCTATTAGTCTATTTTTCTATTAGTTTTAAAATGTCTTAGGAGACCTCTTTTTATAATTTTTGAGTGCATGAGCTTAGGTGGCAGAGATCAACGGTCATGATCAAATCTAGCAGATTGGATGGCTATGAGAAAGAAGTTGAAGGTTGAGAGAAAGGGAGAAGGAGAAGACAAGTGTCACTCATCTCACCTTGACTAAGGCTAAGACTTGAGAGAATATAGGATAGTTGGAGAAGATGTAGGAATGCAAGGACAAGTGGACTCAAGTCCTCCTAAGATACAGGGATGTTGGAGAGAAAAATGGCTATGAGCAATTAAATAAATATTTTATATTTATTTAATAATTATTCTTCCATTAAATAGTTAATTTGAAAAGATTAATTTAATTAATTCATTTCACATCCTTCTATTAATTAATTTAATTGAAATATTGTATTAATTAATTCATTTATCCTTTTCTTCTAGTCAATCAATTAAATATCTAATATTTAATGGTTATTTTTCTATCCTATAGTCTCATTAATTAAATAATTTCTTAATTATTTAATCCCTTTTCCAACTCATCTTCCATCTCCACTTCATCTTTCCTTTGCCAACTCATCCATCATGAGGCTAAATTAATTCAACAAAATTAAAATAAATAAAACATTTAGTAGCCACTTATCTCCAACCTCCAAAATAAATGAAATATTATGTACGTACACATATTTCCTAACCTTCTTCTATATTCTCTCCAACATCCCTATATCTTAGGAGGACTTGAGTCCACTTTTCCTCTCATTCCTACATCTTCTCCAACTATCCTATATTCTCTCAAGTCTTCCCCTTAGTCAAGGTGAGATGAAAGACACTTGTCTTCTCATTCCTCCTTTCTCTCAACCTTCAGCTGCTTTCTCATAGCCATCCAATCTGCAAGATTTGATCATGACCGTTGATCTCTGCCACCTAATCTCGTGCACTCAAAAATCTATAAACAGAGGTCTCCTAAGCCATTTTGAAACTAATAGAAAAATAGACTAATAGCTAATCATAGTCATCTAGGAGTCTTCATCTTGCATCCGTGAGTTTGAGTTTGAAGCAAATAGCATTTTAGAGTTTTGAGTATAAATCATTTTCATAACATTTTAGCTTAATATCATTTGCATTATCATAGTACCAATTAACTATCAGTCCATTCTTCATATGCCATCTTGGAAGCTACCAATGCTTGTTTGAGAGCAAATCATCTGCAACTAGGAACAGTGGAGTTAGGACACAATGAGACTTAAATTATGAAGATTATAATGTTTTCATTTTATATTCATTTCATGTAGTTTCATTGGTTGAGTTTGGATTTCCTGTAGCATTTCCTTTGTATTTTGTGAAACTAATATGCTATAGGTAGTATTCTCAAGAAGAAATTCAAGTTGACACATTTTGGCGCCCACCGTGGGGCCGGAGCCTCGCATATATATTTCTAATATCCTGTCTAGTTCTCGTACACATAAGTTTAATGCATTTGTAATCCAGATTCACACCTCTGTGAATTCTGACAACACATTCATTTAATAGATTAATGCTTTTGTCTCGCAGGTTAGCGCATTTGACATTTAGGTTAGCACTTTTGTCTGAAAATCAACACATTTAATCCTTAGATTAGTGCTTTCGTCTCACAAGTTAACGTATATGACATTTAGGTTAGCGCTTTTATTTGTGAATTCACGCATTTAGTCCGTAGAGCTATGCTTTCGTATCACAGGTTCACGTTTTTGTCACCTAGGTTAGTGCTTTTGAGGTGGAAGACAATGCATTTGCTAAGATAGCGCTTTTATTCTCAACTAATAAACTTTTCTGCAAGTCCGAATGTCCAAGAACTAAAAATTTCAAACTACTAACATATCTGTGTGCACGGTTATTTTAAAGCAAATTTCATGCATTTTCTCACATAGTTAATCAGGAGTTTTATTTTGGAGAGTAATACATCATATCTTTCTCATTTAGCTTAACTAGGGGGACAATTGACAACATGCAACTTGCATTTTGAGTGACTTCTTTAAAGTAGTTGCACATAGATTGTAGAAGGCTAAAAATAAACTTGTGTATTCCGTGCTTGATGAAGTAGTAGGTAAGTATGCTCTCACCCTCATACGATGATTAGAAAACTACACCTACTCTCTCTTATGTGTAATCTTTAGAGGGTCTACCTTCCTGAGCTACCTTGAGGGGGCCAATCAGAGGGGAATGACCCAAGTGGAAATGAGCTAATGCTAAGTCCTTCCAATCCACTATAAATAAATCTTGTTTGTGATGAAAGTCATAAACAACATATGTTGATAAGTTCATACCGACACTATGTTTCCCCATAAACCCTACGGAGCATAACCTCTATAGGATGGGAACCTTCTATATTTACAGAGTTGAAAGTGTCGCATGTATGGCCACATGACTGGAAGTCTTTACTAAAAACCACTTGTACTAGTTGCCAAAATCCTTCTAATTGTTGGCATAGGAGGTAGAACCTCTAAAGCGGCCACATGTTACTACTTATCAAGTTGCCATTAGTTTTTATATTCAAAGTCATACTATATATTCTAGTCGGTTAGCACTACCGAATCATGCAGTCGGTATAAACAGAGAAGTCAGTATGCATAGTCTAGTCGAATACAGAAGAAAGCAGTCACAGAACGCAGTATTCACCGAGTTGTCTATCGAGTATCTTTTTGAGACTACCGAGCAGTAAAGTTAACACACTGAGTTGATATTCACCGAGTGAAACGTGTTACCAGATACATTGAACCTAGACATGCATATGAAAACGTGTTACAAGATCGAGGCACATCTAACCGTTATTACATTGGAAATTGCACTAGAAGATTGTGTATGATTACAAGGTCAATCTAACCAATGAAATATTTTATTTAGTTATTCATTTGAGGAATCTTGTTTGTAAGATCGAAGCAATGAATTAGATCACCGTTTTATGAGATCTATTTATACAACATGAGTTTAGAATTAAACATGTGGGTGTGCATGCATGAAGGAAGACTGTTACAAAGACACAAAGGTCACCGAGAAGGTTTTCAGAGAACAGTCGAAGAATAGAGTAAACAAAAGGGTTTACCGAGTTACTATATAGGTTACCGAGGTATGCTATAAGCAAGGTAATCTTATTCTGAGCACATAGAATCTGCTATAACATTTCAGATGTAAAGTTGTAGATGTTTGTAATGATTTTATTGTAATATTGTGAAGTTGAAAGAGAAACCTTTAACAGGGTAAAAGACTCTAACCAAGTCTATAAATTGTAAAGCCTCTAACCAGGTGCAACAGTCAAAATAAATGTTGTAAAATCCTTTAGCAAGCTAGATCTAACAAATCTTATTACTCCTAACAGGGTATGCTATCAGAAATAGCTAAATGTAGCTCTAACCGAGCATTCTTTATTATTGTAGTAGTGAAGTTGTGGGTGCCATCCCCACCGCAGTTTTTCTCTCTAACCAAGAGTTTTTGCGTAACCAAAATATATGTGTTATGGAGTGAATCATGTATGATTGTTATCTATTTGTCTTAACTTTATTTAATGTTACTACACTATTCTGTTTATGCATAATAGTAAATTTATTATTTGAGAAAAATTTTGGAGTACTGATTCACCCCTCCCCTCTCAGTACATTACCTTTCCATATTGGGCCTAACAATTGGTATCAGAGCTTGAATCTTGGAAAAGGGTTTAACTACCTAAAGAGAAAGATCTTATCAATGGAAGGCTATAAACAATCTCGGAGGATTGTGTATCTGCAAGAAGAGCTGGATCATGCAAATCAAGTGATTGCAGACATGCAAAGGCAAATGCAAAAATCTCTGAAAGTAAGAAGAAAATTATCTGATGACCTGCAGGATTCTCAAGAGTTAGTGGAACAAATTGAGGCATCATCTGAGAATAGTATATTTGAAGAAACTAAAGAAATGATTGGAGTATTGAAAGAAAAGAACAAAGCATTAGCTGATCAACTAAAAGCAATGAAAAGAGAACATGAACATTTTAGTACATAGATGACTGAAAATCTAGATGCATTGAGGACAACAGAGGATAAAGAAAGAGATCTACAAAGAGAGAAACAAAAACTTGAAGTCTTAGTATCTGATAAGAATGATGAAATAATAAGGTTAACTGGGATTCAACAAAATATGACAAATCAACTAGGTTATGCACATCATGAAGCAATTCTAAAGAATGATGAAAATCAAGCATTAAAACTTGAAGTATCAAGGTCGACTGATGAACTTGAAACAAAGAAGAAATCCAAAGAAGTATTGAAGAAAAGTTATGATGCATCAAAGATGTTGGTTGAGCAACTGAATACTAGAAGACCCAACAAAGATGCAGGACTTGGTTACAAAGGAAAAGAATCTACCAAGAAAGGAATTCATACTACCAAGAGAGGAGAATCATCAAAGCAAGCTGGAAACAGGAATAACATCAAAAGAAAGAAGCCTATTTGCTACTACTGTGGAAATCAAGGTCATACTACCAACATATGCCAAATCAGAAAAGGTAAGCAACCGAATATCACTAAGTCCAATGGATATTGTTACAATTGCAATAAATATGGTCACACATCTAATCAATGTAGGAAAAAGTCTGTTAACAATTATCAGAAGGCAAAATTCAAAGGCTTTTGTAAGAATTGCAATAGATATGGATATAGTACCGAGAAGTGTTGGGTTAAGCAAAAGAATTACATGTGGTCTGCACACCGAGCAAATGCTAGAGGTTACCGAAATCACACAGATCCTTACCGACAATATGCAACAGTACCATGGGATTACAATAGAAGGATATGGTGCAAATGTTGTGGAAGATATGGACATATTAGTGCCAACTGTTTTATAAGGTTTGGAATGAACAACCGAAGATCATGGAGAAATCCTGGTATGACATGTTTTCATTGTCACAAAGCTGGACATTTAGCTGGAGATTGCAAAGATCAACCTAGAAGAGACACTGAAGAGATAAAAGAAAAATTTAAGATGATTTGGAAAAAGAAGGAAATCATGTTAGATGAAGAAAGAACCTTACCTACCAAGTTAGGTGCACCTATTCCAAATTAATCAGAAAAGGTATGAAGGGACTGCATTCTCTAAAGGTTAAATCATAACAGTTCCTATTCTATTATGCACAAAATTCAAAATCTGCATAGTTAAGATGCATAAGTAAGTTCAAAATTCTATCAAAAGTACTTTATAGAAAACCTATCAAGTCGGTGTATACAGGAAGCCTGTCAAGTCGGTAAATGAAGGAAATTTGGTTACTCGGTTAAAACGACAAAGGAGTAAATCGGTTAAAGGTGAACTGAGTGCATTTAATGTTTCAACCTAACTTGCACGGTGCCTGATAAGGTATTTTGTGTACTTAAAGGTATTTTCACGATCATTTTCATTCACGAAGTCTTCAAGAGAGCAGAGAAGAGTGAATCAAGGTGATCAAACTTCATTCAAAGCAAATTTCAAGGTATTTACATCAAATCTCATCACATTGTTAAGCTGGTTTCCGATCTTGTCAAATTGCTATTATCTACCGAGTGTGAAGCATCAGTCGTTTGTAAACCGTCAAACCCTAAGGATAGTTTGCTAAGCTTTTACCTAAAATCTACAATGGCACCCAAGATCCAAGATCCCGTAGTTGTCAAGAATGTGGAGAAGCCCTCACTGAAGTACTCTTTGACTCCTAAATTCGCCTCTGAACCGGATGACAAAACTACATTTTCACTCATCCCGGATCAAGTCTTGTTAGTCGAAGATGTTAGATTCTTCACCAAATGTCATGTTGAAGAACTCGGTCATGTTAAGATTAGTGACACATATGATGAAATGTGTACCAATGGTAAAATGGATAGCAAGTATGAGCATATCAGAATCAAGGGATTAACTGAAGCCCTAGTCTATCCCCGTGTGTTCAAACCCCAGTGGGTTAAGTTTGTCTTGAGCAGAGTACATGATGATTTTATGTGGCTAGGAGAGAAATCATTCAAAATCACTAAGGAAATCATTCATCTAATCACTGGGTATCCTATCTATGATCATGCACGATCATAGAAAATGATATCACAGAAGGAGTTAATCAGTCTAACTGGAGTAGAATCTGATTACCGAGGACTGAAACTGAATAATGTCACTGATTCATAACTTAAATTTGCAATTAGAGTAATTGGTTACTGTTTCTTCCAATCTGCAAGGGAAAATAGTGTTCCATGTGTAGCAGTTGACTTAGCCTATAAAATAGTGAAAAAGGGAATGAAAGTAGATTTATGTGAAGTACTACTAAAGAACTTGTTTGAGAACCTGAACACAATAAGGAAGCCGAAGAAGAACAACTCGGTAAACACACTAAAGTTTGGTTCACTTCTTGTATGCATGTTTTTTTACTTTGAGAAGTTCTTTCCCTCAGTCGGTAAAGTAGTTTGGGAGGTACATCGACCTATCACCCATCAAATCAATGATTTTATCAAGAAACTGGGAGATAATTTTAATGATATCATGGATGACTATTTCAGCAAATTTCAAGAGAAGATGCACAATAGGTACTGGATTCCACCACAGCTAGTAGAGAAATATAAGGATGATATATGTTTTGAGGTAGACACCGATTACTGTTATGTGAATGTTGTAGAACCGAGGACTCAATCTTTACCACGAATGGGTTATGAGATTGACTATGATATCACACAATAGCAAATTGATGCCTATCTTTCCCTGCCAAGGCATGCTACCAAACTAAGGTATGGAACTTATGAAGAAGTTAAGGAAAAGGTGAAAATGAGCATTGTAGTACCTAAAGCTACAAGAAAGGCTACAAAGATGATAAAGGTTTTATCTGAGAAATTCGGAGAAGAATCCTCCTCTACACCTGTCAAAGGCACTCTTGCCATTACCGAAGAGGAATCAAAAGCTCAAGAGGCAGCAATAACATTAAGTACCGAGTTGCCTAAGGGTAAAGTTTTGAAAAGAAAGAAACAGGACATTTCAAAGGCCCTACCGACTCCACCAACAAAGAGACCTAACACTAGAGCATCAACTACATCACCGAGTAAGAGACAAAAGATTGTTACTGTTTCCAAGGTAACCAAGACCTACAAGAAATATACTCGAAGACTCATTCTCGCAAAAGGGTCTAGTGATACAGAGTTCGATGATGCAAACAAATTTCAGATTGTGAAAAGCAAGAAGGTAAATATTCATAGTGTTGAAAACTTTTGTGCCAATCTTAAAGAATATGGTGGATTTGTAGGATTTATATATGTCAAGTATGAGACTAGGAATAATGATGAGAAGTGACAAATTGAAGAAGCTGTCATCTGCACACTTCTAAAGTTTCGGCTAGCTCCATTAGAACTAGTAAAGTCACTTCCGAGTGAATTATACTTACATATTGATAATAGATGGAAATATGCAATGGACTCAGAGAAACAAATAAGAGAAAGAAGTCTAGTCCATCTATTTCCTGATATGTCTGTAGCAGAAATCAAGGAGCATTTGACAACATACAATTCTAAATTTCTTGTCAAACAGAGAGCCTTAAAATTGATGAATGGGCTATACATTGATGTGGAAAAGGAGACAAAAGCTAAATGGCAGGAAATCTTCAAACTAAAGGATGTCAGTGAACAATCTCAAGTTGAAATTGTTGATGTCACCGAGCAAGATCCTGATGTCACCAAGCAAGGTCCTGATGCTACCAAGCAAGATCCGACTTACACTATTCAAATTGATGAAGATGTCATGGATGCAGAAGCACCGGAGTAGGAAATGATAGAAGGCACTACCTATGCAAAACTTGTATCTAGTGAATCTGTGATAGTACAAGTTCAGCCTTATCCACCGGTCAAGCCACCTGTCTCTACCGAAGCTCTTAAGGATACAAAACAAGGCACCAAAGGTCACAAGTCTGAAGCAGCAAAAGATACATCTAAAGATCAGACATCTCATGTACCGTCAAGCACTGAAAATGTTACAGTTGAGACCCCTAGTACCGAGACACCCAAGGACACCACAATGACTACAGGAACCGACCAAAGTGTTGCATCTACCGAGTAACCTATCGAGGGTCAGCAAGCCTCACGAGCACTTGTATTGGTACAACTGACCAAGGGTAAAGAGAAGAAGGTGAGAAAGCATAGTTTCAAAGTTGATTTAACTAAACTGATAGTGTTTCCCAATGTGGATATCTCAAAATTAAAAGGGAAAGCACTTATTGATTTCAGTGAACTATGCAAAGCAAAGGCCAAACAAGAAAAACAATTGGCTATTCAAAAGAAGAATAAAGTACTCTAGAAGGTAAAGACACTACTAACAGATATGCTACCTTCAGCAACAGTGTCAACCGATGCAGCCATTCACATTCAACTGGATGAACTCCTTACTCAAATAGAAACATCTGGAGTTGATGCAATTGAGTACTTGGGCAAGCTAAAAGATAAAGAGCTTACTCAAAGATGATAGAAGAGGTACAAAAAGCTCTCGCTATAGGGAAAGTAAAGCTTGTCAAATTCATTGCTGAGTTGTCCCCCCAACTCAAGCATATTCTTTATTTATTTCAGAAACTTTGTACATTTTCCTTATTCATTAAAGATATCAAGAATAAAATTGATGCAATTGAGAAAGAGATCACCGATCTCTCAACTAAGTTGACCACCGAGCCTAATTTTGTTCAGAATTTTTATACCAAGCTTCAACAGCTCATGGCTCAACAGTTAGAACTCAGAAATGAAGAGCATAAGATCAGGATGGATATAATGACCCTCTAGACATTATTCCTTCCTCATCTCTCATCAGTTCAAGAGCATATTAACAGAGCTACATGCATATCTACTACACAAGAGGGAAGCACTCTTGATGGCTTAATATCACTATTGGCTGATATTCAAGCACAAAATTATTTAATGGAAAGTGTAAAGGATGAACTCTCAGTCGCCCTCACTGATGCCCGAACCAAGTATAAATCTATTTTTGATCAGTTACCGCCCCCAGATGGAAATTAAGTTTTTGATGTTTGTCAAAAAGGGGGAGTAATACTATAATACTTATAGGGGGAGTAATACCAGACAAAGGGGGAGTATTACTATATTTGGAGAGTGACACAGTTTTGGTAATATAGTTTTGACTATTGTATACAAGGGGAGTATACCGAGCAGATTATGCAGAGCACACAAGCACAGAACATAACCGAGCATGCAAAATCTAAAGTTATATATAGAATAATGATAAGGGGAGTATATCTTCATATACTATTTCATTGACTATTGTATATATTGTCAAGTGTAGTCATTTTGCAAAGTACATAGATTTTTGAGTTATGACTTTGAAAGTAGTTTTTGTCAAACATCTCAACTAATGTCAAAAGGGGAGATTGTTACTACTTATCAAGTTGCCATTAGTTTTTATATTCAAAGTCATACTATATATTCTGGTCGGTTAGCACTACCAAATCATGTAGTCGATATAAATAGAGAAGTCGGTATGCATAGTCTAGTCGGTTACAGAAGAAAGTAGTCACATAACACAATATTCACCGAGCTGTCTACCGAGTATCTTTTTGAGACTACCGAGCAGTAAAGTTAACACACTGAGTTGATATTCACCTAGTGAAACGCGTTACCAGATACATTGAACCTGGACATGCATATGAAAATGTGTTACAAGATCAAGGCACATCTAACCGTTATTACATTGGAAATTGCACTAGAAGATTGTGTATGATTACAACGTCAATCTAACCAATAAAATATTTTGTTTAGTTATTCATTCGAGGAATCTTGTTTGTAAGATCGAAGCAATGAATTGGATCACCGTTTTATGAGATCTATTTATACAACATGAGTTTAGAGTTAAAGGTGTGGGTGTGCATGCATGAAGGAAGACTGTTACAGAGACACAGAGGTCACTGAGAAGGTTTTCAGAGAACAGTCGAAGAACAGAGTAAATAGAAGGGTTTACCAAGTTACTATATGGGTTACCAAGGTATGCTATAAGCAAGGTAATCTTATTCTGAGCACATAGAATCTGCTATAACATTTCAGATGTAAAGTTGTAGATGTTTGTAATGATTTTATTGTAATATTGTGAAGTTGAAAGAGAAACCTTTAATAGGGTAAAAGACTCTAACCAAGTCTATAAATTGTAAAGCCTCTAACCAAGTGCAACATTCAGAATAAATGTTGTAAAATCCTTTAGCAAGGTAGATCTAACAGATCTTGTTACTCTTAACAAGATATGCTATCAGAAATAGCTAAATGTAGCTCTAACCGAGCATTCTTTATTATTGCAGTAGTGAAGTTGTGGGTGCCATCCCCACCGCAGTTTTTCTCTCTAACCAAGAGTTTCTGGGTAACCAAAATATATGTGTTATGGAGTGAATCATGTATGATTGTTATCTGTTTTTCTTAACTTTATTTAATGTTACTGGACTATTCTGTTTATGCAAAACAGTAAAGTTATTATTTGAGAAAAGTTTTGGAGTACTGATTCACCCCTCCCCTCTCAGTACATTAGCTTTCCATATTGGGCCTAACATCACACACATATGGTTCTTAGTAGAGATATAAAGTTTGCCATGGGGATTTTTTCATGGAAACTGGTGCTTGGCTGCCCCGAAGAAGTGAGTGTCGAGGGTGGAGCCAGTGGGGTTAAGCATCTAAATATCTGCTCTGAATAGCGTAGCCTCGGGGGAAACCCCATGTAAGATTCAACAATTATTGTCTCAGCCTGCCATAAGATTCGTTCTTGCTTGTGCATTTTTTTTTTCAAACATTGTGTCTTCTATGTCTATAACGTGCTCATAATGGTCAAAAAACTGAAGAAAAAAAAATCATCATCTAAAAGTGAGCAAATATCTAACAACTTGCTGGAAAAATTAAAAAATCCTTGTAACACAGTCAGAACAATGCTTTTAAGGCGCATAACCACACATTTATTATGCAAAACAGTGCATGTGAACAATAGTACAAAACTTTTATGTCATATGTTCATGCATTTGATCAGTGGATTAGCACTTTTAGACATGAAACCACACTTTTATAACATAGATTTCCGCTTTTAGTGTCATAGAGCAGTGCTTTCAAGCAACAAAGTAGCGCATTTGTCCCATAAGTTAGTGCTTTTGACCAAAAAGATAGCGCAAATTTTTTCTCGCATATCAGACCAAAATTTCAAAGTTAGTATCAAAAACCCTTCTCGAGTAGAGTTGTCTTTAAACTATCATAGATCTTCAAACTAGTTCGATAATCAGGTTACCAATCCAACAGGCTATTTCCAAAAGGTTTCCATAAGCATAAAGCATTCAACAAGCTAGTGATTCAACCATCTTAAGTGCAAAACTCAACATCATTATCAGTTTCTCATCAGGATATATCAAATCCCCTATCACGAAACTTGATCAATCCACCTTTTGTTCATTATCTTGGATATATCGTTCCTATTTTGAACCTAGGTTATATTAAAATCAAAATTGCACTCACATTGGTATCAAGGAAACTTGTAAACTATCATATGCTTATATGACTTTTAAATATCGCCTTAAGAAAAGAAAACCCAGTTATAAAACTACTCAGAAGAGGATAAGATTCTTGTATATCAATCGCAAGATCTTGTTAAAACATAGGACATTCCTACATTGTTTTTGTCACTATTTACATGGTTGCGGGATAGAATTTGACAGAGAAATTTTGCAAGGACGTTCTTTTCAACAAAAATATGCTTTATCACAACAAACCAATAACAATGGTAAAATCAACAAAGCCTACCTTCCTAAACCAATAATCACCTATTGAGTTGTTTTTAGAAGGTCAAAACTTGAGAAATTTTTTGAAGCAATCACATGCCAGTTTGGACTAGAGCTCAATACGAGCAATTTAGAAAACAACAAAAACAAATGGAAGAAGATAATTCAATGTTCCAAACTTTTGGGTATATGGATGTTGATGAAGAAGCAGTCAATAACACCATTAGAGACCTTGAGCAAGATTTCAATTTTGGCAAACTAATGGAAAAGTTATTGGAGAAACAAAAAGAAAATACCTTTTAATGTTGGCAAAATCAGGAGTTAAATTGCCACAAAACTTTAACGTAGAAAGCTTGAAACAAGATGTAGAGATGAGTAATAATCAAAACACAGATGGTCCAAATAATGAGGATGTAAATAAAGTAAACCATGAGGAAACAAGAGTAGATAAAACAAGAAAAGACCATGATGATACAAGAAGAGAGCGTAGTGATAGAAGAACTTATGAGGATACAAGGAGAATCCGTATGGATAATCCTTTGTTAACTCTCACTCAACAAATGCAAACCTTACAACAGCAAATACAGGATATGCAGAATGGAACGAGTTCCAAGAAGTATTCATTGGAGGACATTTAACCATATCCTTTTCACAAAAGTTTAAATATGATACCATTCTGACAACATTGTGAAATCCCTAAATATGATAAATACGATGGGAAATATGATCCTCAAGATCATATTAGGGAATTTTGCACTATGAGTATGGAATTTGCACATGATGAAACTTACCCGATGCGTCTATTCCCTAGGTGTTTAAATAGAAAATCGATGGAATGGTTCTCAAGACTACCATCTGGAATCAAATCTTTTGAAGAACTTGTGAATAGATTTATCTCACAATACTCCTACAATGTAAAAAATTAGATAACAATGTTGGATTTATGCAATGTTAAGCAAAACAATGGTGAATCTTTCATGATCTTCTTACAGCGATGGAAATAAATGTTTAATAGGTATCCAAGAGATGTACTTGATCAAGAGAAAATGGACATATTCATTGACAACCTTGTCAGTGAAATGAATTACCATCTAAAAATGCAATGTCCTCCTTTTGCCAAGATGATTGCAAATGGTCTAAAATAAGAAGACGCAACGGTAAATAAAGGAGAGGTAAAGCTTTACAATAATTCCTACAATAACAATCACAACGACAACAACAATAACAATGGCAAGCCTAAATTCTAGTCAAAGAATAGGAACGTTATCAATGAAGGAAATGATGACAATAATGCTACAAAACAACAACCAATCTTTAATCTATAAAGTCAAATCCCAAACAATAACAATCAAGAGAACAGTAAATCCAAGTCTTTCTTCTCCAATCCTCATAGGAAATTCACAAACATTGGAGAACCCTTGGAATCAACTTTGAAAACTCTTCTTGCAAATAAATTGATTACTTTACCAGAAGCAAGAAACTACGAACCACAAGTCAAACCTAATTGGTGGAATGGCAATCATTTTTTCAATTACCATCGAAACAAAGAACACCAAACTAATGCTTGTAAAATATTGAAGCACCTTATCCAAGATTTAATCAATAATGGAACTATCATAGTGGATAGTCATAAGATAGATGAATCGCATCTGGCCTTCAAAACCACTTCCAAACTATGAAAAAGTTGAACAATCTAAATCAAAAGATGACAAAGGCAAAGCTAAAGTGAACTACACTTATACGTATGATGATGTGGTAAATGTCATCATCATTAAAGATAACACACCTTTAGAACCAATCAACATCATTACGAGGAGCAAAGTGAAGGTTACATTTTTGGGTATAACAAATGAATCAACATCCACTTCATGATAATACAACTTAGTGGAACAATTGCAAAGAATACCCACTCAAATATCAATTTTAGAGCTCCTCAAAGTTTCACCTATGCATAAGGAAATTTTGGAAAAAGCTCTAACAAAAACAAAAGTTTCAAAAGACCTGGATTTAGATCAATTCTAAAACATGGTGGGACACCTTATAGCCCCTCATTACTTATCATTTTCTGAATATGATGATGCATCCTTGCAACATCCTCACAATGCTCCCTTACATGTTGAAGTCACCATTCACAAAACTTGTGTCAAACGCGTACTCATAGATGGTGGAGTTGGCTTAAACATTTGTGCATTAAGTTTAATAGAGGCTTTGGGATATTCAGAAAATGTAGTAGGTCCAAAGAAAAAAATAACCATTAAGGCTTATGATGAAGAAGAGTGTTCTTCTAAAGGAATTGTGGTGTTACCAATCAAAATAGGACCTATGGAAAGGAATACATTATGCCAGGTTTTAGATTTGAATCTATCTTATAACATTCTTCTGAGAAGACCATGGATTCACAACATGCAAGCAATTCCTTCTACATATCACCAATGTGTAAAGTTTCCTCATGAGGGACAAGCAATCACTATAATTGCAAACTCCAGCCAATATTGTAATAATCTGAAGCCAACACAAGATACAAGAGTTCCACATAACAAAGAACCATTCTATCCCACCAAATAAATTCAAGAAAATTTATGGGAAACCATTAAGAAAAAACTCAAATTAAATGATGAAGGAATGGGAAAATATTCTTTACATAGCTTTCCACTTTTGTTAGGATTGATGATAGTCCCAAAGATACTGATAGGGGGGGTGAATCAATATCTAACCAGTTAACAAAATATTTGACCTTATTAAGTATTTTGCATTCCAAAACAGTGTACCGGTAAACAAGAATTAATGCAGTAAATATGAACAGTAAAGACAACATAGAAAGCACACCATAACACAAGATGTTTAATGAGGAAACCCGGTGTGGGAAAAACCTCAGTGGGATTTGTGACCCACAATATTCACTCATTGGCCAATGAATGGATATTACTTACAAGAGGGGCATGCACATGCAGGAGGGCCAACTGCCTAGAGCTCATTGCTCAATTACAAAATAAGAAGTCTCACTGACTTACAAAATGGATTATGAGAATCCAATATAATGTACTGCTACAAAACAACATCTACTATACCAGGTTCAGTACTAGTTTAAGCTCATACAATAACCATAAACCCTTCTACAAAATCTGCCTTAATATTCGCTCTACATATCCATCATATCTATCCTCTATCTTGTATATCAAAATGATCTACAAGATCTCATACTTATATATGAGTCTTATTACAATATGTCATGTCGACTTACAAAAAGATATTACAATTAAATACAAAATATAATAATCAAAATCCTATCAGCAGAGATGCTGGTAAACATTATTGTCGTTGTCGGTGAACTATCTGTCAGTGTCGAGTCTGTCGGTGCCATAAGATTGCAAGGTTGCCATCAATGACAACACCTTTAATCACCTTCAATTATCATTGGAGTGTGCAATGCCAACAACTTTCACCTAAATCATATGGAAAGCCTACAAATGTTCAACCACAGATCTCAGAAAAATTAGTAGAAATGTTTGATGGAGCATTTGTTAGAGCTGGAACACTTGCAGAAGAAACCAAAGACAAGGACATTCTTAGTTGGTTGTACATAGATGAAAATGAAACTATAGAAACAACTGGAGAAGTAAATATTACCATAGAGAAATATGGCAAAGGTTATAAGATCATGCAAAAAATAGGATATGAAGGAAAAGGACCAATTGGTAAGTGACAAGAAGGTATTTCAAAACCTTATTGTTCTCACTCACAATCTAAAGAAGTTAAATCAAGACTTGGATATCCAAAATCAAATAAAAAACAACATAATTATCAACAACCAAGGTGGAGAAAGAAAGCAGTCCCTAAAGAAGAACCATGGCAAGAAAAGCTACACCAAGCAGCACAAATAGTAGCCGAAAAACAAAAACAAGAAGAATATGAGAAACAATAGGAAGAACTTGCAATCAAAAGAGAAGAATAATATTGCAAACAAGTTCAAGGAAAACAAACAAGTGTTGAATCTGAGCAAGATATTCCAGAAGAAGTGCAAGAAGAGATGGCCAAAATCAGAGAACTATTTGCACCATACAATATTCCTGTATGGTATAGTGGTGTAATCTTAGACAATGGTTCAGAGACATATTCAAATGAATATGAATGGGGTCCAAATCTATCATCTAGTGTATCACGTGAAGAAAAGGATGAAGAGAAAGTGGCTATTACAAATGAAAACTCATCTTTCACAAAACAAAGGATAGAGTTAGAAAGAAGACAAGAAGAACTAAAAATTCAGCAGGAAGAGGCATATAAAAAACAACAAAAGAAAGGGGATGAAAAAAACAAAAAAGTAACACCACAAGAAACACAAAGAGTTATTGATCAAGTATCAGGAAATATCAAATTTCTATAAAATGATGAGAAAGATGTACAAAGGTATGGAAGAACCATGGAGGAACTAATAGATAGTCAAGCAGGATTGACTACTAGTCCAGAAGAAGATGAGTTTGAGAGAAGATAGAAAGAAAAACAATACTCTATGTCATGTACACAAGTATGTCAACTTCAAAATACAAATGAATCTATTGAAAATAATCAAGAAGGAACTTACAGTATTAAAGATGTATGTGTTGATATAATTTATTCACTTGAGGGACAAACGTTAGATGAAGAGTCACTTGATTGTGAACCACAAAATACCAATACTAATTTTGTTAGAACTATTTGGAGAGAAGTTGGGAGAGACTATCCTCAAGAGCGTTCTATCTATGAAATTACCTACTCTATGCCAAATTATGACTATTATGTCATGAACCTTGAAGAACCTAACAATGATAGTGACTATGACTTACCACTTCTTCATCCAGAACTAATTGATTGGGATAACCTAGAAAACCCTGAATTGGATGTCTTTTCCAATGACCATGAATTAGCTATATATCTTAATGTTATCGAACCCATAACAACTAAGATATCTTCCAAGGCAGAATCAAGTAACGTTTCTTGTAGTCAGGAGAATGCCAATCTTTCCAGTCGCAAAATTGAAATAAAACAAGAAAAAAGACCTAGTGCTGAAAACCATTTCATGGCAACACTAGATCAATCAAGAGGAAAAATAAAGGACGTATCTGACGGTGAAAACCTCTTTGAGGCACCAGAATATGGAAAATTTGACATCCTCCCTCCATATTTTCAAGAGAGATCTACTATTCTAATAGAGTCAACAAAAGAAATAAACATTGGCACAACAAAGGATCCCAAGATACTTCATCCTGTTGCATCATTATCAGATGAAGAAAGGAAAGAATACATAGCATTCTTCAGACAAAGATAGGTAAATTTTGCTTGGTCCTATGCAGACATGCTAGGACTTGATCTAGATCTTATCATGCATAATCTCAATCTAGATCTAAAAGCAAAACCAATTAAACAAAAGCTAAGGAAGATGCATCCACACATCGCTCTCCTTGTAAAAGTTGAGCTAAAGAAACTATTGGATGTGGGTTTCATAAGACCTTTTGCCTATCCAAAATGGGTTTCAAGCATTGTGCCAATGTCAAAGCCATATAAAAGTATAAGAGTTGCATCGATTTCAGAGATTTGAACATGGCATGTCCCACTACCCAATATTGATATAATTGTGGACTTATCAGCAGGACATGAGATGTTTTCATTAATGGATGGATTCTCGGGATACAATCAAATAAGAATTGCCCCTGAAGATCAAGAAAAGACAACATTGACTTGTGCATGGGGTACCTACTGTTGGAATGTTATGCCATTTGGGCTTAAGAATGCAGGATCAACTTATCAAAGAGCCATGACAACAATTTTTCATGATATGATGCATACATTTATCAAAGATTATGTAGATGATATACTTGCAAAATCGCATACAAGGAAATAACATTTGAACATCTTGGGCAAGATCTTTGATAGGCTAGAACAATATCAGTTAAGATTGAATCCAATTAAATGTGCATTTGGAGTAACCTCTGAAAAACTTCTTGGGTACATTATATCAGCTCGTGGAATTGAAGTAGATCCAGAAAAGGTCAAAGCTATCATGGAAATGGAGTCACCTAAAAACATAAGTCAATTGCATTCTCTACAAGGAATATTGCAATCAATCAAAAGATTTGTCTCTCAATTGGCAAATAGATGTCATCCATTCACTCATCTTTTACATAAGAATGTTCCATTCAAATGGGATCATACATGTGAAGAATATTTAATGCAAATTAAAGAATATCTGATGAATCATCTAGTACTTGTGTCACCAACCAAAGGGAAACCATTTTTCCTTTACATCTCAGCGACAAATGTATCATTAGGAGCTCTTTTAACATAGCATGATGAAGAAGGTAAAGAAAGAGTAGTGTATTGTAATAGAAGAACACTTGTAGGCTATGAATTGAACTATACATCAATAGAGAAGACATGCCTAGCAGTTGTATTTGCATAATTTAGGTTAATTGTTTCATATATGAGTTCTCTTCAATTTTACATTTCAAATTTTCATCTACATCTTCAAATTTCAATCAAAATTTAAAATTGAGTGGTTGATTTAAAAAACCCTAATCTTTAATTTAAAAAAATTGAGCTTGTGGGTTGTTTAAATTTTGAATTTCCCTCTTCGCATTTAGTTGTTAAGTTCAATACAAATTCAAAATTACAATCTTGGAACAAATTTGAATTTCAAATTTAAATTTTAAAATAAAGTGGTTAATGAAACAAACCCTAATTTTTAAATTTAAATATGAAGCTTTCTTTTATCCCCCTTCACATCATAAAATTGGGCCCTTAGCCCTAGGTGTGCCCCTTTCTATTTTATCCTTTCAATTAATCATTTCATCAAATACCCTAATTACATCCTATTTTGAATTTCAAGGCCCGATTTTGCACATCTAGACATATTGGATTTCCACATCCTTCTGGAATTCGCTTTAGAATCACAATATCTTGCTTCCCTAAAAATATGGCAAAATTTTGGTCGGACCAAGAGGCATGCGTCTTGGTCGTGACTTTTTCTCCCCAAATTTTGGGAGCTTTTTTTGGTGGTATTTTACTATTTAAATCCAAATATTTGTGAAATTATATTGATTCTAGGTTGGTTTAAGATCAAAAACCAAGTTGGAGTTTCAACATCATAATTGCCAATTTAAATTTTAAAATTAAGAGGTCATTTTCAACTCTAATTTTAAATTTAAATTTCAATCTCCAACTGGGTAATTTGAATTTTAAATTAAGAGGTTATTCTTACATAATCTTAATTTTAAATTCATATTGCATAGGGTATTACATCTTTTCAATCAATTTCTTCATTTAACTGAGTAATCATTTTTCCTAGAATTTTGCATTATTCAATTATTTTGCAACTTAGATTTCAAATTTCAAATTTCAAATTTTCAATTTCCCTCCCTTAGTGCATGAGTTTTACTAATATTAGTCCAACCTATAGTATCCCCATGACAAGAATTTGTATAATTAAGTATTCCCAAGTTTTAATTATCGAGGAGATGGAGCCTAATTTGGATAACTTTTTCCATGATATTGGTGGGTCTTCCAATCTTACAAATGTCCCCGTCTATCCTCATTCTTTAATTAATTCTTATGATGTGGAGGAATCACTAACAAGGGTTTCCATTGACCAATTGGAGAAAATTGATAATCAATTTTAAGATCTTCAATAATGGATGAGTCAACAATACCCGAAAAGTGAAGCTCTCCCATTGATTTAAGGATTAAAAAGAATGTTTCAAAGTGATAAATTTGGTGTTGATATCTTGTGTTGTATTGCTCATATTGTTGATTCTAATATTATGCCCATGAAGAGTTGTGTTGAAGCCCTAGGTTATACAACCTCCTAGTCAAGTTAATCATTCCATTCATTTGACTACTCCTATGGCTAGTGTCCCTGCATTTACATCAAACATTATGGCTACCTCTACATACAATGTAATACCTATGAATTTTGGTCAAGGGGGAAACTCCTCTCCTTTCATTCCCCCTACCATGAGTCCTTCATTTGTTACCCAATGTTCTCCTTTACCTATGAATGTTAGTCAAGGGGGAAACTCCTCTTCTTTCATTCCCCCTACCATGAGTCTTCCCTTTGTTACCCAATCTTCTCCTATACCTACGAATGTTAGTCAAGAGGGAAACTACTCTTCTTTCATTCCTCCTACCATGTGTCTTCCATGTGTTACCCAATCCTCTCCCATACCTACCTATCATAATGGTTGATGCAGGAGCATCTCCGGTTCATAGAAATCTTGCATCAACCAAAAATATTTCCTTTATGTTTTTCTTTCTGTTTGCAATTTCAAGATTTCTTTCTGTGTGTCTCGAATTTAGCCCACCAAAACCTATGGAGTTGGATTACTTGAAGACTTGATCATCTTCCTTATTCCCCAGTTTCTGTAACCTAGTTGTTACCGGTTGGTTGTAATCAATTTTCATGTTATAATTCAATCTGTTCTGCATTGCCTTCATGTCCTTATGTTTCCAATGTGTTTACTCTTGTTGACCGGTCTGGATTGATCTCTTTGAGGTCCCTCCTAATAGGTGATTGCTTTAAGTGGTATCTGAGTGAGTTTTCCTTCTGGAGGTTCTGTTTTCCTAAGAATTTTGTTGTAGAGTGGTGGACTGTGGATCCGACTTGTGACTGCAGAGGACTGGCGTAAAGATGGTGTGAAGAGGAACTAGGAATGGTGGAGTGCGTGGGAATGTAGACCCTATTGTGATGGAAATGTTGCGAGGAATAGTAGCCAAGTTAGAATCTATGGAGACAACCCAAAGAAGAGGCCAACACATTGAAGATGTAAGTGAAGATGAAAGAGAAGAAGCCCCGACAAAACAAGTAAGCCCACCGGCGGTTGATCCAGATGAGGAAACGTTTTTGAGGGATTTGAGGAGGGTGAATACTAAAACTCATTTTACCCCACCAAAATATGATGGAAAGTTGGATTCAGATGAATTGATGGATTGGATCTCGGGGATGGAGAAATATTTTTATTTTGAAAACATTGTAGAAGAAAGGAAGGTGAAATATGCCTATACTTGGTTGAAAGTTCATGCATCTCTTTGGTGGGAGCATTTGCATGTTGATAGACAAAGAAGAGGTAAGGAAAAGATGAAGACATGGGATCGGATGATTTCTAAATTGAAATCAAAATTTATGCCAGCTGATTATCAAGTGAATCTGTTCCAGAAGTTGCAGAATTTGAGATAGAAGGAATATAGTGTGAAGGAATACACTGAAGTATTTTACATGTTGAATATCAAATCTGGACATATTGACGATGAAGTTGAACAAGTTACAAGATATTTGGATGGATTGAGGGTGTCTATACAAGATAAACTCAGTTTGATCAAATTACAGAGTGTTGAAGATGCTTACTAGTATGCCCTAAAGGCAGAAGAAAAGATAAACAAAAGACATGAGTAGAGGTAGAGGTGAAAGATTTTCTGGAGGAAGATTTCAAGGAGGAAGAGGATATTGTTGGTATTTTGGATATGTTGATATGGTTTTGTCATTGATGTCAACATTTTTCAACACTTATCAGCACTTGGAGATTCTTATTTATGTTCACCAACACGTTCAGTGACTTATGCACAGTCACTGGTATCTGGTTCACCGATAGGTTATATTGTTCACTGGCACTTGGAATGACTTGGAGATTACTTGGTTATGTTGAAGAGATTTTTTGAACACTTGGTTTTGGTGATTTGTTCATTGGTTTATTTGGGTTTGCATATTTGTTGTTACTGGCAAATAGGTCCAGGTTATGCACCGACAACCATATCTATTGCAAATCAGCATGACATGTCATGAAGATGATTTGTTATTATTGTAAATGCATTGAGCCGACATGATGCATCGGATATTGTTTCATTTGTAATTGATTTTATTGTAATATCTTAGTGAGTTGACCTACTCATTTGGTTTAGGTTTTGGTATATATGTAAGATCTCATTTATGAGATTAGGTGGAAGAGTGTGGAAAAGGATTGTAATAAGATATATGCGAATATAAGTAGAACTATACACGCAGACATCATCCAAGATTGAAGGAAGGTTTGAAGAAGGCATATCAGAGCTAAACCGGTACTAAATACAACATATGAAGATGCTATTTTGAGCAGTACATTATCATTGGATTTAACCATCCAATTGTAGTCAGTGCGACTCCCATTTTGTGATTGAGCAGTGAGCTCTAGGCAGTTGGCCTTTCTGCATGTGCAGACTCCATGTTGTACACACATACTATCTACAGTAGTATCATCTGATTGTGGGTAAGGTTTCCCACCGTGGTTTTCCCCTTATAGGGTTTCCATGTACAAATGACTATGTTATTGTTGTGTATGTTATTTGTCTTTCTATTTCATGCATTAAACTTTACCGGTACTGCAATTAATTGTTAAATTGTCTACCGACATTAAAGTTTGGTTTACCGACATTAAGCATTAAGTTTGGTTAAGTTAGTTTTGGTTTGTATTTATTGGACAACTGATTCACCCCCCTCCCCTCTGAGTTGTCTCTGGGACCTAACAATTGGTATCAGAGCCTAGTCCTCTTTTTGCAGAAGTTTAACAACTTGAGGAAATCCAATGTCTTCTAACTATTTCAGGAAGGACAATCCTAAAATTGATGGAACTAACTATGTCATATGGAAGATCAGGATGGAGACACATTTGAACTACATTGGAAAGTACATATGGGATGTTACAAAGAATGGTTATATTGCTCCTGCTCAAGGTCAATCTATTCCACCAACCTTGGCTAAAGATGAGGAAAATGACTGCAAAGCTAGAGAAGAACTTTTAAGTGCATTGTCAGATCAACAAATCATGGGACTATCAGATAGATCTACTACTAAAGCTATTTGGGATAAATTGGAAACATTGAATGAAGGTGATACCACAGTCAAAATTGCAAAACTAGAATACTTCTGGGTCAGGTATGAAAATCTGAAAATGGAAGAAGATGAAAGAATTTCTGCTTTTATGGAAAGAGTAAATGAAATTGTTTTGGGTATACAATGTTGTGGAGGAACCTTAAGTGAAGATGAAATTGTTTCTAAGGCATTGCCACCAACATCAGTATCTAGAGACACCTTGGTTGGAAAACTATTAGCTTTTGAACTTGAGGAATTTGGTCTTGTTGCTACTATAAAGATAGATTTAGCTTTCAAGGCATCAACATCATCTGCAACATCATCATCATTTGATAAATCTGATTGGAAATCCTTTTATGCAAGAGAACTTGAAGAAAGCAGGAGACAGAATGAAGAACTAGAAGAACTTGAAGCACTATTTGCAAAGAAAATGCCTAAAGGTCCAATTGGAAGTAAGTATGAAGGTAAAGCACCCTTTAAATGTTTTAACTACAATAATATTGGTCACATGGCATCTAGGTGTCCTGATAGACATGCAAGATTGAAAGAAGAAGCTAAAAGAACATATAAGCCTAACCCTGAATATCAGAGATACAAATTTAAGAAGAATAGAGACAAATCTTGTTACTATGTTGATGAAGGAGTTACCGATGATTCTGATGAGGAACCAACAGACAATGGATGGGCTTTTGTTGCTATAACAGAAGATCAACCGGAACCTACTGTTCAACCGGTAGAGCAGGCCCTGGCAGCTAAAATTGAAGATAAGGATGAATGGATCATTGATTCGGGATGTTCACATCATATGACTGGTGATAAAAGAAAATTCTTAACCTTTTAGGAATACAATAGAGGTCTAGTAAGATTTGGAGATGATAAAGGTTGTTTGATCAGAGGAAAAGGCACCATATCTTTTGATGGTAATCACAATACTGATAATGTTTACTATGTTGAAGGTTTGAAGCACAATCTTTTGAGTGTTGGTCAATTAGTTGAAAAAGGTTTTCAGCTACAATTCAAGAATGGTAAATGCAAAATCATGAATAACTATGAAAAGACTAGAGGTAATATCTTTCATTTGAATAACTATGAAAGACATGCTTGATTGCACATATTGATGAAAGTTGGTTATGGCATAAGATACTTTGTCATGTAAATTTTGATTGCATTGTGAAAATCAGTACAACTAAGGCAACAAGGGACTTATCTAAGATTGTTAAACCTCACAATCCGGTATGTAAGGAATGTCCAATTGGAAAGCAAGTTAGAACATCTTTTAAGAGTATTCCAGGTAAATCCAATAGTGTTCTTGACTTAATTCACACTGATTTATGTGGTCCAGTAAGAACTAGAATTTTACAAGGAGATAGATATTTTATGCTAATCATTGATGACTATTCTAGAATGTGTTGGGTTACTTTTCTCAAGGAGAAATCAGAAGCTTTTGGGAAATTCAAACTATTCAAGGTGATGGTAGAGAATGAGACTGGTGAGAAAATCAAATGTTTACGATCAGATCAAGGAGGTGAATTCACATTTAAGGAATTTAATACATTATGTGAAGTGAATGGGATCAAAACATAGTTATCAGCACCTCGGACACCCCAACAAAATGGAGTTGTGGAAAGAAAGAACATTACTATTTTGGATGCAGCTAGAAGCATGATATCAGAAGCAAACCTACCTCATGTGTATTGGAGAGAAGCAGTGAATACAACAATTTACACATTCAATAGAGTTTACATCAAAGGTGAAATCGGTAAGACTGCTTATGAACTATGGTTTGGTAATACTCCTACTCTTAAATATTTCAGAATATTTGGAAGTAAATACTACATTAGAAGAGATGAGTATATTGGCAAATTTGATCCTAGAAGTGATGAAGGAACATTTCTTGGTTATTCATCTAAGAGCAAGGCATATAGATGTTTTAATAAGAGATTGTAGAAAATCATTGAGAGTGCAAATGTGAAGATTGATGATCAGTTTAGAAATTCAAGGTACATGGATGTTGAACCGACAATACAGATAATATCAAATGAACCTATAATGAGTACACCGATACAGATTGTTGATCTAGTCACACCGGCATCATCTGAGAATTCCACAGTGACTGAGGAATAGTAGCAAGTAAAAACACCTTGGTATGTAAGATTGAACCACTCTGAAAAATCAGATAATTGGGAACAAGTATCAAGGAGTTATGACTAGAGGAAGAATGGAAAATGAAGAGGTATGTCTTATTTCTCAAATTGAACTAGCATCAGTTAATGAGGCATGTGAAGATAAACAATAGATTACAGCTATGGAAGATGAATTGGAACAAATTGAAAAGAATAACACATGGACATTAGTTCCCCGACCTAAAGACAAAAATGTAATTGGAACTAAATGGGTATTCAGAAATAAACTTAATGAAGATGGTAAGGTAATAAAAAATAAAGAAATATTAGTGTGTAAGGGATATTCACAGAAAGAAGGAGTTGAATAATGAAACCTTTGCACCAGTAGCTAGAATTGAGGCAATCAGATTATTCTTAGCTTTTGTAGCACACAAGAACTACAAAGTATATCAAATGGATGTGAAATGTGCATTTTTGAATGGTGATCTTGAAGAAGAAGTTTACATTGAATGACCTGATGGATTTTAATTAACAGATGACAAAGATATGGTTTGTAGGTTAAGGAAAGCTTTGTATGGACTAAAGCAAGCTCCTAGAGCTTGGTATGCTAGATTGGACAAATATCTTTCGAAGATTGGTATTACTAAATGTAATGCTGACAACAATCTATATTACAAAGTGAATAATGATGATATCTTGGTTATTGAATTTTTTTTGATGATATAATCTTTGGAGGAGAAGATAGATTGTGTAAAGACTTTTCTAAAAAGATGCAGGAAGAATTTGAAATGTCTATGATTGGAGAGATAAAATTCTTTGTTAGGATTGCAAATCTCATAGACTGATAAAGGTATATTCATAAATCAATCAATGTACTTGAAGGAATTACTAAAGAAATTTGGCATGGAAAACTCTAAACTGGCAAGCACACCTATGACTACAACTAATAAATTATCTTTGAACGATGAATCAACACCTGTTAATTTGACTAGGTACAAGTCTATGATAGGAGGTTTACTGTATTTGACACAAAAAAGACCTGATATTATGAATACAGTATATATTGTTTCAATATTTACAAGTAATCCTAAAGAAAATCATGAATCAATAGTGAAAAGGATTTTCCGGTATCTACAAGGCACTACAAATCTTGGATTATGGTATCCTAGAGATGAAAACTTTGATTTATGTGCATACACAAATGCAAATTGGGCAGGAGATGTAGATGACAGAAAAAGAACCACCGGCGGAGCATTTTTTCTTGGCAGCATATTAATATCTTGATTGAGCAAGAAACAAAGTTGCACATCTTTATCAACATCAGAATCAGAATATGTTGCAGCAACAACTAATTGCACATAGGTAATATGGATAAAACAAATGTTGAAGGACATAAAGGTAAAATGCAAGGAACCTATAAAAATTTGCTGTGATAATATGGCAACAATTGATATATCTAAGAATCTAGTATTTCACTCAAAGACTAAACATGTTTCTATCAAATTCAATTTTCTAAAAGAAAATGTTGAAGAAAAAGAATGAAGTTGGTTTATGTGAATACTAAAGAACAGATTGCAGATATTTTTACTAAGCCTTTGCCTAAGGAGACTTTTTAATATCTCAAAGAGCAACTTGGGGTTATACCCCCACCGGTAGAGACTTAGACAGTTGATGATTGTCATCAACCGACATAATTAACAAAGAAAACTTTTTTTTAGCTTTGATGAGGAGAGCTACTTCTCAGGGGGAGTAGTTGGTATTTTGTAATCAGTTGGTATTTTGTATGCGCTCTATGAATCTAGTTTTCGTATTGCTTTGGCATTTGATGTCAAAGGGGGAGAGATTGTTATGGAAAAACACATTATCCTTTGAGGGAGAGATTGTCATTTTGGGGAGAGATTATTACTCTCTGTATCTATAATTTGATTTCTGGTTAATGATCTCTTTTGGAGATTGTTGGTTTTTGGTTTTTGGCATTTCTGTTTTGGCACTTTGATGGTTTTTCCATCTTGTGTTGCCATCAATGCCAAAGGGGGAGATTGTTGGTATTTTGGATATGTTGATATGGTTTTGTCATTGATGTCAACACTTGTCAACACTTATCAGCACTTGGAGATTCTTGTTTATGTTCACTGGTATGTTCAGTGACTTATGCACAGTCACTGGTATCTGGTTCACCGACAGGTTATATTGTTCACCGACACTTGGAATGACTTGGAGATTACTTGGTTATATTGAAGATATTGTTTGAACTCTTGGTTTTGGAGATATACCAGAGGTAGAGGAATCTGTACACATCAGATGAAGGACAAGGAAGTAAGCAAAGAAGGTAATTCATACCAGAAAGATGATATAAATTTTTATCCGAGGAGAGAACTGGATGGCTACCAGAATGAGAACTTTGGAAGACAAGACAAGAGAACATTTAGAGGAAATTTATTTAAGTGTGGAGGAGAAGGACATCGTGCTTTCAAGTGTAAGAAGACAAAGAATACCAAAAGAGCAGCAGTGGTGGAAGAAAACCCCACCGGATCAGATAATAAACCAGAAGATGGAGAATCGTTGATGATGAGGAGAGATTTGTGTCATACCAAGAGAGATGAAGAGCCCTTATAGAGGAAGAATTTGTTCAAGACCAGATGTAAGGTATTAGGTAAGTGCTATAAAGTTTTTATTGATAGTAGTAGTTCAGATAATCTTGTTTCAGAAGAGATGGTGAATAAGTTGAATTTGGAAAGATTAAAACACCCTAAGCCTTATCAGATAGCATGGATTCAGGATGAACACAAGTTGTTAGTAAATGAGAAATGTTTGGTAAAATTGAAATTTAGGAATTGTCATGATTAAGACTTGTGTGATATTATGCCTATGGATATTTGTCATCTTTTGTTGGGCAGACCTTGGCAGTTTGATAGACATGCAATACATGATGGGAGGAAGAATACATACACTATTGTGGCCAATGTGATGAAGCAAACCTTGTTTCCCTTGGAGGAACCTTTGAAGAGTGAAGTTTGTATGAATGCTAGAATCTATTTGGTGGATGGAAGGAAATTCCTGGATGGATTGAGACATGAGAATGCATGTTTTGCCTTAATTCCTAAGAAGACTAAGAATCCAGGGGATGAAAAGGAACAACCAGAAGAGATAAAATATTTGCTAACAGAATATGAAGATATCATTTTAGATAATGTATCTGATGGATTTCCACTTGTGACAAGTATCAGTCATTGCATGGACTTTGTTCCCAAACCTAGTTTTCCTAACAAAGCTGCACACTGGATGACACTGACAAGGAATGAAGAACTGAATAGACAAGTACAGGATCTGTTGAAGAAATGTTTGATCAGAGAAAGTCTGAGCCCTTATGTAGTACTAGTAGTATTAGCACCTAGAAAGAATGGAGAATGTGTATTGATTCTAGAGCAATAAACAAGATCACAGTGAAATATTGGTTTCCTTTGCCTAGGATGGATGACGTAATGGATTGTTTGAGTAGAGCCAAATACTTTACAAAGATAGATTTGACAAGTGGATATCATCGGATAAGGATTAGAGAAGGAGATGAGTGGAAGACAACATTCAAGACAAATGAAGGACTCTATGAATGGTTCGTGATGCCTTTTGGGTTAACTAATGCACCGAGTAATTTCATGAGGCTGATAAATGAGGTATTGAATAAATTCTTGGGTAAGTTTGTTATTGTATATTTGGATGACATTTTGATTTTTAGTAAGACAAAAGAGGAGCATTTGTTGTATTTGAGACAAGGTTTGCAGACGTTGAGAGAAGAAAAGCTATTGATAAATCTTAAGAAGTGTACTTTCATGAAAAATGAGTTAGTCTATTTGGGATTTGTGATATCTGAGGATGGTTTGAAGATGGACCCCAAGAAATTAAAAGCAATTGTTGAGTGGCCTACACCAGAAAGCATTGGAGAGGTAAGATCATTTCATGGATTGGCTACTTTCTATCAAAAATTCATCAGAAATTTTAGTTTAGTTTGTAACCCTATAACTAAGACCATGAGGGGAGATCGGAAGGAATTCAAGTTGACCACCAGAGAAAACAAAATTTTTGAGCTGTTGAAAAGGAAAGTGATTGAGTAGCCTATGTTAGCTTTACCGGATTTCAATAAAGTATTTCAAGTGGATTGTGATGCAAGTGGAATAACAACAGGAGCAGTCTTGAGTTAGGAAGGGAGATCAGTAGATTATTTCATTTTGAAATTGAATGATGCTCACTGGAGATATTTAGTGTATAATCATGAGTTTTATGCCATAGTTCAAGCCTTGAAGAAGTGGAGACAATACCTATTGCCTAAGGATTTTGTGTTGTATACGGATCATCAAGCCTTGCAGTATTTGAACAATTAGAGTAAGTTGAATCAGAGACATATGAGATGGGTAGAATTTTTGTAGAGTTACACCTTTGTGTTGAAACATAGAAGTGGGAAATTCAACAAAGTTGCTGATGCACTGAGTAGGTGAAGGAATTTACTGACAAAGATGAGAGTGATAATACTAGGATTTGAGAAATTGAAGACCTTGTATGATGATAACTCCAATTTTACAGAACCTTGGAAAGAATGTAGAGAACTAGTTATGGTAGATAGAAGCAAGTGGTTGCATTACTTCATTAAGGATGGGATGTTATTCGGAGGAGTTCAATTGTGCATACCTAAGAATTCTATGAGGGAGAATCTGATAAAGGAGAAACATAGTGGAGGATTAGCCAGACATTTAGGTATTGACAAAACAATAGCATTGGTGAGTGAGAATTACTTTTGGCCCCAAATTCATAAGGATGTTAGGAAATATGTGCAAAGTTGTAGAGTTTGTCAAGTTGCAAAAGGTAGTAGTCAGAATGTGGGATTTTATAAACCTTTGACACTACCGGTAAGACCTTGGGAGGCTATAAGCATGGATTTCATACTTTGATTTCCTAAAACACCGAGTGGGAATGATTCTATATTTGTGGTAGTGGATAGATTTTCAAAGATGGCTCATTTTATACCTTGTAAGAAGACATCAGATGCACTACATGTAGCAGACCTATTTTTCAAGGAAGTAGTGAAATTGCATGGGTTACCTAAGAGAATAGTTTCAGACAGAGACACTGAGTTTGTTGGCTATTTTTAGAGAACACTTTGGAAGAAGATGAAAACAGATTTGAAGTTCAATTCTACTTTTCATCCACAGACTGATCAACAGACAAAAGTAGTTAACCGGAGCTTGGGAAATTTGTTGAGATGTTTAGTTGGAGATAAAACCGGAAGTTGGGATTTGATTCTTGCACAATCAGATTTTGCCTACAATAATTCAATAAATATGAGTACCCGAAGAACACCATTTGAGATTGTTACTGGAGTGCATCCTAGAGATATATCATAATTAAGAGATATTAGCAGTGAAGAACAAAGAAGTTCAAAAGTAGAATATTTTGTAGATCACATGAAGGAAATGAATAAAAAGTATAAGGAGAAGGCAGATGAGAAGAGGAGACATAAGGATTTGAAATTGGCGATGAATGTTGGCATATTGGCATAACTGATAATGTGAATGAATATTGGCATAACTGTTGATGATATTGATGAATTGGTATAAGGATTGTTGGTGATGATATTGTTGAGATGTTGTTTGATGATATGATGACCAGTTTGTGTTGTCATTGATGGTAACTATGATTATATTGTTCTATCATGTTATCTAAGTCATCTATAATTGACCAGAAAGCTATGGAATGGATTTGACAGTTAACTAGTAGATAGGACTTTAACCATAAATATGAAACTATGTTATGCTTAAGTAATTGGATCTTGAGATTGATGAGGAATTTGGTGTTGTGGTTTGGAATATGTGTTTGTAACATTGTAACGAGGTTATGACCAAAACCAAATCATATTTTGGGTACCAAAAGTCATGTTTGTGGTTGACTGATGTATTTTCTATAGGGTTTTAGTAGGGTTTAAGAATCGATATTCAAATCTTATAACCAATAATGATTTTGAGTTCGACAGTGTATTACATTATGTTTGTAAGATGGTGATGACATGGTTGAATCTGCATGAAGTGATAAGATGTTGTTTTGGCGCATACAAGGAGCAAATTTCTTGGGAATGAACGAAGTGCTTAGTAGAATGAGCTAAGGGTTTGAAAGTCTATCAGATTGATGTGCAGTGATCATTCAATGACTGTAATTGATTTATAATTTGTTGTAATGATCCATATGATAATCTATAATTATTTGTAAAGATCTATGATGATCTATGATGTAAATCTTAGTATGAGGTTAGGATTTTGTAATCGACTAAGTTGTAAAGTCTATTTAGGGTAAGTCTGTGATGATTTACTATGTCACTGATCAGAAGAAGAGTGTGTGGCTGAACCAGTGTGTGTGTTTGCAAGAGAGAAGCAGATTGGAATAGAGAAGGATTTGTACAAGCAAGTAGAAAGTGCTATTTTCAGATCATACATCTTTTGTTCCCTAACAGTTGTAACAGACTCAAAATCCATTAACCGGGTAGGTCCTGATAGGCCTGATTGTATAAATCCCTTCACTGAGTGACTCATTAGCTTGGGTTCTAAATCCTTTCACAAGGTTACTCCTAATAGAGTAAAGCTCCTAACAGGGCTAAGGTAAATGCCTTAACCGGGGGACTCCTAACAAGTTCTTTTCCTAAATGGGCATAATTGTAAGCTCCTAACTAGGCTAAGCTCCTAACAGGGTGCATTCCGAAAGAGTGCAAAAATCTTGTGGGTACCAATTCCCACCGTGGTTTTTCTCATTTGGGTTTCCATGTGAAAATCTTGGTTTTCATGTGTTGATTGATTTCTTATGTGTTGAGTTGATATCTTTCTATTGCATGCATGATATGGAACACTTAAATGAGTAGTTTGATAAATATGATTAGTAGATTGATTTCAGTGGCTACCGATACTAGTTATGATTTGTTTTGGTGAAGTATTGATTAGTTTGGTTTAAGATTTCAGTTTGTTGTTAATATTGATTCACCCTCCTCTCATTATTAACCAGATCCTCTAAATAACAATTGGTATCAGAGCATTGGTCCTCTGTGTGCATAAGCTTAACTGCTTGAGGAAAAGATCCGCATGAAAATGAAGAAGGAGGGTCCAAAGTTTACTAAGGACAAATACACAATTTGGAAAGAAAAAATGAATATTTATATCAAAGGTATGGGTTCTTAGTTTTGGTGTCATGTTCCTACTATCTATGTACCTCCTACCGGTCCTCTAACTCTTGATTACCTTAAGGAGCAGCAAGAAAACAATCAAGCACTAGGAGCCATTGTAAGTGCACTGTCTAAAACTGAATACATTGATGTACATGGATTATAAACTATATTTAAAGTTTATGAGAAATTGCAACTAATCTATGGTGGTGATAAACATGTTCAAAAAGCTAAGGAAGAGAGTCTTAGAGGTGAATTTGATGATATGAGAATGGTAGAATGTGAAAATATAGCTCAGTATGGATAAAGAATCAAAGAGGTTGTTGGTGGTATTAAAAGTGCTGGAGGAAAGATTGAAGATGACATTGTTGTAAGTAAGATGTTAAGAACTCTTTTACCTGCCTATGCTATAAGAGTTTTTGCTATTCAAGAGTTAAGGTCAGTAAGTAGTGATAGAGTCGTTGTTGATTCTCTTATTGTTAAATTGACTGCATTTGAATTAAATAGTTTTGATAATAGTATTTCTAAGGCATCTAAATCAGCTTTTAAAGCATCTGTAACTGGCACACCTATGAGAAAAAGGAAAGATGCATGTCATAGTTATGATTGCAGATCTAGTCATGGAGGTAGTAGAGGAGATA
The DNA here is from genome assembly GCF_030272615.1 of Cryptomeria japonica. NCBI lineage: Eukaryota > Viridiplantae > Streptophyta > Pinopsida > Cupressales > Cupressaceae > Cryptomeria > Cryptomeria japonica. The sequence continues at coordinate 190,893,545 of NC_081415.1, read as the reverse complement.
ATGATGATGAAGACCATCTGATGGAGTTTGAAGCTCTTCTGGCTAAGAGAATTCCAAGAGGCACTAGTAAATATAAAGGTAAACTACCTCTTAAGTGTTTCTCTTGTGATAAGATTGGACATATTGCTGCCAATTTCCCTAACAGTGATAGAAAGGAGAAGTTTAGGAAATATAAAGGAAAAGGGAAGAATCAATGCTGTGTTGCAGTTGATGAAGGTGTGATAGATGAAGAATCTGAAGATGATGACTCTGAAGATGATGAAAATGAGGAGATTGTCTTTGTCGATGTGAAGAAAGATCTGACTGATGAAAAAGCTTTGGTATCTTAGTTTGACTCTAGTGATGAGTGGATAATAGACAGTGGTTGTTCACATCACATGACCAATGATAAGAACAAATTCATATCCCTTGAAGAGTTTTATGGCAATGTGGTAAGATTTGGTAATAACTCACCCTGCATGGCAAAAGGTAAAGGATCTATTTCACTGAATGTTAAGAGTAATGCAAATGATTTTTATTTGGTTAAAGGTTTAAAAAATAACTTGTTGAGTTTTGGACAACTAAATTATATATGATATCACCTTGAGTTTAAAAAAGGAGTGTGCAGGATCATGGGATGCAATGGAGATTTGATAGCTACTGGTAAATAGACTAGAGGTAACCCTTTTCATATGAATGCTAATGTGAATAGTTGTTTGGTGGCTAAAATTGAAGATAGCTGGTGTATAAGGTGAAAATGGATAACAACAATGATAATATTGAAAGACTAAATGGATTCAACCATAAAAACCCTAGCCTAACAACAACAAAGATCCACCATAACATATGAAGATTACCTAAGACAATGCAAATCAAATGAAATCACAAAGATTATACCATCACATGTCCAAAAGGGTTTGAATCTCCATTCTTCCTATCTCCATTGATCTTGCTTGATATATTTGCTCTCAGATTTTATGTTCACAAGAGCTCAAGAAAGACCAGAATGTGGTTGCAAGTAGGACTGCATATGAAGGTGCAAAGCATAGTGTAGTCAAGTGCATAATTGAATTAGCCAGGTCGTTAGGGTTTGATAATGAAGGAAGCATCTCCTTATATAGAAGACACTATATGAAATGGAGGGATAAGATTGAGAGGTGTAAAAGGAGGTCGGCTATGATTAGAGGGTAGGTAAAGAAAATAATAAAATAATGAAAGGGGTAGGTAGTTATGAATTAAGAGATGAATGACATGTGTCATGGGTAGAAAAGGCTAATGAATTAATTAAATAAATAAAGATTTATTTAATTAATAGAAGAAGTGGGATAATTAAGTAAATAAAAGTATTTCTTTAATTAGACATGACAATTTTAGGTGTCTACATTTTGCCCCTCTTTGAGACAATGTAGCTTGTCGCATTGTTTCAAAGAAGATAAGATGAACTGATACAGAGTTGCCCCAAGATGGGAATGATATGCCCCCTCGAGAGATTGGATGAAAATGTCTAGAAAGATCACAGACAATCTCTCGATAAGAAAGAAAGGCTAGAATTGACTGATCGAATAAAGTGACAGAATCACAGGATAATGAAGACTGACTCGGGAAATGAGGGCTAGGACTAAGGCTAGGGCAGTCTATAAATAGACCACGAGGGGAAAACATCCTCAATGTCATCGACACCTTCAAGAGATCAGAGTGCAGAGTGAGATAGAGCAGCAATAGTCAGCAACGATGGCAATGGTTCATAGATTCAATTGCGTTTGTCGATTTTAGAGGCTAGCAAAGGCAGGAGAGCCGGTGAGTACCACAAAACCCCTTGTACTTTGTTGTATTAATTGTTGTCATAAATGCATGCTAGATAGTGCAATAAATGCGCTTTAGGAAAATGTCAAAAAAGTGTCCAGAACATGTAGGCATGTCTGTGTTGGTGCCAGGCACATCTATGCTGGCTAGGCGCGTCTGTGTTTGTGCCAGGTGCGTTTGTTTCGAAAAAGGCGTCTGTGTAGGATGCGATTGTGTCTGCGTTGTGTAGGCACGTTTGTGTCTTTTAGGTGCGTCTATGCAAAGCATAGGCACATCTGTGCTAGGCAGGCACGTTTATGCAGTCTCTAAGCACATTTATGTCATGAAAGCGCGTTTGTGTCCAAAAATGTGAATTTGTGTCTTCTAGGTCAAATCAAAAGTTCTGTGATGAACATACGTTGTTGATTGGATAAGTTGCTGAGATGATACACTCAAGCAGGTCCTCTAGGGAAGACTAGGATAGCAAATAGGGCTAGGATTGACAATTCTGTGATAGAACATACATTGCCAATTAGGAAACTATTCAAGAGGATTCACTCAAGCAGAGGCCCTAGGATAGGATAAATCAAAGGCACTTTGTGATGAACAGTGAGTACCAAGACATAGTACTTTGTGATGAACAGGGAGTACCAATATGAGCAGCACTTTGTGATGAACAGTGAGTGCAAATGCAAGCAACACTTTATGATGAACAGGGAGTGCCAAACATGTAGTACTTTGTGATAAATAGGGAGTACCACTAGGATAGAAGCAACACTTTGTGATGAACAGTGAGTGTCACTAGGATAGAAGAAACACTTTGTGATGAATAGTGAGTGTTACTAGGACTGACATGATTGATTTGCTTGACTGCAGGAGTATTTGCCTATGCTGGAGTCATGGGAGATATTCCCATCAACTCAGAGGTTGCGACTAGAGTTGACATTCGAGGACAAAGTTGCCATTGAGGGTATGAGTCTACGCCACATTTTGTATGTGCCTGAGTTTCAGGCGAACATGAGTTTGCTGACTGCACTGGCTGAGAGATGGCACACAGAGACTTGTACGTTTCATTTACCAATGGGTGAGATGATAGTCACCTTGGAGGATGTATACCAAATTCTGAGGATACCAATTGATGGAGAGTTAGTACCCTATGATCAAGACAAAGACAGGGATGGCCTGAGATGAGTATTTCGAGACCTATGACTAGATATGAGGGCAGGACATGTCACATGGGACACCATGATAGCTACAAGATTAGCACTACCAACAGTGCTAGGAGGAGTGATCAGTGGATTCCTGTGTCTAGATAGGGTGACATGAGGTTTGGCTATGGGCTGGGGGAGCACCTTGGAGGCGCTGGTTACACAACACACCAAATATGCCTGGGGACTGTGTGTGCTAGCACACTTGTATTACGAGCTGCATCAGTTTGTTTATCATGGATCTATAGGATTGGGATATGTGGTTACATTGCTACAGGTGTGGGCATATGAGCATCTGCCAGTGACACGATTTATACACTTCAGGGGTAGGGGGCATGGACGTAGCTTTGTGCATTTGTATGACATGATTACATTGCACCCACAGATTGGCAGATTGGAGTACTGGCGTCGAGTCTTGGATGAGATCGACACGGTGATTTGGAGGTCATACCTTGGGTGCGAGCAGTGGGAGGATGATGTAGTAGAGTTACCATACACCTTTCAGAGTAGATATTTGATTGGGCAGATGTCATATGTATTGGAGAGGCAGCTAGTGGACAGAGTGGGTAGACAGTTTGGCAGGATTCAGCACATGCCATGGGGCTCAGGTATGTATGCGCGGACAGTGTGCGACCAGGCACATTTTGGGCCACTACTATCATATGATCAGGCCGTGATGCAGTTGGTGGAGCTGGTTCCCTTGCCATGAGATATGTGGCTAGAGATCAAGGATGCAAGGATGGATGCAGAGTACACTACATATTGGGGTGAACATCCCTTCCCATGACTAATAAACCCTAGAGAGCTGATAGATGGTGATGGCAGAGGAGATGATGATGATGATGGAGATGGTGGGGGCAGAGGCCGATGGAGGAGGCAAGGTGTGGTAGGAGAGAGGAGAGTGGTTCCATAGAGGGAGGGTGGAGAGGAGAGACTAGTTTGGGTGGTGAGAGGTTACGGTGGGTTGCTAGTACAGGTGCCAGCAGCACAGGGTCCTAGATAGGTGTAGGGATAGAGGCAGGTACAGGTACTGGCACAGGGATAGGCATAGGCACCCATACAAGGGGAGCCATAGGCAAAGGTATAGGGGGCTGAGGTAGAGGAGGATGAGCTGGTTGAGCTAAGGAAGATCTGCCAGGGACAGGCAGATGAGATTCAGGACTTGGAGAAGGAGAGGGATAGACTCACGAGGTAGCTCAGAGATACTGAGAAAGAGCGAGATCAAGCTATACAGCGCTACACTAAGGCTAAGACAACACTAAGGGCTGGGAGGCAGGCGGTAGATGACACAGGGGCTAGATATGCCTATGTTCTATGGGCAGGGGAGGAGATCGCTTACTGGCGAGATCTCTATTATGGTGTAGTGCCAGCCGATCAGCGGGCTAGGAGCTTCCAGAGACCATCACGTACAGCGATGGCCACTGGAGGGAGTCAGAGGAGACAGGTGTCTAGCGGTGGGGTTATGCGTCCTCCACCACCACTAGATAGAGGGGGCAGGAGAGATGATCGTGAGGTGGGTCCTTCTAGGGCTTAGACTCCGTCGAGGCCAGGTGGCTTTGAGGGAGGGAGTTCATCATAGCCATAGAGGGCTCCCTATGTATCAGTATTGTACCATTTTTGTATGATGATGTAGACACTTGAGGGTGATTGTAGCCATATGATTTTGACATCATTGTATCATGACACATTTTATATATATATATATATATGAGATGATTCATCTTTGCGGCAGCTCTATGCATGTGTACCTATGTGATGAGATGTTTAATGATGTATGTTTTATGTGATGGTTATGATATGGATGCAAATATGTACATGATGAAATGCAATATTTTTGTTCTTTTATGTTTTAAATATTATGCAAATGTGAATGTGAATGTATGAAATGCAAACGAATATGATAATGCAAAAGAACTATTTACATGATGAAAATGTAAGATTGCTAACATGTGTTGCATGCAGGATGTGATGCAATTGTGATATCGATATGTATGTATGAAATGCTTATATGCGGTAATGCAAGTGCAAACAACATGAAATACAAATATTTTTTGGCGTGTCATTATACTCAATCATGTGATAGCAGGCTACGCGGACTCGAGAAGGATGATGGAAGTCAATCAAGAAAAGGGGGGATGGAAGATAGAAGATATGAAAGTGAAAGAGCTTCTTGTTGGTTATCATCATTGAGCTTTATTATGGCAAGTAGGTTATGACAATTGAGGCATATGTTCGACCCAGAAAGTCATTGTACCCGTTTGCATGGAGATAAGATAGTCACAAACAAGGAATGCCCCAGTTCATACTAGACTCATAGTGTCCTCATATCCTTGGACAAGTCATAGCATTACTAAGAGACAATCCACAGATAGCAAAGAAAAATAGGTGATGATACCCCATCCTCGCCTTTCTAGTCAAAGACATCCTGGAGATAGAATCTCTAGTCAGAGACATCCTGGAAAAGCTAAAAGACATGCCACCAAAAAGATAAAATCAAAAGAAAACCAAGACTCGACACCAACATCCACTATAGTCCTCAAGTTTAGTGTCTCTTGTCACTTGTATAAGTCTTATTTGATTGTAGTCACAATGTTTAATTTCACAAAAAGGATAGATAGTACTAAACCATATGTTGTCTGAGTCTGTTGAAAGATTTGATTTGTTGAAGCACATTGATGCTGTTGTGTATCATCTAAAACTGGTTCAATCCATGAAACTAATACTTTATTGCGGAGAAGATGAAACTTGATTGTAGATTGGCGATGCAAATGTTGCTTTATTGTGGATTGTGCACATATAGACTGAAGGAAGCTGGAAGAAACTATATTCCTCGAAACATGTGATGCTCTTAGTTCCACACCCATCACTAGATGTAGGATTTGCCTTAGCCATAGATAGGAGCTGATTTATTATGGATGGGAAGGGGTGAAAAGAGGGGTTTATTATGAATGGCTAACCAATCTTAGGTAGATCAATAACAAGTCATGATGGGAATGGGTATGTTTATTATGAACGAATAGATTGTGAGTGTGTGCAAAGTGAAAGGATGAAAGTGAATCTTGAAGGAGGGAGGAGCAATGTCTCTATGCATGGCGCTGGTGACCCATTTTTCACCATGGTACTTGCCCAGGGTGCCACCAAAGTGGTTTTCACCATTGGACGAAATTATTTCTCTTTACTTTTTTTGATTTTTCAATGTTTTTTGTGTCACAAGGCACCTGTTTGCCAGGTTTTCACCAAGTAACGATTTTTTGTTTTATGATTTTTTTTGTATTTTTGAATTAAGATATTCCAAAGAGCTATATGTAAAACCTGTGAAGGTGCATGCTATTGATAGGATCCTCTAAAGGTTCACCCTCTATGGTTGAGAGTTGATATGCGCCAGATCCATATGCTGCTATAATGATGTAAGGGCCAAGCCAGTTTGGTTCGAACTTGCCCTTCTTCTCTCTGTCTTGCTGATTTTTGGGGTTTTCTCTGAGAACCAAATCACCTACCTCAAATGTGCGAGGCTTGACTTTGTGATTGTAGCTGTGACTCATTCATTGTTGATAAGCCTTGAGATGATTAAAAGCAGTTTGTCTTCGTTCATCCAATAGTTCAAGTTCTTGTAAGCGAGAGACCCTATAGTCTTCATCATTGATGATGTTTTACAAGGAGACTCATAAAGAGAGTAGCTCGACCTCAAGAGGCAAGATGGCTTTAGCACTGTAGACAAGTGAATAGGGTGTAGCTCCTGTAGGTGTGTAGACGCTTGTGGTAGGCCCAAAGTGTGGGATTAAGTTGGATATGCAAATTACGACCAGCGTCATCGACTGTCTTTTTTAAGATTTTAAGGATTGTTTTATTAGATGCCTCAACTTGACCCTTACCTTGAGGGTAATAAGGTGTGGAGAAATGATGGGAAATATGGAAGCGATCACAAAGTTCATGAACATCCTGATTTTTGAAGGGACGCCCGTTATCGGTGATAATAGAAATAGGAATACTGTATCGACAAAAGATATAATTGAGAATGAAGGTAGCAATTTGTTTTCTAGTGACTTGCGTGAGAGGCCCGACTTCGATCCATTTTGTGAAATACTCTGTGCCAGTGATAATGAATTTATGACCATTGGAAGGAGGAGGGTGAATCTTGCCTATGAGATCAAGTCCTCACTAAAAAAAAGGCCAAAGAGTCACAATTGGTTGAAGTTCTTGTGCTAGCGCATGGATGAGGTCTCCATGAAGTTGACATTGCTTACATTTCTTGACAAACTGATATGAATCTTTTTCCATATTGGGCCAGTAATATCCAGTGCTGATGAGTTTCTTGGCTAAGGTAGGACCACTGGAATGTGGACCACATATCCCTTCATGTACTTCACATAATGCAATCTGATCTTCATCGCTTTCCAAACATCTAAAAAGAGTTCCATCTAGACCTCGATGGTATAGGATATCGGCTAAAATGATGTACCGAGAAGATTGGCAAATGAAAGTGCGATGTTGATTATTGGGTAGATCAGGAGGTAGGGTATTGTCATGAAGGTATGTGAAAATGGAACCGTATAACTGGGACTCAGGACCGACGACACATATTATCTTAGTAGGAGTGATTTTATATGAAGGAACCAAAAGGTTATCCACTAAGAACTCATAGCGGGTCTCATTCGGAGGTAGATTGATTAGTGAAGCCATTGTAGCCATGGCATCTGCAGCTCGATTTTGCTCTCTTGGTATCTACTCAAAGTCTATCTTTGTGAAATGTTGTTTTAGGTCATCCACCATTCTTTTGTAAGGCATTAATTTCTCATCCTTTGTTTGGTAAGCATCAATTGCTTGATGGATTACAAGTTGAGAGTCCCCAAAAACATGAAGTTCCTGGATCTTCCACTGAACAACAATCCGTAATCCTGTTGTTAATGCCTCATATTCCGCTATGTTATTAGTGCAAGGAAATGATAAGGGGTATGATTTTGGTATAGAATCCCCTTGAGGAGTTATAAAGAAGATGCCAGCTCCTGCCCCATGCTGTGTATGAGCCGTCAAAGTATAATTGCCATGGTTTTGCATGTGACACTGTTAAAATAGATTCATTTGGAAATTATGAAATTATAGGAACATCATCTATCATGGGAGCATTCGCTAACTGATCTGCGATAGCTTGTCCTTTTATTTCTTTTCTGTCCACATACTCGATGTAAAATTCACTCAGGAGCATCACCCATTTGGCTAGTTGCCCAGTAAGTGTTGCTTTATTGAGAAGGTATTTCAACAGATCGATCCTTGCAATCAACTTAGTCTTATGAGTTAGCATGTAATGTCATAATTTATGCGAAGCAAAGACCACGGTGAGACATGCGCACTCAATTGGTGTTTAGTTGAGCTCATATCCCACCAATGTGCGATTGATGTAATAGACTGCCTTCTCTTTGCCTTCAATAACCTGTTGTGCTAAGAGTGCCCCCAGTGCTGTTGAAGTAGCTAATATGTATAGTAGTAGAGGCTGATTTGGAATTGGTGGCATCAAAACTGGCAGATTCAAAAGATAATTTTTGAGTTCCTAGAAAGCTTGTTGACAATTATCATCCCATTTGAATTTGATGTTTTTATGTAGCAAGTACTAAAAAGGATTGCACTTATCTACAAGTTGTGCTATGAATCTTCATATGGATTGAAGTCTCCCTTGCAAAGATCAAAGTTGACTGATGTTTCATGGTGGTTGCATCTCTAGGATGGCCTTGACTTTTGCTAGATCTACTTCAATTCCTCTCTTTGAGACAATGAATCCCAGGAGCTTCCCGGAGGTTACTCCAAAGACACATTTCTTGGGGTTTAATCTTACTTTATATTTTTCCAATCGATCAAAGATGACTGAAAGTATGTCCAAATGTGTATCTTTGTCTATTGATTTGCCCAAGAGGTCATCAACATAATCTTCCATAGTAATGTGCATGAGATCATGAAAGATAGTAGTCATGGCTCTTTGATATGTAGCGCCTACATTTTTTAGCCCAAAGGGCATGACATTCCAACAGAAAGTTCCCCAACGACAAGTGAATGTTGTTTTGTGCTAGTCTTCAGATGCAATTTTTATTTGATTGTAACCAGAGAATCCATCCATCAAGGATAACATCGCATGACCTTCTGTGAGATCGATAATCAAGTCAATATTTGGTAACGAAAAATCATCCTTAGGACAAGCTTTGTTAATGTCTCTAAAATCTATACATATTCTGATGCTACGGTTTGGTTTACTGACAGGTGCTAAGCTAGAGATCCATTCAGGATAATCAATTGGGCATATGAATCCGACATCCAATAATTTTTCAAGCTCTGCTTTGACCAATAATGCGACTTGTGGATGCATCTTTCTTAATTTCTATTTCACTAGTTTTGCCCCCGGTTTAACTGTCAAATGGTGCATTACCAAATCTGGATCTAATCCAGGCATATCAGCGTATGACCATGCAAAGTTGATTTGTCATTCCGTGAAGAAACTTATGAATTTTGACCTTTCTGACTCTTGCGAAGATTGAGCCAAGAATATGTTGTGTGGAACTTCTTCTGTACCATTGTTTGTTTTGATAGTCTCCTCTACCAATATGGATGAGTTTTCCTCATATGATGCTGGGAGAATGTCGAGCCTTCCATCTTTGGGTGCATCAGAGAGTTTTTTGCCCTCAGATACATCCTTTCTTTTTACTTTTTTGGGGTCAGACAACACCATAGTGTGGTTTTTGCCATAAGACCCTTGGTTTGTTTTTATTTTTATATTTTTCTGACTGGAAGGTCCAACACCCTCACCAAAATATCCTATGCTATTGAGCTCTATAGTGTATCTCGCTTTATGGTCCCCAGGGGGAAGATCATCTCGTATGCCAAGATATTCAATAAAAGCTTCATCATTTTGGAATGTGTCAAACTGTGCAGGTCCTTCATGATCCCAGTCAATGAGTTGGTGGTGGACAAGGGGAAGGTGTTTGATGTCTTTGAAGTTAACGAGGCTAAGAGTGAAGATGCAGTTATATTCCGGTATGTCAAGGTAGTTATCAAGGTCATCATTGGCACTCTCCTCATTAGTCTCGATTGTGAATGAATCCAAATTATCATCACTAGTAGCGCATTCTGGAACAGGTGCTCTCATTCTATGTGATTTCAACCTAGGACCTAGAGACAAGGACTGTGTGGAATCCTCTGGGGTTGTTTCTTGACCAACTTTGAATTTCCTATTAAATTCCTCTTCTTTTGTTGGCTTACTTGGTTCTCTGAATGTCTCAGTGAGCTCATAGTCACTAGAGGATTTGTCTGAACCCCATTCCCATTCATTGGAGTATGTGGAATAGCGATTTTCTTGTTGAATTTTGGTAGCTTTGATTTGTAATGCTTCTTCTGTCTTTTGAGTATGAACCTTGGAAGTCATGAAACCAAGTCCTTTGGAGTGTTCCTTTTTGAATGTCAATTCAAGTTGTAAAGGTTCAATGATGCCTTCCTTTCTTAACCCAAGAGGACTTTTGCCATCATGCCCAAATTTTTGTAGAATCTTGAACCCTTTTCTATACTTCTCACATGGTAAACTGATGTGATCTTGTGTATCATTTGCAAGGTCTTTGTAAAGCATTTTGTATAAGTCTACCTCTTTGAGTTCACCCCATTTTTGGAAGATTGTAGGATCCCATTCAAGTGTAATGATAGATACCCGCTTAGTAGGATGTGGTCATCCATATTCTTTTGGTGAATTCATGACTTGTTGTAAGTACATAGTTTGATTCAAAGTGTATTCAACCATGCCTTTGTCCTGGAATTTGCCCTTAAGTTCACCTTGTTTTGATGTTGAAGGTTTTAATGACTCAGGATCAATGTACGTAGAAGAAGGTACAGCTTCACGATTATAAGGAGTGATGGTCTCAGTTTTTGGTCTCAAGTTATTGCAATATATGAATGGATTAGGATCACCATTAACTGTTATTTCAACTCCATTGTGAAGAAACTTAATGCATTGATGATATGTAGATGGGACTGCCCTCATTTCATGAATCCAAGGACGTCCTAGCAATATGTTGTATGTGAGATCAAGATCAAGTACTTGACAAACCACATCCTTTGTAACTGGCCCAACTCTGAGAGGTAAGGTGACTGTGCCCTTGGATGAACGCTCTTCATCATCATATGCTTTGATGGTAATTTTGTTTGTAGAATTCACAACTTTGTCGGAATATCCCAATTGTTTAATAGTGCTCAATGTACAAATGTTTAGACCTGCTCCTCCATCTATCAGGACTCATTTTATGCGATGTTTGTGTATGAAGGCTTCAATGTGTAAAGGTGCATTATGTGGCTGACTTACGGAGGCGTCGTCAGCTTCTGTGAATGTAAGAGAGTGTGGAATGGAAAGGTCACCATGGCTTGAAACTGGTCCACACTCAGATCAGTAGGAACGACAGTGTCTCTCAAGATTTTGTCAAGAATAGCTTTATGTGTGGGAGATATGTATAAAAGCTCAAGGATGGAAATAAGCACAGGTGTTTTTCCTAACTGTTCTACAAGGTCATACTCAAGCTTGGTTGATGAGGAAGTGGTGTTTTTAGCTAGAGCTCCTTGCAAAGTGAATTTACCTCGATGGGTTGTAACATGACATTCAGAGGTAGGTTCAGAAGAAGATCTAATTCCTTTCAGAACGATCTTGGGTCTCTGGGTAGAATTCTCAAGGGTTTTGTCCTTGATGATAATGGTAGAGACATAATTATCCATTGAGATGTGATTGATAGTTGAATCATAGTTATAAGATGCTTTGGTATAGTTGGTTTGGTCATCTGTGGCTTTATCTTTTCCCTTGTCATGCTTTGGGAATGGTTCCTTAAACATTTCATGTTCTTGATTGGATGAGTGTCCTTCAATCTCAATGTCACCTCTATCAATGAGATCTTGTATGATTTTCTTCAGTCGATGACAATTTCTTGTCTTATGACCCTTGCTCTTATGAAATTCACAATATTCATCATCATTCCACCAATTTGGTTTGACCTTTGGCTCATATGGAGGAAAATCTGGAATTGTGATTACCTTGTTTGCCACTAGCTTTTTGAAAACTGACTCAAGTGGTTCTCCCAATGGAGTTTACTTCCTTCATGATCTAGAAGTTGTTTGAGTATTCACTTGATTGTTTGTAGAGCTTGATCCTAAAAAAATAATTTTTGGTCGCACTATATTTGCATCAACAACACCATCATTGACTGTGTTCTTGTTTTTATTCCAAAATCTTGGCTTATCTTTTTGTTTAAATTCATCTTTGTTTTCCTTGAATATCTTAATGACTCCTTGTTCAATTAGGACCTTTTCTATCGCTAATCCTTTTTCAATGATGTCCTTGAAGGTAGAAAAACAAGCTTTCCTTAGATCATAGCCAATGTGTTTGTTAACATTTTGTGTGAACATCTCTACCATTTGTTTTTGTGCAATTTCGCAAGAGAATCTGCTTACTAGATTCCTCCATCTTTGTAAAAATGATGCAAAAGACTCTCCCTCTTTTTGCTTGGTGTTGCACAAAGTAGTGACTGATACGTCTGTCTCTATGTTGTAGGAGAAATGTTGGATAAATGCCTCTACTAAGCCACCCCATGACTTAATTCCAGGTGGAAGTTGGGAGAACCATTCCATAGCTTGATCGCCTAGGCTCTATGGGAATAATCTCATCAAATATCTCTCTTCTGCTGCTACCTCAATGCAGGCTGTGAAAAACTATCTTATGTGTGCCTTAGGATCCCCTTTGCCTCTATACTTATCAAATTTAGGCATCACAAAGTCTGTAGGAAATGGAGGCATTGGAATGTTCTTGTCAAATGGATAAGGACATATGTCTCTCATTGTGTATGTTGGCATCGGTGTATTTATGTCCTCCATTTTCTTTTGTAAGTCCCTGATTTGTTGCTCCAAATTGTTCTTAGATGGAGATCGACTTCTTGGACCATACCCCATGCTTGAGGCACCAATTGGAGGAGGAGCATGTTGCATATATGGATGATATTGATCATACAAATGTTCATATGGAGGAGGTCTATAATGATGCTGCGTATATGGACCACTTGGTATAGATTCATGTTGAGGAATGAAATATCTGCTTTGTCCATATATACCATACTCTACAGGCATGTCATAAGTTTGTTCTAGTGTGTTGTCCCCAAATTTTGAGCATTCCTTTGAATATCCAATTGCTTTGGTGGTTGATCCTTAGCATTGATATGTGATTGAGCATATCTTTCTGCATAAGACTTCCATAATGGTCTGCGAAGGTGAGTATCATATGTTTGACCATGTGTATGTAGGACCTCTGGTTTTTGAAACAAAGATGATGGTGATTTAGGCACCATATGTGGTCCTCTATTGCCTCCACTATTAGGCCTCCTTTGATCCATGTTGGAGTGAGTTTGTGGCAAAGGTCGATTTTCCATTATTTGAGACATGTCAAAATCATAAGGTATCTTGGCTCCACTTTGTGCTATCACTTGTAGAAAGTATTGTCTATCTCTCCTCATTATTTCCTCAACCAATTGATTGAAATGGGGATTCATAATGGTGTCTTCCACTTCTACTGAATGTATGGAAAAGTTATCCATATTGTCATTGTGTGTATCATTGTTGTTTGTAGTGTCAATGTTTTCAACATTTGGAATGTTTCAATAAGCATCTATGTCAGGTAATGTAGTATGATCAGAATTGAAAAAGATATCATTGTCATACTCATAGGAACTCATGTTTACAGACTCTTGAGCCTCTTTAGCTTCTCTCCTAGATTTATGGGAATGAGTTTCAACCATGAACTAGGTATTGAACAAGATGTGTGAGACTAGATGAAAAATGGAAAGAGTATGGAAGACCAAGAGTTGGATGGAATGTAAATGAATCTGAGGTTTACTTGCAATGTCCAAAATGTAAGACCAAGTATGTATGTAGTAGAGTAGGTGTGGCTTCCAAAGAGATGATAGTTTCTCTTGATGAGTTAAGTTGACCTTGACTCTAAGTAAGACCAAATGAGACCCAAAGGTGATAGACCTTGATGAGGGACCACTTACCAAAATGTTGTTGTATGTAATGTGTTGACAAAGTATGATGAGGACAAGCAAGTGACCTTTTGACTCAATTTTAGACAAATGTGAATGTAATGTAAGGTGTAAAGCAATAATGGACTGTGTGAGACCCAAAGACAGGTTGAATGCTAGATGAAACCCTGGAGAAATAACCTAGGAAGCTCAATAATTTCGAAACTGACTATGTTTGTTTGCTGGACTGTAAAAGTTTTTCAATACTGAACATAGACATGCCTGTATACTGCACAGACACGATTTCCTGACATAGATGTGGTTCTGTTTAACACAGACGCATTTCTAAGATTTTGTCAATGCAATGTTGATTCTGAGAACACAGACGCGTTTCTGCCCTTCACAGATGCGGTTATATGACACAGACGCTATTATGTCAGACACAGACGTGTTTCTGCAAAATTTGTGCAATTTTTTCCAATCTGTGAAATTGTTTTGTTGTGACCAAATCTAACTGTTTGACTATTTTTTTGTGACAAGAGGACACAGTGTTGATGAGGACTCAATGTTTACAAGTGTCTAGACTCAAAAATATGACTCAAAGAAAGTGTGTTGTTCGATGTAAAATTGTTTTGAATACACTTGAAGACACAAAAGACACAATGTTTTGCTATTTGGTCTTGAATGTTTTGAATGTTTAAAATAAGTCAAGCACAATTCTTATGGCTGGCCAAGACAATAGTTGTTGATCCCACATGAGGTTTTACCCCCGAGGCTATGCTATTCAAAGCAGATACTTAGATGCTTGACCTCACTGGCTCCACCCTCGGCACTCACTTCTTGGGTCAGCCAAGCATCAGTCCCCATGAAAACTCCCCATGGCAAACTTTGTATCTCTACTAAGAACCGTATGTGTGTGGGCCGCTACTAGAGTTCCGACCTCCTGCCCCAACAACTAGAAGGATTTGGGCTTCTAAAACAAAAAGGTGCTAGTAAGGGCATCTACTCGTGTGGCCATACATGCGGCACTTTCAGCTCTATAAATACAGAAGGCTCCCAGCCAGTAGGGGTTACGCCCTACAAATGATCAAATGAATTTGATCAAACGGGTTTATGGGGAGACATAGTGTCGGTATGAACTAATCAACACACATTATTCATAGTTTTCACTATGAATACAGTTATTTATAGTGGTTTGGAAGAAGATGGCTTTTCTTTTACTACCACTTGCATCATTCTCTCCTCACTAGTAGTCCTAATGACCACACGGGGAGGCAGGCCCTCTAAAGATTAAACAAAAAGAGCCTATTGCTCAAGACACAAAAGATAATGATTCAATTTTAGTGCACCAATTGAAGTGTTTGCTAGTCTATGAAAACAAGGCACACAATAAAAATGCAAAACCCTTGCCAAGGACCTGCAACAAAGAGTTATCAATAGTTTGGATTGTTTCAAATGATCACCCCTTCCTGCAAGCACACGAGTTAGGTAAATTTTAGATCCAAAAGACTTTGTGAAATAGGGGCCTTCAACAAAACGATTTTGCTTTCAAGACAAGCTGCACCAATTTCATTAGCTAGATCTGAAGATGTTAGCTAAAAATAAACCAGATCTGAAAAACTGAATGACTAAAAACTTGAATCAATAAAAATCCAAAATGCAAAATAAGCGTACATAGACGTAGTTACCATAAACACAAATGCGACTTTTGGATGCAGACGTGCCTGAAAATCACACAGATGTGGTTTTAGAATGCAGACGCCTTGTGGACACAAACGCACCTGAAAATCCCACAGACACTATTAGGGGACACAGACACGATTTTTGGAATTTGCAAAAAAAAGTAAAACCGTCGAGGGTGCAGATGCGATCCTAGATGTCGTAAACACGGCAGAAAACCAAAAACGCGATCTGAAAGTACGCAGACACGAAAATATTGAAATGTTGTTAGAAATGTCAGATCTGCAACCTCAAAACACCAAATCTGCAACAAGGAGGTTAAAAGAAAAAGGGACAAGAGTCCCACCAGGTGTGCCAAAATGTATACAGTGAAAATGGATAACAACAATGATAATATTGAAAGACTAAATGGATTCAACCACAAAAACCCTAGCCTAACAACAACAAAGATCCACCATAACATATGAAGATTACCTAAGACAATGCAAATCAAATGAAATCACAAAGATTATACCATCACATGTCCAATAGGGTTTGAATCTCCATTCTTCCTATCTCCATTGATCTTGCTTGATATATTTTCTCTCAGATTTTATGTGCACAAGAGCTCAACAAAGAACGAAATGTGGTTGTAAGTAGGATTGCATATGAAGGTGCAAAGCGTAGTGTAGTCAAGTGCATAATTGAATTAGCCAGGTCGTTAGGGTTTGATAATGAAGGAAGCATCTCCTTATATAGAAGACACTTTATGAAATGGAGGGATAATATTGAGAGGTGTAAAAGGAGGTCGGCTATGATTAGAGGGTAGGTAAAGAAAATAATAAAATAATGAAAGGGGTAGGTAGTGTATGAATTAAGAGATGAATGACATGTGTCATGGGTAGAAAAGGCTAATGAATTAATTAAATAAATAAAGATTTATTTAATCAATAGAAGAAGTGGGATAATTAAATAAAAAAAGTATTTATTTAATTTAGGAAAAAGGATAATTTAAATAAATAAATGAATTTATTTAAATGAGAAATAAGGCTAGAAGAGGATAAATGAATTAATTAAATAAATAAAGATTTATTTAATTAATAGAAGAATTAGGCTTAGATAATTAAATAAAATATTTATTTAATTAGACATGACAATTTTAGGTGTCTACAACTGGTTGTGGTACAAAAGGTTCTGTCATGTCAACTTTGATAACTTGATAAGGGTCAACAAATCAATTATGGTGAGAGGTATGCCCCAGCTTGTTAAATTGAATAATGTGTTATGCAAATATTGTCAGATGGGTAAGATGACCTCGACATATTTTAAGTGCAAATATTTTTCTTTAGAGAATATTCTTGATTTAGTGCATACTGATCTATGTGGTCCTATGAGGACTAGAATTTTTTATGGTGATAAGTACTTTATGTTTTTCACTGATGATTTTTCAAGGATGATGTGGGTAACTTTCTTGAAGGAGAAATTAAAGGTATTCAACAAATTCAAGATCTTTAAAGCTCTAGTTGAAAAGGAAACCGACAAGAATCTGAAGTGCTTAAGATCTAATTAGGGTGGACAATTTACTTCTGATGAGTTTACTAGGTATTGTGAAAAACATTGAATAAAGAGACAGATGTCAACACCGAGGACTCCACAGCAAAATGACATTGCAAAGAGGAGAAACAAAACAATAGTGGAAGCTTCTAGAACAATGTTGATACAAGGATATATTCCAAAAATATTGTGGAGAGAAGTACTTAGTTTTTATGGTGAAAGTGGAAACAACAATATTGAAAGACTAGATGAATTCAATCACAAAACCCTAGCCTAACAACAACAAAGATTCACCATAACATATGAAGATTACCTGAGACAATGCAAATCAAATGAAATCACAAAGATTATACCATCACATGTCCAATAGGGTTTGGATCTCCATTCTTCCTATCTCCATTGATCTTTCTTGATATATTGGCTCTCAGAATTTATGTGTGCACAAGAGCTCAACAAAGAACAAAAATGTGGTTGCAAGTAGGCTTGATCACATATGAAAGTTCGAAAGTGTAGTCGGGAGGGCTAGTAGCTGAATAGAATGATTAGAATGATTAGCCTTGATAATGAAGGAAGCATCTCCTTATATAGAAGACACTATAAGAAATAGAGGGATAAGATTGAGAGGTGTAAAAGATAAATGGTTGGCTAGGATTAGAGGGTAGGCAGAGAAAATAAGAAAATAATGAGAGGGTAGGTAGTGTAGGAATTAAGAGATGAATGACATGTGTCATGGGTAGAAAAGGTTAATGAATTAATTAAATAAATAAAGATTTATTTAATTAATAGAAGAAGTGGGATCAATTAAATAAATAAAAGTATTTATTTAATTTAGGAAAAGGGGAATTTAAATAAATAAAGGTATTTATTTAAATGAGAAATAAGGCTAGAAGAGGATAAATGAATTAATTAAATAAATAAAGACATTTATTTAACTAGATTGGACAATTTTAGGTGTCTACAGTTAGCACTGCTATTTATACTTTGAACCGGGTTCTTGTGAAGAAAGGTAATGATAAAACACCTTATGAACTTTGGCATGGTAAGACTCCTAATGTCACCTAGTTTAAAGTTTTTGGTAGTAGATGTTTTATCAAGAGAGACGATTTTACTGGAAAGTTTGATGCAAAGAGTGATGAAGGGATATTTCTTGGATATTCTACCAAGAGTAAAGAATTAAAATCCTATAATAAAAGGATAAAGAAAATAGTTGAGAGTGTGAATGTAAAAATTGATGAATTTTCTAACAAACCTGATGAGTCCAACAGATCTGAGTCTACTGATGATAAGGAAAAACTTGTGTATATTGAACCAGAAGTGCATAAGGATGATGAGCAGAACAATGCAGAAATAGGAGCTCATCTGGTAAGTGATGAAGAAGATGATGAAAATGAAGCAAAAAAAATTGCACTGGAAATGGTAATCCCAAGATATGTAAGGCTAAATAATTTAGAAGACCAGATTATAGGTGACAAGAATGTTGGTGTGCAGACAAGAAGAAAAATTAGAGAGAATTCTTGTCTGATTTCAACTACTGAGCCAAAGATTGTTAGAGAAGCTTTGAAAGATGAAGACTAGTTGAATGCAATGAATGAAGAACCTGGCCAGATTGAGAAGAACAATACATGGTCTCTTGTTCCTAGACCTGAAGACAAAAATGTTATTGGGACAAAATGGGTATTCAGAAACAAACTTAATGCGGATGGTGAAGTTGTTAGAAACAAGGAGAGCTTGGTTTGCAAAGGGTATGCACAAGAAAAAGGTGAAGACTATGGTGAAACCTTTGCACTAGTGCCAGGACTTGAATGTGTTATAATGTTGCTTGCCATTGTTTCTTTTAAAGGATTTAAGGTATATCAGATGGACATTAAATCAGCTTTTCTGAATGGTATCTTGGAAGAAGAAGTATATATAGAACAACCAAATGGTTTTGCATTGAGTGAAGATAAAAATATGGTTTACAAACTACACAAGGCACTATATGGATTGAAGAAAGATCCTAGAGCATGATTTGAAAGATTTCATGCATCTTGGATCAAGGTAGGACTTCGAAGAACCAGTGAAGATAGTAACATATATTTGAAGAATGATGGAGACAAAATGTTACTTGCTGAAGTTTTTGTTAATGATATAATATTTGGTGGAAATGATGACATGTGTATGTCTTTTGTAGATGAAATGAAGAAAGAATTTTAGATGTCTCTTATTGGTGAGATAAAATTCTTTGTTGGTTTACAGATTCAACAAATGGAGAATGTGATATTTATCTATCAGACTAAGTATGTAAAATAAGTATTGAAAACTTTTGGCATGGAAGATTGTAAACCGGTTGGTACTCTAATGGTGACAAGTTGTAAATTGTCAAAACAAGATGATTCACTATCTGTGGATGAGAAAGAATATAGGTCTATGATTGGAAAGTTGTATTATGTTGTTCATAGTAGACCAGACATTGCACATGTTGTTGGATTGGTTGCAAGATTTTAGAAAGATCCTAAAGAGACACACATGGTAGTGGTAAAAAGGATATTTAGGTATTTAAACGGAACAGTTGATTATGATTTTTGGTATCCTTACAATGACATTTTTTCTTTAAAAGTTTTCACAGATGCAGACTGGGATAGAAATGTTGATGATCGGAAAAGAACAACTGGTGGAGCTTTCTTTTTAGGAGAAAGATTGGTGTCCTAGATAAGCAAGAAACAATCTTGTATTTTACAATCTACAGTTGAAGCAGAATATGTGGCAACATCAATGAATTGTACTCAGGCTATATGGATGAGACAAATTTTGGAAGATTTTAAGGAAGACATGTCTGAACCAGTGACTATTCATTGTGATAACACTACTACTATTAATATTTCAAAAAATCATGTATTACATGCAAGAACAAAGCACATTGAGTTGAAGTATCAATTTCTAAGGGAAAGAGTATAGGAGAAGAAAGTAAAAATGGAGTATGTGTCTAGCAAAGAGCAGTTAGAAAATATATTCAATAACCCTTTGCCTAAGACAACCTTTGAATATCTCAGAGGTAGATTAGGGGTTGTACCCCTACACAAGATCAACTAACATGTTGGTGATGCATCAATCTAGTGAATTAATTGAATATCTTTCAGTTTTGGATTGATGCAAAGTGCGCTACTCCTCATGGGGAGCAGCTATGATGAGATAAATAGATATGGCAGAAATAGAGATGAAGACAATAGAGGTATTTGCACCTTTGGCATTGTTGTCAAAGGGGGAGAAGATCTAGTTGAGATGAAGAAGAACTAGATAACCAACAAAACAAATACAAAGGAGATGTTGAGCAAGAAGAGCAAGTACAAAACAAATCAATTCAGTTCAGCATGATGATGTTTTTTCAGTGTTGCCATCAATGCCAAAGGGTGAGAATGTTGGCATATTGGCATAACTGATAATGCGAATGGATATTAACATAATTGTTGATGATATTGATGAACTGGTATAAGGACTATTGGTGATGATATAGTTGAGATGTAATTTGATGACTTGATAATAAGTTTGTGTATTCAGTGATGGCAACTATGGTTACATTGTTCTATCATGTTATCTAAGTCATCTATGATTGACCAAAAATCCATGGAATGAATTTGGCAGTTAATTGGCAAATAGGACTTCAACCGATAAATGTGAAACTGTGTTATGTTTAAGTAATTTGATCTTGAGATTGATGAGAAATTTGGTGTTGCAGTTTGGAATATGTCTTTGTAACATTGTAATGAGGTTATGACCGAAACCGCATCATGTTTAGGTTACCAAAAGTTATGTTTGTGATTGATTGATGTATTTTTCGTAGGGTTTTAGTAGGGTTTAAGAATCAGTATTTAAATCTTATAACCGATAATGATTTTGAGTTTGACGATGTATTACATTATGTTTGTAAGATGGTTATGGTGTGGTTAAATCCATGTGAAGTGATAAGATGTTGTTTTGGCACGTACAAGGAGCGAATTTCTTGGGAATGAGCAAAGTGCTTAGTAGAATGAGTTAAGGGTTTGAAAGTGTATCAGTCGATGTGCAGTGATTATTCAACAATTGTAATTGATTTTTAATTTATTGTAATGATCCATATGATGACCTGTAATGATTTGTAAAGATCTATGATGATCTATGATGTAAATCTTAGTATGAGGTTAGGGTTTTGTAACCGACTAAGTTGTAAAGTCTATTTAGGGTAAGTATGTGATGATTTACTATGTCGGTGATCAGAAGAAGAGTGTGTGGCTGAACCAATGTGTTTTTTTGTAAGAGAGAAGCATATTGGAATAGAAAAGAATCTGTACAAGCAAGCAAATAGTGCTATTTTTAGATCATACATCTGTTATTCCCTAACAGTTGCAGCAAACTCAAAATCCTTTAACTGGGTAGGTCCTGATAGGCTTGATTGTATAAATCCCTTCACTAGGTGACTCATTAACTTGGGTTGTAAATCCTTTCACAAGGTTACTCCTAATAGAGTAAAGCTCCTAGCAGGGCTGAAGTAAATCCCTTAACCGAGGGAATCCTAATATGGGCTTGTAGTGTCATAAAATTGCAACCCTAGCAATTTTCGACTACATTAGGGTCCTCACACATGCAAGATCGAATCCTTTGGCTTGATCGAAGACCGGAAACTGCTCAACCCTCGGAATCAACTTCTTTCTTGGCCTCTGCACCTCCCTATCCACACTATTCCCTAGAGAAAGGGGTAGAATAGGGGCATTGTTGGCATATGTGCAGAGCTTGATGACATGATGATATTGTATGTTGTGATTGATGTCAATATGCTGAAGTATGAATCGGTATATTGAAGCAAGCAAACTGGCAAGAGAACCAGTATGTTATTGTGAACCGGTATATGTGAAAAAGTGAAGCAGTATGTTGGAATGAGAACCAGTATATGGGAAGTTTTGTATCGGGGTTTCATTTGGCATGACTACCGGTTGGTAGTCTTAGCTTCACGGTTTTCGGTTGATGCATTCCAAGCCTGTGTGATTCAACCAATGACATCTTGTGATGAAGTTATCATTGTAATGAAGATCAGATCATGTTACCACATCAACCTTGTGCGCATGAAGGATTTCCTTGAGGATCTTGCATGGAGCTTGATCCTATCCACCCTGGGAATGTGCGAAGTCTCTGTAAATGGTGGAGAGCACATGATGGGTTATCAACTTCTTGAAGCGGCAAAGAATGAACGTTGGAGAATGTCTTGAGATCTGTTCAAGACCATTGCATTCAATGTAGTATGATTAATGGTCAGGATTGAATCGATTGAATTGTTAAACCTAAATATTTAGGGTTTAGGGTTTATGCAACCAGCCTGTCTGTTTCCTATAAGGTCGATGATGTTTTTCATTATGAAGTTGTTAGCAAATGCTATGTGTGTATCCAAGTGAAGAGATACTTGATTCTTTCTAGACCAGAGAAGTGTGTTGATACCTGTAGAGTGTGATTACAGAAGGAAAGGAGCTAAAGAGGATCTTCCTTGGCATTGTGTGTTGTTATCAAATTAGTGTATTACCTATTGACTTCTAACCATTTCAGCAGTTGGAAAATCCCTTAACCAGGTAGCTTTAACAGGCTTTTGTGTAAATCCTTTAACAAGGTGACTCAATTCAATGAGTTCTTCAAATCCTCTTGTGAGGTAACCTTTAACAAGGTTCTAACCTTTAACCGGGTATTTAGCCATCCCTTAACTGGGTGATCCCTAGCAGGATAGGTTCCTAGCAGAACCTATTGTAAAAGTCTTTAACCAAACTAGGCTCCTAATAGAGTGGACTTTAGAAGAGTTAAAAGAAAATCTTGTGGGTATTCATCCCCACTGTGGTTTTTCCCAATTGGGTTTCCACGTGAAAAATCAATGTGTCATGTGTGATGTTTTTCATGTGATGCTTTAATATTTTCTGTCAAGTGGCAAAACATGTTGAAACAATAGTCATTGTATTTCTAATGATATATTACTTGTTTATGCATACGAGTGAAGTGGAAATGAGATATTAGATTGTGTGGAGATCTAAGTGTTACCAGTTTATGTCTTTCACATTTTCACTATGTTTTACCAATAGTGCCCTGATTTAGACCGATGTTACTGTTTACCAGTTAAGTGCAATCTTTGCAGTCAAACTGGTTCAAGGAAAGTTTTTTTTGTCTGTATTGATTCATCCCCCCTCTCAATTCCGGTTTGGTACTAACTATTCATCATTATTTATCAATTGGTATCAGAGCATCTTCTAGGTCCTCTGTGTTGTAAGCTTAACCACTTGAGGAAAAGATCCTACTCTAATGATGAAGTGGGAAGGTATAAATTTCAATAGAGATAACTTTAAGATATGGAAGGACAGAATGAAGATCTACATTAGAAGCATGGGTGCTCAACATTGGAGCTATGTTGAGAATGCTTATGTTATCCCTATCAGTACTCTCACTGATGATTAAAGAAGAGAGATTTAAGAGAATGGGCAAGTCATGGAAGCCCTAATCAGTAGTCTATGTAACATTAAGTTTATTGATGTTCAGGATAAAGACAATCCCAAAGAAGTATGGGATGCTCTGGAGAATATCTATGGTGGTGATGAGCATGTGAAACAAGCTAAGGAAGAGAGCCTTAGGGGAAGTTTGAAGACATGCGGATGGTTGAAGGAGAGACCATTCAACAATATGGAATAAGAATCAAAACTGTTGTTGGAGACATCAGGAGTGCAGGAGGTAAAGTAGATGATTCCACTATTGTTAGAAAAGGCTTGAGATCCTTGATACCAGTCTATGCAATAAGGGTTGTTGCCATTTAGGAGTTGAGGTCTATAGAAAAGACAAAGCTATCCCTAGACTCTATCATTGCTAAGTTGACCACATATGAGCTAAATAATTATGATGGCAGTATTCAGAAGACTAAATAAGCCTTTAGAGCATTTGCTGCACCATCTAGAAAGGAAAAAGAAGCTAGTACCAATTGTGAACCAAGACAAAGAAGAGAAATGGATGATGAGGAGATCCTAATGGAATTTGAAGCTATTCTTGCCAAGAGACTTCCTAAGGGAACTAGTAAATACAGAGGTAAGCTCCCTTTGAAATGCTTTTCTTGCAATAGGATAGGACACATTGCTATAAATTGTCCTAATGGTGATAATAAGGACAAACCAGAGAAGTTCAAGAAGTTCAAAGGAGGAAACAGGAGAAACTGTTTAGTAGCAGTTGATGAAGGTGTCACTGATGAGGAATTAGAACATGAAGAAAGTAAAGACATTGTGTTTGTAGCAGTTAAGGAAGATGTGTCAGACAAGAAGGCTCTTGTCTCCCGCTTTGATAATTCCAATGAGTAGATTATTGACAGTGGTTGTCCTCACCACATGACTGGTGACCAGAGTAAGTTTCTATCTCTGGAAGAGTATGATGGTGGTGTGGTCCGATTTGGTAATGATGTACCATGTATGGTAAAAGGAAAAGGGTTCATCTCTCTAAATAGAAAAAGCAGTGTTGATAATGTGTATTGGGTAGAAGGTCTCAGGCATAACCTTTTGAGTGTTGCCCAACTGAATGATAATGGACTCACTCTGAAATTCAAAGATGGAGTGTGCAAAATAAAAGGAAAGAGTGGTGAACTGAGGGCCACCAGTATGCAGACCAAAGGCAACTTATTTTAGTTGAATGCAAATATCAGTACATGTATAATGGCTAAGTTTGATGATAGCTGGATATGGCATAGGAGACTCTGCCATGTAAACTTTGATAATAATGTGAAGGCCAATAAGATCAAGGTAGTCAAAGGATTGCCTATGCTAAGCAAACCAGAGAATCCTTTGTACAAAGAGTATCAACTAGGGAAAAAGTCTTCCTCAACCTTCAAAGGTGAATCTTTCATTGCAAACAATTTACTTGATCTTGTGCATACTGATTTGTGTGGTCCTATGAAAACTAGGAGTGTGCAGGGAGATAGGTACTTTATGATTCTCACTGATGAATGCTCAAGAATGATGTGGGTCACATTCTTAAAAGATAAGTCTGAAGCTTTTGGAAAGTTCAAAGCTTTCAGAGCACTAGTCAAAAAGGAAAGCGGTAAGAGGATTAAGTGCCTAAGAACTTATCAAGGAGGAGAATTCACTTCTGGCAAATTCAATAGGTACTGTGAAGAAAATGGCATCAAGAGGCAACTGTCTGCCCCCTGGACTCCACAAAATAATGGCCTAGCAGAGAGGAACAACTGGACTGTAGTTGAAGCAGCCAAAACGATGCTGGTTCAAGGGAAGGTTGCTCACACCTTCTAGAGAGAAGCGGTGAGCACTACAATCTACACTATGAACCGGGTACTCATCAAGAAAGGTAAGGATAAAACAGCTTATGAGTATTGGACCAATAAGACTCCTGTAGTTAGCTACTTTAGAGTGTTTGGTAGCAAATGTTATATCAAGAGTAGTGAACATTAGAGCAAGTTTGATGCAAAATGTGATGAGGGAATATTCCTAGGGTATTCCACCAAGAGCAAAGCTCTTAAATGTTTCAACAATAGGACTTAGAAAATTGTTGAAAGTATCAATGTTAGAGTTGATGAAACTTCTGAGAAACCTAAGGAAACCGATAGTGAGCAAGAGGTAGATGAACCAGTTGTAACCTTCTGGGAACTAGTTGTAAAACAACCTAGTACCAGTAAGAGTGCTTCTACACCAGTAGATGCTGATGCTGATGAAGATGAGGATGAAGAAGAAAAGCAAGAGGAAACAACTAAGATTATTCCTAGGTATGTAAAGTTGAATCATGATCCAAAGCAGATCATAGGAGATAAGGATGCAGGAATTCTTACAAGAAGAAAGGTCAGAGAAAACTCTTGCATGATCTTTGAATTTGAGCCTAAATTTTTTAAAGAGGCACATAAAGATGAAGAATAGATCAAGGCAATGGAAGAGGAACTTGAATAGATAGAAAAGAATGGCACATGGTCTTTGGTACCCAAACCTGAGCATAAAAATGTCATTGGCATCAAATGGGTTTTCAGAAATAAGTTGAATAAAGATGGCACAGTGGTAAGAAACAAAGCCACACTGGTGTGTAAGGGATATGCTCAAGAAGAAGGAGAAGACTATGGAGAAACCTTTTCTCGAGTAGCTAGATTGGAAGGAGTTTGTATGCTTCTTGCATATGCAGCCTTCAAGGGATTCAAAGTATATCATGTTGGCAAATGCACACTCCAATGAGAAATTGTAGGTGATTGAAGGTATTGTCATTGATGGCAACCTTATAATCATATGATACCAGTAGGAACCACCACCGGAAGACTCTACACTGGCACACAAAACAATGACACTGAAAAGGAAGAATAATGGCACCCTGGCCGATAGGAATTTTGTGTTAATATATTTTGTAATTAATTGTAAAATATTTTGTAAGCCGACATGGCAAATTGTAACATGACTCATATATGTATGAGATGATTGTAGATCATTTTCTATACAAGAGGGAGGATGTGAAATATAAATAGAAGATAGAAGACCTATTATGCGAATTATTGGATAAGGGTTTATGTATGTAGAAGAGCTTAAAACCGAAACTGAATCTGGCATAGTAGATGCTAATCTAAAGTAGTACAAGACATTGGATTAGTATAATCCATTTTTGTAAGTCAGTGTGACTTCTTTTGTAATTGAGCAGTGAGCTCTAGGAACTTGGCCTTCCTACATGTGCAGGCCCCTATTGTAAGAGTAATATTCCCTTATTGGCCAGTAAGAGAATATTGTGGGTCAAAAATCCCACCAAGGTTTTTCCTACATTGGGTTTCCTCATTAAAATATTGTGTTATGGTGTGCTTCTCATGTTGTTGTTATTGTTCTTATTTATTGCATTATTTCTGGTTTACTAGTGCTCAGTTTTAATATGCTTTTCATGTTTTAAATCAAGTAATTTGATATATCGGTTAGATACTGATTCAGCCCCCCCCCCTTCTTAGTATCTTTGGAAATCCTAACATATCAAATGGATGTAAAATATACATTTCTGAATGGAATACTTGAAGAGGAGGTGTATATAGAGCAACCAAATGGGTTTGCCCTATCAAAAAATAGTGACATGGTATGTAGGCTACATAAAGCCTTGTATGGATTGAAGCAGACACCTAGAGCATGGTATGAATGCTTACACTCCCATCTTGTGAAGATTGGATTTGAAAGAACAAGTGAAGATAGCAATATCTATTTGAAGTCAAAAGGAGATTAAATTCTGATCTATGAAGTATTTGTTGATGACATAATTTTTGGTGGAGATAACAAGATGAGTCATGATTTCGCAGATGAGATGAAGAAGGAATTTGAGATGTCACTTATAGGGGAGATTAAGTTCTTCATTGGACTACAGATTCAACAAATGAAAAATTGTATCTTTATCACTCAGTCTAAGTATGTCAAAGAGGTGTTGAAGACCTTTGACATGGAAGACAATAAACCGGTTGGTACACCGATGGTGACCAGTTGTAAATTATCAAAATAGGATGATTCAGTGTTGGTAAATGAGAAGGAATACCAATCAATGATGGGTGAGTTGCACTATGTAGTACATAGCAGACCGGACATTGCACATGCAGTGAGCATTATTGCACGGTTCTAAAAAAGTCCAAGAGAATCCCACTTGGTAGCAGTCAAGTGGATTCTTAGATATCTAAAGGGAACTATTGACTATGGATTATGGTATCCATATAGTAATGATTTCAACCTGAAAGTGTTTACAGATGCTGATTGGGTTGGTAATGTGGATGACCAGAAGAGCACAACCGATGGTGCATTCTTTCTTGGTGGTAGAATAGTCTCATGGATGAGTAAGAAGAAGAGTTGTATCTCTCAGTCTATAGTAAAAGCGGAACATGTTGCAGCATTTATGAACTGGACCCAGACAATTTAGATGAAGCATGTATAAAGTGGTTTCAAAGTTCCTGTATCTGAATTGGTGAGTATATTTTGTGACAACACAAGTGCAATTAATATTTCCAAGAATCCGTTTTTGCATGCTAGAAACAAGCACTTTGAGCTCAAGTATCATTTCTTGAGGGAGAAGGTTTAGAACAAAGAGGTTGTATTGGAACATGTTTCCAGTAAGGAGCAGTTAGCCGACATATTCACCAAGCCTCTACCGAAGGCTACATTTACCTATTTAAGAGGTGAATTAGGGGTGCTGCCTCTTCAAGAGGTGAACTAAAGGTGTGTGCTCCACATCAGTCAGGTATTGCATTGATAAATATTTTTCAGGATTGGTGTGTTGAAGGATGCTACTCCTTAGGGGGAGTAGCATAGTGAAAAATAGCTTTTTGTGCCTCCACTTTGGCATTGTTGTCAAAGGTGGAGAAGATGTGAAGCAGAGAAGATATCTGTAGTATTGGGGAGAAGATGTGAAGCAAAGAGATATCTTTGTATATTACCATCAATGCCAAAGGGGGAGATTGTTGGCATATGTGCAGAGCTTGATGACATGATGATATTGTATATTGTCATTGATGTCAATATGCTAAAGTATGAACCGATATATTGAAGTAAGCAAACTGGCAAGAGAACTGGTATGTTATTGTAAACTGGTATATGTAAAAAAGTGAAGTGGTATGTTGCAATGAGAACCGGTATATAGAAATTTTTGTATTGGGGTTTCATTTGGCATGACTACCGATTGGTAGTCTCAGCTTCACGGTTTTCGGTTGATGCATTGCAAGCCTGTGTGATTCAACTAATGACATCTTGTGATGAAGTTAGCATTGTAATGAAGATTAGATCATGTTGCCATGTCAACCTTGTGCACGTGAAGGATTTCCTTGAGGATCTTGCATGGAGCTTGATCCTATCCACCTCGAGAATGTGCAAAGTCTCTGTAAATGGTGGAGAGCGCGTGATGGGTTATCAACTTCTTGAAGTGGCAAAGAATGAATGTTGGAGAACATCTTGAGATCTATTCAAGACTATTGCATTCAATGCAGTATGATTAATGGTCAGGATTGAACCGATTGAATTGTTAAACCTAAATGTTTAGGGTTTAGGGTTTATGCTACCGACCTATATGTTTCCTATAAGGTTGATGATGTTTTTCATTATGAAGTTGTTGGCAAATGCTATGTGTGAATGCAAGTGAAGAGATACTTGATTCTTGCCAGACCAGAGAAGTGTGTTGATACCTACAGAGTGTGATTAAAGAAGGAAAGAAGCTAAAGAGGATCTGCCTTGGCATTGTGTATTGTTATTAGATCATTGTATTACCTCTTGACTTCTAACCATTTCAGTAGTTGGAAAATCTCTTAACTGGGTAGCTTTAACAAGATTTTGTGTAAATCCTTTAACAGGGTGACTCCATTCAATGAGCTCTTCAAATCCTCTTGCGAGGTAATCTTTAATAGGGTTCTAGCCTTTAACTGGGTATTTAGCCATCCCTTAATCAGGTGATCCCTAGCAGGATCGGTTCCTAGCAGAACCTATTGTAAAAGTCTTTAACCAGCCTAGGCTCCTAACAGTGCGAACTTCAGAAGAGTTCAAAGAACAACTTGTGGGTATTCATCCCCACCATGGTTTTTCCTAGTTGTGTTTTCACGTGAAAAATTAGTGTGTCATGTGTGATGCTTTTCATGTGATGCTTTAATATTTTCTGTCAAGTGGTAAAGCATGTTGAAACAATAGTCATTATATTTCTGATGCTATATTTCTTGTTTATGCATACGAGTGAAGTGGAAATGAGATATTAGATTGTGTGGAGATCTAAGTGTTATCGGTTTATGTCTTTCACTTTCTCACTGTGTTTTACTGGTAGTGCCCTGATTTAGACCGGTGTTACTGTTTACCAGTTAAGTGCAGTCTTTGCAGTCAAACTAGTTCAGGGGAAAAAAAAATTATGTACTGATTCAACCCCCCTCTCAGTACCGGTTTGGTACTAATTGTTCATCATTATTCATCAGGTGTGGCACCCCTATCCCCCCTAGTATAGGGGCATGGTTACCTTTTCCTTCCAAGATAGGGGCATGGTCCCCCTATCCCTGCCCTATTTTGGGGCAAGACCTTCCCAAAGCATGCATTGTGGGTTGTGCATTTGGTGGGAAATTACCTTGATGTCATCTTGTGACAAAAATAAAATCCACTAACAT
Organism: Cryptomeria japonica; assembly: GCF_030272615.1. Lineage (NCBI taxonomy): Eukaryota > Viridiplantae > Streptophyta > Pinopsida > Cupressales > Cupressaceae > Cryptomeria > Cryptomeria japonica. The sequence goes on along the minus strand of NC_081415.1, from coordinate 190,863,252 downwards.
GTATTTAAGGGGCATTCGTCCTCTCATTTGCATAAGTTGAGGTTGGATAAGATTGGAGTTTGTCAAGTGGCATAAGCGATCAAGCATTCAAGAGAGTTCAAGCATTCAAGCATTCCTTTCCAAAATTGAGCATTCTCAAGTCTCCCTTCAATGCTAGGTGTTGCATTCAAGTCAAGGATTCAACTATTGAAGAGGAGATTGATTCCAACATTGAATTCCACACAAGCACTTCTATCAGCATTGCTATCAGAACCTCCCTTGAGGTGATTTACAATTCAGTCTTTCATTTACATCTACTTGCAAGTACTTTCTTTCATTACTTCATTAATTCTGAAACTAGGGTTTGACCTAAAGGAAAACCCCCAATCCCAACCCATTTTCCTCTCTTTTCTATTTGTAGGTTATAGGTGTGTAGCTGTACTTTCATATTTGGGCTCCATTTGTAGAGGCGGAAAAACCCTTTTCATTTCGCGGATTTTTCAAAGGACCATGTACGTTCCTGCCATGGTCTGGGAAACTTTTCCTCAAATTCGCAGGGCAACTTCATCTTGACATGTTGCTATCAGATCTAGGTGCAAAACTTCATCCCATACTTCTATCTCAAGTTATAATTAGTTCTTTGTCACTTTTTCACTACATAGTTCAATCAATTCCTTTCCTTTTCAAATAAGGAAGAGGGGATCAACTTATCATTCCCATTTCATTCAGAATTCAATCTTCATCTTTGAAGGTTCAATCTAGTGAATTCTCCTCTCCACTTCCAATGTAACTAGGTGAAAAGTGTTTGAAGGGAAATTTGTAGTGAAACTCTCATCTCTCCTTGGAGGGAAAGGGTAGTTTTCCTCTTGATCTCTCATTCACATTTCACCAACATTACATTTTGGTGAACCTGACATCTTGCATGCTTTCCTTTGAACAAAATTGCATGTTTTTCATTTGCAAGTTTCAAATTTTTGTACACTTAGTGTTTAAATCATTAAAAACCCTGGTTTTGAAAATTAAAATTGAACTTGTAATTTATAAAAATTGCTTGTGGCTATCTTAGATCTGAAAATTGCTTTGTTTATCAAATTCAATTTCCTCATTGTCTTGTTCAATTTGCAAAGAAAATTTACAAAATTAAGAGGTTACTTGTTAAAACCCTAATTTTCAAAAATCATCTTGAACTTGTGCAAAAATTGGATTTCCATTTAATTTTCAGATTTCTAATTGTTCTCAGACTTGTCTTCATTCCTACAATTCAAATTTTCAATTTCCCCCCTTTTTCCCAAAATTTAAATTTTAAAATTAAGTGGTTAGGTCATAAAACCCTAATTTTCAAAATTAATTGGATTTTGTGCAAATTTCAAATCAATTTCATTTGCATTCAGATTTGTAAACATTTTCTAAGGTGTCCCTATCCATTAGGTTTGACCTTTTTCAAAATTGCAATTCAATTCCTTTTTTTCTTGAAAACCCTAATAGGGTCCTATTTTTACATTTGTGTCTTCATTTCGCCTATCTAGAGGTTGTAAAATTCATCAATTTTTTGGGTTAGCTTTGAAGTCATTGTAATATTCATCCCTAAAAATTTTGAAAAAAGTTGGTCGGACCATGTGCGTTCCTGCCACGGTCCTCGGCTTTTTTCCCGAAATTTTGGGAGACTGTTATGACTATATTTAATAGCCTAAATCCAGAAGATTGGTTGATTTTGTCGATTTTTGATCCCTCTAGAATCGGAAATACCTCCCAAATTCAACATTTCAATTTTTAAATTTTTAAAATTAAGAGGTTAATTATAGTCTGCCCTGATTTTAAAATTAAGTGGCATACCCTTGTCCCTAATTTTAAAATTCCAATTTCCTTTCATTTTTGGAAATTTTGTCATCCTCTTCCTCCAACAAAGTTCAAATTGTGTAATCATTATTTTCTTAAATTTTGCATTAATCAATTTTGTAAGCTTTGTTCCAAAATTCAAAATTCAAAATTTCCCTCTAGTGCATGAGTTTTACCACTATCAGTCCTACCTATCCTATCCCCATTAGACAGACCATTAGAATTAAGGCTTTCCAAGGTTTAATTACTGAAGAGATGGAGCCTAATTTGGGTGACTTCTTTAATGAGGATCATGCTAATTCTTCCCATCTTAATCATGTGTCTATTCACCCCATTAACAAATCCCATGATGAAGAAGAAGCTTTAACTAGGGTCTCTATAGATCAACTTTCCACATTGGACAATAAATTTGATAACTTTCAATAATGGATTTCCCAAGAATACCCTAATAGTGAAGCTCTTTCATTAATTGAAGGCCTTAAACGCATGATTCAAAGTGATAAGAATGGAATTGATATATTGTGTGGCATTGCACATATTGTTGATTCTAATGTCATGCCTATCAAGAGTTGTGCTGAAACCCTAGGTTATTCACAACCTTGAACACAAGTCAATCCTTCAATTCCTTTGACTACTCTTATGACTAGTATTCCTACTTTTACCTCCAATACCATGGCTACATCAACTCAACATGTCATTCCTACAACCATTGGTCATGGGGGCAATCCCTCTTCTTCATTTAATCCTCCATATTTACCTATGTCTTCCATAAGTTTTCCTACTATTCCTAAACCAATCAATGTGACGCAAGGGGGAAATTCCTTCAACAACTTTGTTCCTCCTTTAAGTGTCCCTTTTCCTACCCAATCATCGCCTATGCCTACTTATCATAATGTTCCACCACCTTATTCTCAATCCATGCCTTCTTTCAATAACATCACACCACCTTCTCAATCAACTATGTCTAACATCCATTCTTCTACCGAAATGACAATTAACAATCTTGCCCAAACCGTGTCTTCCTTACAATAACAAATTCCTTCTATGAGTCAATCCAAGTTTAGTGTGCTTACCTTTGATGTTGTGAGCCCACTTTCTCTTGATATTGTTAAAGTCATTCCACCTAAACATGTTGAGATCCCTTAATTAAAACTCTATAATGGAATAGTTGATCCTCTTATGCATGTCAAAACATTTCAAGCCTTTTGTACTGATTTTGCTTATAATCAAAGATTGCTTGCAAAATTGTTTCCAAGAACACTAAGACATAAGGCTTTACAATGGTATTTCTCTTTGGCTTCTTATTCTATCACCTCCTTTCAACAACTAGCAAATGCTATCATCCAACAATTTCAAAACAACATTGGTCCTAAAATCACTTTGAGTGATTTAATGCATTGTAAACAACGTGTTAAAGAAAAAGTGACGGGTTTCATTAGTACATATAAGCATGTGTGTGCTCAAATTTCTTTTCATGCACCTGATAATGATATTCAAAGAATTTTCATTTCTAACTTACAAAAATATATCAGGGAAAAGCTTCTTTTGTCTGAGTTTACTTTCTTTCCGTAGTTGTGTGCAACACTTCACAATTATCAACTGGCTATGATTCAAATGGAGCAATATACTCCTATGGCTTCGAGTGATAAGGGGGAGAGTGTTCAACAACCATTTGTAAAGTTCAAACCAACAAAAAGCTTCATCAAGTTCAATGATACAATCAACAACCACAATGTGAATGCTAAAATAGATCTGCCTTCTATTTCTAATTTTTTTCAAAGAGAAAGATAGTTTACTTCCTTAAATGACTCTTTACATAGTATTATGTCTCAGTTGTTGCACATAAATGCTATCAAACTTCCTTCTATAAAATAAATTGATCCTTCTAAAATTGCATCCCCTTATTTTGATAACAATACCTTTTGTCAATTTTATCGTCAACCTAGTCATGATACTGAGAAAAGTTTCGAATTGAAGAATAAGATTCAAGACTTGATTGATAATAATACTATATATGTAGCAGGTATGAATGATAAAGGGAATAAATCAGTAGCTCCTTCTAATCAAAATCTTAAGATTTTCACTGATCCCTTGCCTTCTCATACATCTAATGTTATTGAGATTGTGCCTAATTTTTTCTCTTCTAAAGAATTTACCTCTATGGCTCCAAACTTGCTTAATATGGTAGAAACACAAGATATGCCTAAAGATCCTTGTATTACATTTGACCCTAGTGAGACCATTAGAGCACCTGATAGCCCTTTATATATAGTTGCGAAGGTTAAGGATTTCCCTTGCCGTGGTGCCCTTATTGATCCCTCTGTTAGAGACAATGCACCACTGAGAGGGGGAGGGGGTGAATCAGTGGTTCTCAAATCTTTTCCCTTTAGCAATCCTATGTGAGCATACCGGTTGATGGATCTAACTCAATGCAAGATTATCGGTTAGTGGGGAGACCAACACAAATGCAATCACACAAGGGACATCACATAACACAAGCATATAGGAGGAAAACCCAAGATGAGAAAAACCTCGGTGATCAATGCTGCTGGAGTCTATTGCTCCAATCCAGCCTCATAATTAAAAACACAGCTATAAAGTTTAGGGCACCAACCCCTGACTTTAGGGAACCAACCCAAGGAGCTACAACCCCTGCACCAATCTACAAATCAATGTTCACAATGTAAACATCAATTACAAAAGTAGTTATCTTGTTACAAGTGAATCTTGCAACCTTGTCAAATGTCTTACTCTGTCGGTGAGATACCTTCTCTGCTACACCAGCTCACTCTTTTGCTGCTCTTCACTTGCTACTTCTCTTCTCCTGCTTAACTGTCGGTAAACTCTACCGATACACTTCTTCTCCTCTGCTGGATCTCCACCTTACTCCCTGCTCTTCTAGTATGAACACTACCGGTTCTTCTCTTCTACAGGTTGAATGGTTCAACCAGGTTATCCCTCACTCTCACTCACTTCTCAGATGCTCATTGAGAACTTGGCTGATTTTCTCTTGCAGAAGTATCACTTTGTAGTAGCACAATATTCTTCTATTCAGCAACACCAAACAATCTCTTTGGCCTTCATACTTATAGCTAGGTTTTCTCACCAACACCTAATTCAAAATCTAGGCGGTTAGGGTTTCCTCGCCATCCTCGAGGAAAACTAAATCCAATTAGATCTTGCTCGATCTGATCTTCCTGACATCCATCTGCATGAGTCCACTAATAACATGCCTTCTAAAACATGTCTTCCTTCTTTAGCAACCTACAAATGATCTATCTGCATACTTTTTGGTCAATCGACATAAATGGCATGATGGGTTGCTTCAACTACTTTGATCTGCTCGACCAGTCTATCCTCGATCCTCTCTTGTTCATTTAATCTCGATCCGTGCACTTCAACCACTTCACCTTGAGCTTCACAGTCTCCTTTAAAGTTGACCAACTCTATACCTACCTCGTCGATATACATTCCATCTTCATTTGGTGCAGGTTCACCACCTTGATTCCATGTCGCATCTAAGTCAACCAGCTCTACCACCTTGAGTCTTCATGTCGGTCCACATAGGATCACTGACCAAACATTTTATCGGTTCCTCCTTTCTGTCAGTTTACTAACCCTGCTAGTATCTCACACTCTACCAGTTCACTCATCATGTTTGCACTCTGCTGAACTATCGATGGAACACTTAAACTGGTCTTCAGACATGACTAACCTAAGCATGCACATTCCCATCAAGTGGGAAGTCTTCTATATCTACAACTTGTCCATATTATTGGTGGGCCTACATGTCATTTACCACTCTTGATGACACCCTGTCATCAACCTTCACAAGACTCCATCTTCAATCAGGTCATCCTACTTCTGACTACATCTTCTTAACCTTGCCTTTTCCCTGATCAATTCTATTCATTCCTCTACCGGTTTTTCAAGGTGACAAACAATTCACACTTCCTCTGTACTGACATCTCAATATGCCTTCTCTATCAGTTTAGTGCATAACCCTGATCTCATGCACTTAAGACATTCCCTCAATTCACCAGTAAATCCAGTGTGATCCTTCAAGTACTTGCCTTTACCTCTTCACTCTTATTTCACCTAACTATAATGCACACAATGCATAATAAGAGATAAGATCCACTTAACGGTGGAGTAACACCTTGTATTCTGCATACTGCAGTGCACTTCATGTGACTTCCCTATTTGTGCAGCATCTCTTCAAACAGGCACATGGGATCTAATGTGGGAACACTCAATGTCAGTCATTGCTTCTCATGATGACTACATCTTTATCTGGTGGGAGTCTTGTTGTTCTGCAACCTCATAGCATACTGGTGACTTGTTCAATCTTCTCTTCTGATGTGGATGTGATTCAGATAACATTCTGCATCTTCATCACAAACAACCACTCAAACACCTCTCTATCTCATCACACAAGCCAGGCACTAACTTGTGTATTGGTGACTCTTGAGGTCATCTTCCTTACCTTACCAGTGTTCTATAACACAAGGTGATATCCAAGATATCACATCTTGTAATCCTCCATAGCACTGTTGCACATATATCTCTTCTACTGGCAGTCATCCCATACTGGTTGACATCAATGACAACACAATGCCAACAATCACCCCCTTTGGCATTGATGTCAACTCATGTAGTAAGTAGTATACTACAGTCAATGACAAAGGGTACTCTCAAGATACCATTCCTCCCTATATTTACCATTCATTGGCATAACTCTTCCTCCCCCTTTGTCTTCATTAGATGTAACACTTTGTTTGATACCACTTGTTATCTTTGTCACTAGTTGTTATATCTTCTCAAGTCACAACACTTGAGATGGGGAATTTAACCATCAATAGACATAAATTGAGCATGAATTTCCAATGCTAATTGAACTAAATTTGTAGAAAGGCTGATACCAATTGTTGATGTGTAAGTGAATACTACTCACCTGTCGGTCAACCTGCAACACCTCTGCAATTTTCATCTCCTGCAGTTTGGGTAGTCAGTATGCTTGTAAGTTCAAGCAAACTGGCTCTACATCATGAGTGCTTGAACTCCCCATGAGTCATACCTCTCAAGTCCTCAACTCCAGCCAGGTACAATACCGGGACTCCAATCTTCACCATATACTAGTTTAGCTATGTATATGAGATCATTTGATGACCCTTCAGCTTCATTGTATACACCATAGCCTATGACATGATCCTAGATCCACACAATGCCTAACAATGTTATCATCATGCCAAGAATCAAAAAAAGTTAGCCCAAAAATATGCATGTCTGCATGATTAACCATGGGGCCAACATATGTCATTCAGGTCTTTTCCAATACCACCTAAGACATACCTTCACATTCTATGCTATCGGAGCTAATGCAATGATCTCCAGCCTCATTGTCTTACATAACCTGCAAGTACATGTTAGCATTAATGTTGGTAACATCCTGTACATAACAATTAACACCTGATACCAACTGTTAACCTTTACTCATTGAAGTATGTGTTTATGGTGAAAATGGATAACAATAATAACGATATTGAAAGGTTAAATGAATTCAACCACAAAACCCTAGCCTAACAACAACAAAGATCCACCATAACATATGAAGATTACCTAAGACAATGCAAATCAAATAAAATCACAAAGATTATACCATCACATGTCCAATAGGGTTTGGATCTCCATTCTTCCTATCTCCATTGATCTTGCTTGATATATTTGCTCTCAAATTTTATGTGTGCACAAGAGCACAACAAAGAATGGAAATGTGGTTGCAAGTAGGATCGCCTATGTTCAAAAGCGTAGTGTAGTCAAGTAGTCAATGAGGGGCTTTGATAATGAAGAAGCATCTCCTTATATAGAAGACACTATATGAAATGGAGGGATAAGATTGAGAGGTGTAAAAGGAGGTCGGCTATGATTAGAGGGTAGGTAAAAGAAATAATAAAATAATGAAAGGGGTAGGTAGTGTATGAATTAAGAGATGAATGACATGTGTCATAGGTAGAAAAGGTTAATGAATTAATTAAATAAATAACATATTTATTTAATTTAGGAAAAGGATAATTTAAATAAATAAATGTATTTATTTAAATGAGAAATAAGGCTAGAAGAGGATAAATGAATTAATTAAATAAATAAAGATTTATTTAATTAATAAAAGCATTAAGCTTAGATAATTAAATAAATAAAGATATTTATTTAATTAGACTAGACAATTTTGGGTGTCTACATTTTGCCCCTCTTTGAGACAATGTGGCTTGTTGCGTTGTTTCAAAGAAGATAAGATGAATTGATACAGAGTTGCCCCAAGATGGGAATGATATGCCCCCTCGAGAGATTGGATGAAAATGTGTGAAAAGACCACAGACAATCTCTTGATAAGAAAGAAAGGCTAGAATGGACTAACCAGATAAAGTGACAAAGTCACGGGATAATGAAGACTGACATAGGAGACTAGGGCTAGGGTAGTCTATAAGATAGACCACGAGGGGAAAACATCCTCATTGTCATCCACACATTGAAGAGATCAGAGTGCAGAGAGATAATAGAGCAGCAACAGTCAACAACAATGGCATTGGTTCACAGATTTGATCGCATTCGCTGATTCCAGAGGCCAGCAGAGGCAGGAGAGCCAGTAAGTACCACAAAACCTCCTTGTACTTTGATGCATTTATTTGTCATTAATGCATGCTAGGTAATGTAATAAATGCGTGTTTATGTCTTCTAGGCTGAATCAGCAGTTCTGTGATAAACATACGCTGTCGATTGGATAAGTTGCTGAGAGGATACACTCAAGCAGGTCCTCTAGGGAAGACTAGGATAGATCGAGGCACTTTGTGATGAACAGGGAGCACCAAGACATAGTACTTTGTGATGAACAGGGAGTACCAATATGAGCAACACTTTGTGATGAACAGGGAGTGCAAATATGAACAACACTTTGTGGTGAACAGGGAGTGCAAATATGAGTAGCACTTTATGATGAACAGGGAGTGCAAAACACGTAGTACTTTGTGATGAACAGGGAGTACCACTAGGATAGAAGCAACACTTTGTGATGAACAATGAGGGTCACTAGGACTGAGATGATTGATTTATGTGACTGCAAGAGTATTTGTCTATGCTGGAGTCACAGGAGAGATTCCCATTGACTCAGAGGTTGCGACTTGAGTTGACAGTCGAGGACCGAGCTATGATTGAGGCTATGGGATTGAGACATATTCTGTATGTGCCTGAGTTTCGAGCAAACATGGGATTGCTGACTGCACTGGCGGAGAGGTGGCACTTTGAGACTTGCACTTTTCATTTGCCGATGGGGGAGATGACAATCACCCTGGAGGATGTATACAGGATTCTACAGATATCGATCGATGGGGAGCTGATTCCATATGATCGAGACAGAGACAAGGATGCCCTTAGACAAGTGTTCTAGGATTTGAGAGTGGGGATGAGGGCTGGACATGTAGCATGGGATATAATGACATGGATAGGATTAGCACTACCAACAGTGTTGGCAGGAGCTATCAATGGGTTCCTCTGTCTAGATAGGGTGTCACGAGGGGTGGCTATAGAGGAAAGAGGGGCTAGGAGAGATGATCTTGGGGTGGGTCCTTCTAGGGCTCAGACTCCATCGAGGCTAGCCGGCTCTGAGGGAGGGAATTCATTATAGCCGTAGAGGGCTCCCTATGTATCAGTATTGTACCATTTTTGTATGATGATGTAGACACCTGTGGGTGATTGTAGCCATATGATTTTGACATCATTGTATCATGACACTTTATATAATAATATGAGATGATTCATCTTTACGGTAGCTATATGCATGTGTACCTATGTGATGAGATGTTCTTATGTGATGCTTATGATATGGATGCAAATATGTATATGATGCAATGCAATATATTTTTTTTTGTTCTTTTATATTTTTATATGTTATGCATGATGCAAATGTGAATGTATGAAATGCAAATGAATATGATAATGCAAATGTAAATTATGCTAACAGGTGTTGTGTGAAGGATGTGATGTAGTTGTGATATCTATATGTATGTATGAAATGCTTATATGTGATAATGTAGGTGCAACTACATGAAATGCAAATGTTTTTGGTGTGTCATTATACTTAGTCATGTGATAGCAGGCTACGCGGACTCAAGAAGGATGATGGAGGTCAATCAAGAAAGGGGGATGGAAGGTAGAAGATATGAAAGTGAAAGAGCTTCTTGTGTGTTATCATCATTGAGCTTTATTATGGCAAGTAGGTTATGACAATCGAGGCATATGTCCGACCCAGAAAGTCATTGTACCTATTTGCATGGAGATAAAATAGTCACAAACAAGGAATGCCCCAATTCACACTAGACTCTCAGTGTCCTCATATCCTTGGACAAGTCATAGCATTACTAAGAGACAATCCATAGACATCAAAAGAAAAATAGGTGACAATACCCCATCCTCGCCTTTCTAGTCAAAGACATCTTGGAGATAGAATCTCTAGTCAGAGACATCCTAGAAAAGATAAAAGACATGTCACCAGAAAGATAAAATCAAAAGAGAACCAAGACTTGACACCAACATCCACTGTAGTCCTCAAGTTTAGTGTCTCTTGTCACTTGTATAAGTCTTATTTGATTGTGGTCACAATGTTTACTTTCACAAAAAGGATAGATAGCATGAAACCATATGTTGTTTGAGTCTATTGAAAGATTTGATTTTGTTGAAGCCCATTGTTGCTGCCGTCTCATCTGAAACTAACTGAATCCATGAAACTGATACTTTATTGCGGAGAAAATGAAACTTTATTGCGGATCTGTGATGCAAATGTTGCTTTATTGCGGATTGTGCGTGGATAGACTAAAGGAAGCTGGAAGAAACTCTACTCCTTGAAACATGTGATGTTCTCAGTTCCACACCCATCACTAGATGTAGGATTTTCCTTAGCCACATATACGATCTGATTTATTATGGATGGAAAAAGGATGAAAATGAAGGTTATTATGAATGGCGAACCAATCTTGGGTAGATCAATAAAAAGACATGATGGGAATGGGTAAGTTTATTATGGATGAATTGGTCGTGAGTGTGTGCAAAGTGAAGTGATGAAAGAGAATCCTAAAGGAGGGAGGAGCAATGTCTCTACACATGGCACTGGTGACCCAGTTTTCACCGTGGTACTTTCCCAGGGCACCACCGAAGTGGTTTTCACCGTTGGATGAAATTATTTCTCTTTACTTTTTTTGATTTTCAATGTTTTTTGTGTCACAAGGCGCCTGTTTGCTAGGTTTTCACCAAGTAACGATTTTTTTTTGTTTTATAATTTTTTTTGTATTTTTGAATTTTTTTTTTTTTTTTGTATTTTTGAAATTTTTTTTTTTTTTCTATTTTTTGAATTAGGATATTCCAAAGAGCTATGTGTAAAACCTACGAAGGTGCATGCTGTTGATAGGATCCTCCAAAGGTTCACCTTCTATAGTTGAGAGCTGATATGCCCCAGATCCATATGCTCCTGTAATGATGTAAGGACCAAGCCAATTTGGTTTGAACTTTCCCTTCTTCTCTTTGTCTTGCTGATTTTTAGGATTTTCTCTGAGAACTAAGTCACCTACCTCAAATGTATGAGGCTTAACCTTATGATTGTAGCTGCATTGTTCCTTGACTGAATGATGTGTAGCTTGAGTGTTTATCTTCCTTGATAAAGGAACTGAGATAGAATTACTAGTGTGGGGACTACGTTTGCCCATATGCATGTCACCTAAAGAAGTTTGGGCATCCCTGATAACAAAGTCCTTCAAGGAAGCTCCATTAAAGGTCCATGATGTATCGCCAGAAGGGAATGGATGTGTGGAACAAGTGGATGAGTTATGAAGGCTTATGATTGTGAAAAGAAGTGAAAGTAGGATAGCTTGATGGAGACTTAGGATCAACAAATATGCATTTTGACTTAAAATTTTAGGACTTTTGCCCCCAGTTATTTTGGTATTAGGGAAGATCAACTCTTGCTCTTTTTCTTTCAAAGGATTTTTATCCTTGACTTTGATTTTTGCAGAGTCCAGTAGCTTTTGATTTTTATTTGGACTAAAGGACTTTTCTGTAGTTTTGACTTGTAGATTTTTCTTTTCAAAGCTTGATTTTTGATCCCCAATTAGTAAGGGCTTTTGTAATTCTTGTTGATCCAAGTCTGGGAAAGGAGTGGAAATGGAATGAGTGGATGATATGGTAAAGCTATGTGACTTCTCAAGAGGACTGGCGATGCACTCAATAGATTCTTTGCTGGAACCACTCTTAGGAATATTGATATCAAGAGATGCTGGCACCACTCGAGGAGATTTGCATTCAGACTTAGTAGCCACAACACTAGGTGGTTCACACCAAATTCCTTTCAAATTGTTTATAGATTGTTCATGTCGACTGAATACCTTAGGAGAATAGTGGGAGTTGATCAACATGAAAGATATACTCACCACATCCCAGGTCTTTAAACTTGAATTTTTCTTTGAGCTCTGTTTGTTTTGATGTAGAAGCTTTCAAGGATTTTGGATCCACATATGCTGAAGATGGAATAGCCTCTCGATTGACTAGTATTGTTATTCCTGATCTAGGTCATAGATTGTTGCAATATATGAATGGATTTGGGTCAGCTTTGATACTCACTTCAACTCCATTGTGTGGAAACTTGATGCATCAGTGATATGTAGATGGGATTGCACTCATTTCATGAATCCATGGGCATCCCAAGAGTATGTTATATGTGAGATCAAGGTCAAGGAATTGACAAACCACATCCTTTGTAATTGGCCCAACTCTGAGAGGTAAAGTTATTGTGCCCTTGGATGAACGCTCTTCATCATCATATGCTTTGATAGTAATTTTGTTTGTAGAATTCACAGCTTTGTCAGAATATCCCAATTGTTTAATAGAGCTCAATGTACAAATGTTTAGACCTACTCCTCCATCTATTAGGGCTTGTTTGATTCTATGTTTGTGTATGAAGGCTTCAATGTGTAAAGGTGCATTATGTGGCTGACTCATGGAGGCATCGTTGGCTTCTGTGAATGTAAGGGAGTGTGGAATGGAAAGGTATCCCACCATGGCTTGAAACTGGTCCACGTTCAGATCGGTAGGGATGGAAGTGTCTCTCAAAGTTTTGTCAAGAATGGCTTTATGTGCAGGGGATATGCGTAAGAGCTCAAGGATGGAGATGAGCGCAGGTGTCTTCCCTAACTATTCTACAAGGTCATACTCAAGCTTGGTTGATAAGGAAGCGGTGTTCTTGGTTGGAGCACCTTGCAAAGTGATTTTACCTCGACGGGTTGTAACATGACATTCAGAGGTAGGTTCCGAAGAAGATCCAATTCCTTTTAAGACAATCTTGGGTCTCTGGGTAGAATTCTCAGGGTTTTTGTCCTTGATGATAATGGTAGAGATGTAATTGTCCATCGAGATGTGATTGATAGTTGAATCATAGTTGTAGGATGCTCTAGTATAGTTGGTTTGATCATCGGTGGCTACAGCTTTTCCCTTGTCATGCTTTGGGAATGGTTCCTTAAACATTTCATGTTCTTGATTGGATGAGTGTCCTTCAATCTGAATGTCACCTCTATCAATAAGATCTTGTATGATGTTCTTTAGTCGATGACAATTTCCTATCTTATGACCCTTGCTCTTATGAAATTCACAATATTCATCATCATTCCACCAATTTGGTTTAACCTTTAGTTCATATGGAGGAAAATCTGGAATAGTGATTACCTTATTTGCCACTAGCTTTTTGAAAACTGACTCAAGTGGTTCTCCCAATGGAGTGTACTTCCTTCGTGATTTAGAAGTTGTTTGAGTATTCACCTGACTTGATCCAGAAAAAATGAATTTGGGTCGCACTGTATTGGCATCAACAAAACCATCATTGACTATGTTCTTGTTTTTATTCCAAAATCTTGGCTTGTCTCTTCCTTTAAAGTCATCTTTGTTTTCCTTGAATATCTTAATGACTTCTTGTTCAATTAGGACCTTCTCTATTGCTAAGCCTTTTTCAATGACGTCCTTGAAAGTGTACAAGAAAGATTTTCTTAAGTCATAACCAATGTCTTTGTTAACATTCTGGGTGAACATTTCTACCATTTGTTTTTGTGGAATTTTCCAAGAACATCTGCTGGCTAGATTCCTCCATCTTTGTAAAAATGATGAAAAAGATTCTCCATCCTTTTGTTTGGCATTGCACAAAGTAGTGACTAATATGTCTGTCTCTATGTTGTATGAGAAATGTTGGATAAATGCCTTTGCTAAGTCACCCCATGACTTAATACTAGGTGGAAGTTGGGAGAACCATTCCATAGCTTGATCACCTAGGCTTTGTGGGAATAATCTCATCAAATATGTCTCTTCTACTGCTACCTCAATGCAAGCTATGAAAAACTATCTTATATGTGCCTTAGGATCTCCTTTTCCTCTATACTTATCAAACTTAGGTGTCACAAAGTGTGTAGGAAAAGGAGGCATTGGAATGCTCTTGTCAGGTGGATAAGGACATATGTCTCTCATTGTGTATGTTGGCTTCGGTGTATTTATGTCCTTCATTTTCTTTTGTAAGTCCCTGATATGTTGCTCCAAATTGCTCTTAGGTGGAGATCAACTTCTTGGACCATACCCCATGCTTGAGGCACCAATTGGAGGAGAAGCATGTTGCATATATGGATGATATTGATCATACATATGTTCATATGGAGGAGGTCTATAGTGATGCTGCATATATGGACCACTTGGTATAGATTCATGTTGAGGAACGAAATATCTATTTTTTCCATGTATACCATACTCTATAGGCATGTCATGTTCTAATGTGTTGCCCCCAAATTTGACACGGGGTTTCCTTGTGTCCAAATTTTGAGCATGCCTTTGAATATCCAATTGCTTTGGTGGTTGATCCTTAGCATTGATATGTGATTGAGCATATTTCTCTGCATAAGACTTCCATAATGGTCTACGAAGGTGAGTATCGTATGCTTGACCATGTGTATGTGGGACCTCTAGTTTTTGAAACAAAGATGATGGTGATTCAGGCACAAGATGTGATCCTCTATTGCCTCCACTATTAGGCCTCCTTTGATCCATGTTGGAGTGAGGTTATTGCAAACGTCGATTTTCCATTATTTGAGACATGTCAAAATCATGAGGTATCTTGGCTCCACTTTGTGCTATCACTTGTAAGAAGTATTGTCTATCTCTCCTCATTATTTCCTCAACCAATTGATTGAAACGGGGATCCATAATGGATTCTTCCACATCTGCTAAATATACTAAAAAGTTGTCCATATCATCATTGTGTGTATCATTGTTGCTTGTAGTGTCCATGTTCTCAACATTTGGAATGTTTCTATAAGCATCCATGTCAGGTAATGTAGTATGATCAGAATTGAAAAAGATATCATTGTCATACTTGTAGGAACTCATGTTTGCAGACTCTTGAGCCTCTTTAGCTTCTCTCCTAGATTTTTGAAGACGAGTTTCAACAATGAACTAGGTATTGACTGAGATGTGTGAGACTAGATGAAAATGGAAAAAGTATGGAAGACCAAGGGTTGGATGGAATGCAAATGAATCTGAAGTGTACTTGCAATGTCCAAAATGTAAGACCAAGTATGTATGTAGTAGAGTAGGTATGGCTTCCAAAGAGAGGATAGTTTCTCTTGATGAGGTAAGTTGACCTTGACTCTAAGTAAGACCAAATGAGACCCAAAGGTGATAGACCTTGATGAGGGACCACTTAGCAAAATGTTGTTGTATGTAGTGTGTTGACAAAGTATGATGAGGACAAGCAAGTGACCTTTTGACTCGACAAATGTAAATTTAATGCAAGATGTAAAGAAATGATGGACTTTGTGAGACCCAAAGACAGGTTGAATGCTAGTTCAAAACCTGGAGAAACAACCTAGGAAGCTCAAGAATTCCGAAACTGATTGCTCTTGTTTGCTGGACTGTAAAATTTTTCCAATTTGTGAAGTTGTTGGTTGTGACCAAATTTGAATGTTTGACTATTATTCGTGACAAGAGGACACAATGTTGATGAGGACACAATGTTTGCAAGTGTTTAGACTCAAAATGACTCCAAGAAAAGTGTTTTGTTTGATGTAAAAATGTTTTGCATACACTTGAAGACACAAAAGACACAATGTTTTGCTGCTTGGTCTTGAATGTTTTCAATGTTTAAAATAAGTCAAGCACAATTCTTATGGCTGGCCAAGACAATAGTTGTTGATCCCACATGAGGTTTTACCCCTGAGGCTACACTATTCAAGGCGGATACTTAGATGCTTGACCTTACTGGCTCCACCCTCGACACTCACTTCTCGGGTCAGCCAAGCATCAGTCCCCACGAAAACTCCCCATGGCAAACTTTGTATCTCTACTAAGAACTGTATGTGTGTGGGCCGCTACCAAAGGTCCGACCTCCTGCCTCAACAACTAGAAGGATTTTGGCTTCTAAAACAAAAAGGTGCTAGTAAGGGTATCCGCTTGTGTGGCCATACATGCGGCACTTTCAGATTTGTAAATATAGAAGGCTCCCAGCTGGTAGGGGTTACACCCTACAATTGATCAAATAAATTTGATCAAACGGGTTTATGGGGAGACATAGTGTCGGTATGAACTAATCAGCACACGTTATCCATAGTTTTCACCATGAATACAATTGTTTATAGTGGTTCAAAAGAGGTGGGTTTTTCTCGCTAACACTTGGGTCATTCTCTTCTCACTAGTAGTCCTAATGACCACACGGGAAGACAGGCCTCTAAAGATTAAACAAAAAGAGCCTATTGCTCAAGACACAAAAGACAATGATTCAATTTTAGTGCACCAATTGAAGTGTTTGCTAGTCTATGAAAATAAGGCACACAATAAAAATGCAAAACCCTTGCCAAGGACCTGCAACAAAGAGTTATCAATAGTTTGGATTGTTTCAAATGATCACCCCTTCCTGCAAGCACACGAGTTAGGTAAATTTTAGATCCAAAAGACTTTGTGAAATAGGGGCCTTCAACAATGCATTTTGTTGACCAATTCAAAGATCTGATTCATCATAAAAAAAGACCACCTATAAAATTTCAAGAGATTTCCAGAAATGTAAGAAAATCCAAAAAAATTGCTAGTTTGCTCCAAAAATTTATTTTTTTATGAAAAATCATAAAAAAATTCATATAAAATGCAAAATCGATCTAAAAAAACTAAAATTTTTATTGGAGAGTCTTGATGGTCTTCCAAACCTGTATAAAAAAATTTCTACAACAAATCCAAGCAGTTTGTGAGATATGAGTAAAATAATGCAAAACCCTAATTTTCAAAGATCTAATTTTTGAGGAATGATTTTACATCAAATTTAAAATCACAATGAACAAATCCTGTGTATAATTATGAGATATTTCCAAAAATGTAAGAAAATCTGAAAAATTCTCTAATTTTCTCTCAAAATTATTTTTTTATGAAAAATCAGAAAAAATTCATATAAATTGAACAAGTGATCCAAAAAATCTGAAATATTTTTTGAATCCTTTTGATACCTCTGTCAACCTACACAAAAAATTTGATACCAAAATTCAAAGCCGTTTGTGAGATCTGATCAAAATAAGGAAAAACCCTAATTTTTAAAGATCCGATTTTTAGGGAGATATTTTGCATCAAAATTAAAATCAAAAAGAACAGATCCTATGTATAATTATGTTAGATTTCCAAAAATGTAAGAAAATCCAAAAAATTCTCTCATTTGCTCTGAAAATTAATTTTTTATGAAAAATCATAAAAAATTCATAGAAAATGAAAATGTGCTCCAAAAATTTTGAATTTTGGATTGAGAGCTTCTAATACTTTCTTCAACCTACAAAAGACGTTTTGTCTAAAATTTCCAAGTTTTTTGTGAGATATGATCAAATCTCTCCAAGATCTTGATTTTGTGTCCAAAACCCTAGTTGCACAAGGTTATTCTCCAAATTGTTTTACAAAACAGCAATATAGGGTTAGAAAAATCTGCAAAAAACATAGATCTAACAAAAATCCATGTTCCACGGGGCATGCCAAAATGTATATGGTGAAAATGGATAACAATAATAACGATATTGAAAGGCTAAATGAATTCAACCACAAAACCCTAGCCTAACAACAACAAAGATCCACCATAACATATGAAGATTACCTAAGACAATGCAGATCAAATGAAATCACAAAGATTATACCATCACATGTCCAATAGGGTTTGGATCTCCATTCTTCCTATCTCCATTGATCTTGCTTGATATATTTGCTCTCAGATTTTATGTGTGCACAAGAGCTCAACAAAGAATGGAAATGTGGTTGCAAGTAGGATCGCCTATGTTCAAAAGCGTAGTGTAGTCAAGTAGTCAACAGGGGGCTTTGATAACGAAGGAAGCATCTCCTTATATAGAAGACACTATATGAAATGGAGGGATAAGATTGAGAGGTGTAAAAGGAGGTCGGCTATGATTAGAGGGTAGGTAAAAGAAATAATAAAATAATGAAAGTGGTAGGTAGTGTATGAATTAAGAGATGAATGACATGTGTCATGGGTAGAAAAGGTTAATGAATTAATTAAATAAATAAGATATTTATTTAATTTAGGAAAAGGATAATTTAAATAAATAAATGTATTTATTTAAATGAGAAATAAGGCTAGAAGAGGATAAATGAATTAATTAAATAAATAAAGATTTATTTAATTAATAGAAGAATTAAGCTTAGATAATTAAATAAATAAAGATATTTATTTAATTAGACTAGAAAATTTTGGGTGTCTATAGTATGCAATGGTGATCCAACACCGATTTGTAGGTGTGTAGTTAAGGCAGCCTCTACACACACTTATCTTTTCATTTACATCCTTCATAATGGAAACAACATGTTCTTCCATATTGCCTTCTTCATTGAGGGGGTGAATGATAAATTCAATGTACTGCTCCCCCTAAGATCTTGCATCTAATTGAGGCTTTAGGAGATATCACCTGTGCAATGAGTGCACAGTGCCGGTCCATGGTCTTCCGCCTCCATACCTACTTGGTCTCATTCATCTTCTTGTTTTTTAGGCTTGGGAGTGGGTCTTTCCTTCTTCTATTAATGGATCCTTCCATTTCCTGATCCTCCATCATAACAAGAAGTAGTGTTGTAGTAGCACACAACATCCATCCCAACTTCATGTTTGGGGAATCTCTTGACGTACTGGTTTGACCATCTCCTTCTGGTCATGTTGTTGTGAATAGAATCCGAAACTGGTGGACCTCTAGCTCCTACAGGGACATCTATTCTTTGGTTCCATGCAAGTCTCTGACTTCCAAATGCTCTATATCCACTTTTCTATAGAGCATAGCCGTTATGCCAGCCCACATGTGACTGCAGGTTCCTTTTCCTGCATTCAAACTTCCTATGGCTAAGACCATTGCAGTTATGACAAACAACATTTGCATAACCGGGAGAAGGGACATGCATGTGTCTACTCTTGGATACATTTTTCTCATATGCATGATGTCCATGAGATCCTAGATTATTCTTTCTAGATCTCTTTCTACATGTCTCTGCCCTATTTCCATAAGCATTGCATGCAAAACAACAACCGATAAAAGATGGCGTATGACTTACAAATTCATTTTGCCATGCATGGGGCGATCTTACCAGTTTGGCATCTCCATTTCTGTTTCTTTGGAGATGGACCCTAGGTTGTCCATTCTTTGCAGCTCTTTCATCTGGTCTCTTCTTCTCCCACATTTTCTTTTCTCTATGGGTGGTAGCAGTTATTTTTCCTCTGTCAGTAGGAGGTCTTCTTTGTTGCTTCCTCACTTTCCTACTTTTGGTGGAGCTGTCTTCTCCCATCTTGCCTTTTCCTTTGGGATCTTCAGTGTTCCTTCTTCTTGCTACACCGGTCTTCTTTCTTGTCTACAAGTCCTCACTGGTTGTATTTAGATCAACCTTCTTCTAGGGAGCACTTCTCACTAAGAAGGTTTGGCCTTTGTTTTCTCCATTAGAGGAGACAAACAGAATGTCATTATGATGAACATTCTTGCTAGTGGAGCATTCACCGACACCACTACCAAAACCTTAAGTATCCTTGGCATGCTTCTGCTTCTTCAACATCTTTTCCAAAGCATCACTACTTCCATCAAACCAGATTCTTACCTTGATCTCATCCTTACATTTCTCAAGGTCAATTCGGAGAGCCTCCATTTCTCTAATCAGCTTCTGATTTTCTTCATTCTTCACTTCTAGCCTAGATGCTAGATCTTCACACCGACACTCCCTGGTGTCTCCTACTTGAGACATCAACTCTGAGAGGCTTTTCTCAGATTCCTCAAGGCATTTTGTCATCTGGTTCAGCTCTACTATAGAAACATTCTTGAATAGCTTTTATTCCCTTCTAACTCTATTCAATTATTCAAGTGCATTTACAAGCTCTCCTTCAAGGTCAACTTCTCCTTCATCCACTTCTTCTCCTTCACTCCCAAATAGATCTTGATGGCTAGATCTATTTGCCATGTCTTCTTCTTCATCACTGCCAAACACATCATATCAATGGGATCTATTTGTCTTATCACTCTTAGATGTGTGCACCTCATCATCTGATGCTTGTACCATGAAGAGATGAGTTCCTTCTTCATCAATGCTCTGACTGCTAGTGGATCTACCTTCATCATTTGCACATGTTTATGCTGCCTTGATCTTCTCACTCTCACAAACTGATTTGGTGGTGCAGGGTTCATTTCCATACAACTTCTTCAGTCTATCCCATAGACTCTTTGCTGATTTACACTTATCCACCTGTCAAGAGACATCATCGGTGAGCCCACTAAAAATATCCTTCATTGCTTCTTCATTACACATGCATCTTCTTGCATCTTCAAAGCTGGTGCGAGGACAGATATTTCTAGGAAGACCACTTATAACTGCCATCCAGACATCATAACCTAGGGAGGACAGGAAGACTTCCATTCTACAACTCCAAGTGGAATAGTTTTCACCATCAAACACAGGAGCGAGGATTGACAATAAACAAACCATTGTGTCCTTAGGCCGAAATCTACCCAAGCTAGAGAAAGCTCATCTAGCTAGGAACCTAGGCTCTAATACCAATTGTTAGACACAATGCACCACTGAGAGGGGGAGGGGGTGAATAAGTGGTTCTCAAATATTTTCCCTTTAGAAATCCTATGTGAGTATACTTGTTGATGGATCTAACGCAATGCAGGCTTACCGGTTAGTGGGGAGACCAACACAAATGCAATCACATAACTCTAGCATATATGAGGAAAACCCAAGATGGGAGAAACCTCGGTGAGCAAATGCTACTGGAGTCTATTGCCCCAATCTAGCCTCACAATGAAAAACATAGTTACAAAGTTTAGGGCACCAACCCAAGGAGCTACAACCCCTGCATCGAGCTACAACTCAATGTTCAGAATGTAAACTTTAATTACAAAAGTAGTTATCTTGTTACAAGTGAATCTTGCAACCTTGTCAAATGTCTTACTTTGTCGGTGAGATACATTCTCTGCTACACCGACTCACTCTTCTATTGCTCTTCACTTGTTGCTTCTCTTCTACTACTTAACTACTGATAAACTCTACTGGTACACTTATCCTCTTCTTCTCCTCTGTTGGATCTCCACCTTACTCCCTGCTTTGTCGGTATGAATACTACAGGTTTTTCTCTCCTACCAGTTGAAGGGTTCAACCGGTTTATCCCTCACTCTCACTCACTTCTCAGATGCTCATTGAGAACTTGGCTGATTTTCTCTTACTTGCAGAAGTATATCACTTTGTAGTAGCACAATATTCTTCTATTCAACAACACCAAACAATTTCTTCGGCCTTCATACTTTTAGCCAGGTTTTCTCGCCAACGCTTAATTCAAAATCCATCCGGTTAGGGTTTCCTCACCATCCTCGAGGCAAACCAAATCCAATCAGATCTTGCTCGATCTGATCTTCTTGACATCCATCTGCACGAGTCTGCCAATAACGCACCTTCTAAAACATGCCTTCCTTCTTCATCAACCTGCAAACAATCTATCTACATACTTCTTGGTCAATCACCATAAATGGCATGATGGGTTGCTTCAACTACTCTGATCTACTTAATCAGTCTATCCTTGATCTTCTCTTGTCCATTTAATCTTGAGCCGTGCACTTCTTCCACTTCACCTCAAGCTTTGCAGTCTCCTTTAAAGTTGACCAGCTCTATACCTACCCCATCGATGTACATTTCATCTTCATCTGGTGTAGGTTCACCATCTTGATTCCATGTGGCATCCAAGTCGACCAACTCTCCCACCTTGACTCTTCATGTCGGTCCACATAGGATCACCGAGCAAACATTCTACCGGTTCCTCCTTTTTGTCGGTTTACTAACCCTACCGGTACCTCACACTCTACTAGTTCACTCATCACGTATGCACTTTGTTGAACTATTGATGGAACAATTAAACTGGTCTTCAAACATGACTAACCTAAGCATGCACATT
This sequence comes from Cryptomeria japonica, assembly GCF_030272615.1. NCBI lineage: Eukaryota > Viridiplantae > Streptophyta > Pinopsida > Cupressales > Cupressaceae > Cryptomeria > Cryptomeria japonica. Next base: position 190,840,922 of record NC_081415.1, on the reverse strand, counting down.
CCCATCAAGTGGGAAGTCTTTTGTATTTACACCTTGTCCATATTATCGATGGGCTTACATGTCGGTTACCACTCTTGATGACACCCTATCATCAACCTTCACAAGACTCCATCTTCAATCAGGTCATCCTACTTCTAACTTCATCTACTTAGCCTTGCCTTCTCCTTGATCAATTTTGTTCATTCCTCTACCATTTTGTCAAGGTGACAAAAACTTCACACTTCCTATGTACTAGAATCTCAACATGCCTTCTCTATCGGTCTAGTGCATAACCCTGATCTCATGCACTTAAGGCATTCCCTCAATTCACTAGTAGATACGGTGTGATCCTTCAAGTACTTTACTTTACCTCTTCACTCTTATCTCACCTAACTATAATGCACACAATGCATAATAGGAGATAAGCTCCACTTACTGGTGGAGTAACACCTTTTATTATGCATATTGCAGTGCACTTCATGTGACTTCCCTATTTGTGCAGCATCTGTTCAAATAGGCACATGAGATCTGATGTGGGCACACTTACTGTCAGTCATTGCTTCTCATGATGACTACATCTTTATCTGGTGGGAGTCCTATTGTTTTGCAGCCTCACAGCATACCGATGACCTGTTCAATCTTCTCTTCTGATGTGGATGTGATTTAGATAACATTTTGCGTCTTCATCAGAAACAACTGCTCAAACGCCTCTCTATCTCATCACACAAGTTAGGCACTAACTTGTGTACTGGTGCCTCCTAAGGTCATCTTCCTTACCTTACCAGTGTTCTACAACACAAGGTGATATCCAAGATATCACATCCTGTACGCTTCCATAGCAGTGTTGCACATACATCTCTTCTATTGGTAGTCATCCCATACCAGTTGACATCAATGACAACACAATGCCAACACCCTCTTGCATGGTTAATGTCATAACTGAAGAGAATATTTTCACTTTATGATTTCATAAACAAATATATGATGCTTCTAATGTGGTTGTGAAGTTATTTTATGGCTTCTCTTGTCCTACCATTGGTTCTATCACCCTTCTTGTTGAAGTTCATACTAGATCCATGGATGCTGACTTTGTTATCATACCTTCTTCTGAGAAATTCCGTGTAAATTTGGGTTATCCTTGGCTATCTTGCATAAAGGATATTGCTCCTCCAATCCACAAGTGTCTAAAATTTCTTTATAATGGAGAAATCATAACTGTGAACCATAGCTTATTTGGTCCATCCGTAAGAAGCCCCGATGTTCCTATTGATCTTTTTTGGCCTAAACAATTTCAATATCTTCCATCAAGGAGAAATGATATTTTTCAATGTTATCAAAAATGAAAGAAAGATATTATCTTATCCTTAAGTCAACCTAGATCTTCAACACTTGACATTCCTATTATTCTTCAAGATGAGGTTCTTCCCCTCACGAATAGAACTAATCTCCCTCCTAAGGAAGATCGTCATCCTATACCTATGGATCTGACTTTACCTTCTCTTAAGGAGAACAACAATATTCTTCGTAAGGTTAGACCTATACCTCCTCCTTATGATAAACCTCATCTCTTTCCTACACCTAATATTTCTTCTTTCTATGGCATAGTTCTACCTCCTTCCTCTTATCAAGAGAAGAGGCCTGCTTCACCTCTTGTTAAACCTAAAAGATCTCAACCTAATCCTTCAACTATCAAGGAGAGAAACATTTCTACCTTTTCAAGTGTTTCTCCTCCTTCTCAACCTTCCACTAAGACTCGATGGAATCATTGTGCAAGAGAATGCCGACGAAGACACCGTGTTCGATCTCATGAAGCTATCCCTCCAAATACTCAATCTCCTCAAGCTCTAACAGTTGACATGATTCCCTTTTCTCCTAAGTAAGATATTCAACCTACACCACCAAATCCTAAGTTGCATAAAACATGTGATGGTTTACTCCTATTCATGTTCTTGCTCCTCTTTCTCTAAACTTTGATGAACAAATGGGTGAAAATGTTATTCATAATGGCAATACAACTCCTAATGCTTCTAATAGTGAGTATGAATATGTTGATGTGGACAAGCATTTATCAGATGAATTTTCACAAACCCTAATCCTAGCTCCTAGAATCAAACAAAGTGACTTACAACATGAGCATAGTCCTTGTTTTGATCTTGTGATAGCTCCATATATTGTGCTCAAGTTGCTCCTTTGGAATGTTGCTCGCCTTCCTGAAATAGTGAGCAACAAGATCGGGAGGTGGATGTGGTGCTAGATTAGCAATATTAGCATTGTAGATCTTTTCTCTCTCTCCTTCCTTTCTATTTTGTGACCATTCTTCTATGTGTATCCTTGTTCTTCTATTTTTCCCTTGATGTCTACCTGGGGACAATGAAAAGAATTGAAATCTTTTCTTGGTCTCTAACAGCCCCAAAAATGATTGCACAAGAATTTTCATTTTCGAGCCTAAATATTGATCATTCTGGGTTTATTATGTCCTTTGTCAAAGTTCAAGGTTTAGGATCTAGGGTTTGTGAATATGAGACTATGTCTTGTGAAGAAAAAATGCTAACCTTGTTATATTTTATCGTTGCATTTTCCACTTAGGCCAAGGGTTGGTTACCATTAGCGGGGCCATTTTTATTTTCTAAGTGCTAAGTTATGTTTGACCGGTCTATCTAATTATTTTCCTGGGTTGCACAAAAATATTTCACTGTAGTTGGTCTTATTTTAATATTTGTGCTCGTGCCCATCAAATTTTCCTAAGTCCAAAATGTCTAAGTATTTCGACCGGTGGATAAAGGCACCCCATAATCAAAAAATGTAGGGAAAATAAAGACCGCGACATCACAAGATGATGCCACGTGTTTTTAGCGGAGAGAGGCAAGCTGGCGGTGTAACTTTTCAAAACCTCATGTTACCAGTCTGAGGAGGTAAAGACCAGTTTACTGATGGCCCTATCAATTGGTACATGTTTTAAATGGATGGTGATGTTATGTTCTAGGCGAAAAGGTGCCCGACTTTTAAAATTGAAGAGGTTAGCAGGCACTGTGGTTGCAAGGTAAAGTGTGAACATATTTGACATCCATCATATCCTTGGGATAGAAGTTGCAAGAAGGTTATGGATTGCAGCATCATGAGATGATGTCACGTGTCCTGGGCTGACCAAGAAGACCTACGGTAGGGCTGCTGACAGTGTTGCGTTAAGACATGATATGACACTGATTTGTCATAGTTTTTATGGGTTTGCAAGCACCGATGGAAGGTCAATTGCCACATTGACCATTAATGATCATTTGATCTACCAAGATGGGTAAGGTCTGCATCTAATTTTTAAATTTGAATTTAAAAAGGGTCATTAGAGGTATTGGTTGTCGCCCACACGGAAAAGATAGAATGAGCATAACACAGGTTTGTTTACTTAGGATAGATAGTGACAAGTTTGAAGTTTTTGAATGTTGACTCGTCCCCGAGGGAGCTTGTGGAAGGTCTTTGTTGGGTAAAGGACTGATTATACAAGTAAGGGCTATGTCCAAGAGGTGTGAAAGGATTGGAATAACTTCTGAGTTGGGTATGGAGGATCGTGGGTTCCCCGATGAAGTCAGGGATTTCTTGTCGACGGAGATTCAGAAGTAGAAGACTATACACTCAATAAGTAATAAGATCAGAACAAAATCATTTGCACAAGGTGAACATATGTAGGTGGTAATAGATTGATGGCCTAGAAATGAAAGTGACCTAGGTGGTAGGCATGATTGCTAGATTCCATAGCTAGGAGGATGAGCTGAAAAATATTAGGATGATGATTCTTCAAATGGATAAGCACTGCCATATTGAGTTGAATTCCGGTTATAAATTTACTAGGATGGTGATAAATGGGTAGAAAAGAATACAATCTTCTTCATTTTCTGAGAGCAGTTTTTCATCAGTAAAGAAAATGGTGTTTGAACAAGATTATGCATGGAGTTGTTGCATGTTTTTAAATAGTGGATGGATGTTTTTTGTCTGGTATGAGGTTTCCCATTGTTAGAGGGGTTGTGAAAGTTTGGAGGATTGTGAGAGGGGGAGCGAAAGCCTTTTATTATCATAAAAAGCCACCCATGACATATCCTTTGTTCTTACTCTGCTAATTGTTGGCAGAGTGTTTGAGGGAGTAGCTCGCAGGGAACTAAAAGAAGGATTTGTTCAAGTAAGGAGTGGAAGCTAGTCATCTCTGCAACAACATGGAATTTGCAATTCCTTCTCAACATATTATGTTTACCCTCAAGATCCTCTTTCCACTTCCTCTGATCCGGGGCATAAAGGTTGGAGGTCTTCCTCTAATTTAGGGGCAATTTTACTTCTTGCTAGGAATTTTTTTCCTTTTTAGGACGGGAAATGCTATGTAGAGCGTACTAAGAATCTTAGGGTCCATCCGAAGGTTTCAGGGTAATATCAGCACAACTCAAATGTTATTTATTTCTACCAATAATCAGTTGAAGATTTTGGTTCCACCTCATCACGGATACCAGCGTATGGATAAAGAATATTTTTGTAACAGAATTACATACAACCTCCTTAACTTGGTCTTTTGGTGACATGTGTCTTCAGGCATAAAGCTTGTTGCTCCCTTGTTTTCTATAAAAGGGAAATCAATACCATAAGTTAGGGTTCTAAAATTTTTGAAGAGGGTCTCTTTAGGTAGGTCTAATCTACAGGATTAGGTCCCAGTTTTTTTGGGAAGTCATGGGAAAATAGAAGGAACTGTAATGTCACTTTTGCATATCAAAAACAATGAAATAGTTGATAGTTTCATATTTCAAGTGGGTTATTATGTAAATGAAATGTTGTCTGTTTTTTGATAGAAGATATCTTATGAGATTAATATAGATATATTCTCAAATCTTTACTCTCATGTGTACAATTTTATTTTATTTTGAGTTAATGGGATCAAGGGTTTCATTTACTTATTGCATTGTTATGATGCATGTAGTTTTCCATTATATGCTTTAATCCAAGGGGTTAATTAAAAATGCTTGAATGAAATTATAGATATAAGCATTTGTATTCTCAAAATTCTTTTCCTGTGCCTGATCAAGATATTCAAAAGATGTTTATTGATAATTTACAAAAAGATATAGGGGATAAACTTCTCTTTTCTAAGTTTACTTCCTTTATGCAGTTGTTAGTAGTCCTTCACAACTATCATCTTATTGTGAGCCAGTTAGAACAATCATCCTCTTCAATGGCTCTAAATAATAAGGGTGAAAGTGCTCAACAAACATTTTCAAAGTTCAAACTGAATAAAGGATTCATAAAATTCAACGACAATAACAAAATTCATGTAGAAACCATGACATGTGTGCATCCTTTGTCCAAATACTTTAGAAAAGAATTCACTCCTCTTAATGAATATTTGCATAGTATTATGTCTCAATTGTTACAAAGAAATGTGTTGAAACTTCCCCCTATGAAACCATTTGATACAACTAAGCCTTTTCCATCTTCCTATGATTCCAAATCTTTTTGGCAATACCATCATCAACCCAGTCATGACACTGAAAAGTGTTATTCTTTGAGAAGTAAGATTCAAGATTTGATTGATAACAATACCATATCTATGATTGGTGTGAACGATAAAGGAATTAAATTAGTGGCTCCTCCTAATCTAAACCTTCAAATTTTCACTGATCCTTTCCCTTCCCATTCCACTAATGTGATTAAGACTAATCATCTTGCCTTCTCTCCTAATGATGTTGGCCTTGAGTCTAATAATGTGGTGAACCTTGTTGACAAAAATGAATCTCCTAAGGACTTGTGCATTACATTTGATCCTAGCGAGACTATTAAAGAATCTAATGGACCACTTTACATAACTACAAAAATCAAAGGCATACCTTCTCGAGGGGCGATTATTGATCCAACTTGCATGGTTAATGTGATAATTGAAGAATTCCTTTACAGTTTGCAATTGCATCAAGTGATATATGATGATATTGATGTGGTAGTTAAAGTTTTTGATGGCTTCTCTTGTATTGCTATCGGATCTATCAGACTTCCTATTGATGTTGTCACTAAATGCTTAGATGTTAAATTTTCTATCATTCCCACATCCGATCAATTTTATGTGAAGTTGGGACATCCTTGGCTCTCTTCCATGAAAGTGATCGCTTCTATTGTTCATAAGTGTTTGAAAATTCCTCATAATGATAAAAACATAACTTCTAATTGTAGACACCTAAAATTGTCATGTCTAATTAAATAAATATCTTTATTTATTTAATTATCTAAGCCTAATTCTTCTATTAATTAAATAAATCTTTATTTATTTAATTAATTCATTTATCCTCTTCTAGCCTTATTTCTCATTTAAATAAATACATTTATTTATTTAAATTATCCTTCTCCTAAATTAAATAAATATCTTATTTATTTAATTGATCCCACTTCTTTTATTAAGTAAATAAATCTTTATTTATTTAATTAATTCATTAGCCTTTTCTACCCATGACACATGTCATTCATCTCTTAATTCATACACTACCTACCCCCTTTCATTATTTTATTATTTCCTCTACCTACCCTTTAATCATAGCCGACCTCTTTTTACACCTCTCAATCTTATCCCTCCATTTCATATGGTGTCTTCTGTATAAGAGGATTCTTCCTTCATTATCAAACCCTAACTACCTGACTACTTGACTACACTACGCTTTTCATATGCAATCCTACTTGCAACCACATTTCGTTCTTTGTTGAGCTCTTGTGCACATAAAATCTAAGAGAAAATATATCAAGCAAGATCAATGGAGATAGGAAGAATGGAGATTCAAACCCTATTGGACATGTGATGGTATAGTCTTTGTGATTTCATTTGATTTGCATTGTCTTAGGTAATCTTCATATGTTATGGTGGATCTTTGTTGTTGTTAGGCTAGGGTTTTTGTGGTTGAATCCATTTAGTCTTCCAACATTGTTATTGTTGTTATCCATTTTCACCATATACACTAATCATAGCATATATCAACCTACAATGAGGCATAGAGATGTTTGTCTTGATTATTTTTGGTCTGAACAATTCCAACCTCTTCAACCTAGAAGTGATGCTCTCTTTAAATAATATCAAAATTGGAAAAATTAGATGATTTTATCATTGATTAAACCTAGAAATCCAACACTTAGCATTCCTCTTGATGATATTATAACCCTTCTTGAGGATAAGATTATTCTTCCTCCCAAGGAAAGAAATAATCTTCTTCCCAAAGAGGCATGTATTTCTTATCCTAAGGATAAGAGTATCCTTCCTCCTAAGGAAAGAGATATTATTTCTCCTAAGGAAAAATCTATTCTTTCTCCCAAGGATGAGTCTACTCTTCCTCCCAAGGATAGAAACGCTCCTCCTCTTAAAATCAACCTATTCCACCTAAAGGTAGACCTATTCCTCCTCCTCATGATAGACCTAGTCTCCTTCCTACACCCCCCATTCCTCCTTTTTATGGTGCAGTTCCACCTCCTACATCTTACAAAGAGAAGTGACTGGCCTCTCATATTATTCAACCTAAAAGACCTCAACCCATTCATCCTTCCTTAAAAGAAGAAAAAAATCCTATACCTAATGAACCTAAACCTTCACAACCTTTATCTCAAACTAGATGAAACTATTGTGCGTGAGAATGCTGATAGAGATGTCGTGCTCAAGCTTGAGAAATTGCTTCCCAAACCATTTCTTCTCTTAAAACACCAAGTGTTGATATGAATCCATTTTCTCATAATGAGGATCTTCAACCTGATTCTCCAAGACACAAAATGCTTAAGACAAATAATGGTTCAAGTTCTATTCCTATTGGAGCTCCTATTGTTATTAATCTTGATGAAGAAATAGGTGAGAATGTTGCTAATGGTGAGAATGTTGCTAATGATGAAAATGTTGATCCTAATATTTCTGATGGTGAATATGAATATGTCAATGTTGACAATGATTTATCTAAAAAAAATTCAAAATCATTAATCCTATCTCCTAGTAAAAGACATCCGACTCATCATTAGAACATGGTCCTTGTGATAGCTCCATCTACTTTGTTCGATGTCCTCTTGCATGTTGTCCACCTTCCTGAAATAATGATCATCAAGATCGGGGGGCAGATGATGTGCTTGACTAGCTTCATTAGTACCATGAATTTTCTCTCTCTCTCTCCTCTCTTTCTTTTTTGTGACATTCTTCTATTTGTTCCTCTTTATTCTTCTACTTGTTATCCCTAGTGTTGTCTACTTGAGGAAGATGCAAAGCATTGAGATCTCTTTTGGTCTCTCCCATGTTGACTCAATTTGCAATTATTGTAGAGGGCCGACATTGAATATCTTTTGTAATGTATTGTAAGCCGACATAAGGCATATTGTTTGTAGAGGGTATATAAGTCAATTTGTTAGGTCATTTTGATATATGACAAGGAAGTAGAATAAAGTGATGTGAAGGATATGTATGTAGGTCATTTGTATGAGGAGGTAATATCATGCAATGATTAGTAGACGGTTTGTAAAGCATTCTTGGAGGAAAGGAGATACTAGTAAAAGGGTTTAGGGTTTATGAACTGGTATAGAGCAGAGCTATAACTGAAACTCTTTTTGGCATTGCAGATTTATTTTGTGAGTTCACCATTACCATTTTATCTCAATAGAATCTTGTAGTAAGTGAGACTCTTTTGTTTTGAGCAATGTGTCTTCATGCATGTGCAGGCCCCCATACTATGTAATATCTTTAATATGGCCAATGAATTGATATTGTGGGTCACAAATCCCACCATGGTTTTTCCTCTTTGAGGTTTTCCATGTATTAAATTCTTTGTGTTATGGTGTTCATTCATGTGGTTGGTTTATTTACTTCATGTTATATGTTTCTTCATTTACCGGTTATACAAAGTTAAAATATTGTTTTATCGGCAGAACACTAATTCACCCCCCCTATCAATGTTCTTAGATTCATTGTATTCCAACACAAATAAGTTACAAAATGTTTCCAGATTGAAAACCATATAATATCTTAAATAAAAGTTCATATTTATCTCTTTGTTGATTCTCCCAAATGGATTTATAGCTTTTGTCCCCAGCAGAGTCACCAATCTGTTGGTTCCTAAATCAATAGGTCCCCAAACCCTAAAGATTTAGCTACTTTCTCATCAACGGGTTCAAGGATGAATGTGGCCAATGAATGAGATTCAATGAAAAGACTGAAATCTCGTGTAGTTCTAGCTCTGTAAGACCAAGGTAGGTGTACCTAAGTAATTACTAAATGACTATCAGCTTCCAACACTCAAGGCATCACAAGTTATAGAAAATATCCCAATGTATATATGCCAAGGGAAGTGTATGAATCTTCAGATTTGACTATAATCTTGGCTTCTAAACTCTCACTCAACATTTGGGATGGGTTTCTACACTAAACCTACTCCTAAAACAAAAAAGAAAGTAAAAAGAGACTTTAAGATATTGGATTGATTCTGACAACTAGATACAAGAATCATGACCAGTGTCTTCATCAGGGAAGCAAAGTTAAGTTATAACAAATAGATGAGTATGTGTAGGATCATGGTGGGCCAAAACAAGCCCTTAAGTGGCAATAAAATTTCAAAAAAATCAGAGTTATGCAACTTAACATGAAAATTTGAATAACTTATGAACATTATTTCAAAAATATGTAAGAATATAATTTGTAGCAAATTGAATTTAGTTTCTAAGCTACTAGTTGTTTTCTGAAAAAAAAAAATCTATTTGATGAAAATTTAAAATTACAATGTAGAAGTACTAAAATTTCAGGAAAAGGATAAGAAGTAGGTGTATGTCTGACCACTCTAACTGTTAGATACTTGATCAGTCCCAAAGGCACTAAGAGGGGGCGTGAATTAGTGTCTAACCAGTATATGAAATATTTAAACTTGTTTGCAACTTTACAACCCAAATTAATGTACCGATGAACAAGCAATAAAGTAATAAAGAGAAAGAAGAGAGATGACATCAATGCACACCATAACACAAGATATTTTGGCAAGGAAACCCGGTAGGGGAAAAACCTCAGTGGGATTTGTGACCCACAATATTTACTTACTAGCCAATATGAATAAATATTACTGATACAATAGGGGCCTGCACATGCAAGAAGGCCAACAGCTTAGAGCTCATTGCTCAATCACAAAAAGGAGTCACACTGACTACAAAATTGGATGATTAAATCCAATGCCAATGTACTGCTCAAAATAGCATCTACAATGCTTGATTCAGTACCGGTTTAAGCTCTATCAAATACCTCTGCCATAAACCTTTCTTTGCTCTGCTCTGCTCTTGTTCACTCATCAAAATATTACATCAAATTGCATATACAGATATTCGCTCTCATAATCCACTTGCATTAATTACCTATACATATTTCGCATACCTATCACTTTCTCACATACCTATGTCCCTTACAAAATCACCTATAAGATCTCATACATATATGAGTCTTTACAATACATCATGTCAGCTATACAATATAATTACAATACAAAACAATATAATTTCCATGTCGGCTGGGATGCCGGTAAGATCTTCTGATGGTGTAGACTAGGTGCCGGTGAGAATAATCTTGTTGTGCCTATCAGTACCGATAGATGATGTTTGTTACCGGTGTAAGATGTGAGCCATATTACCAGTTGGTTCCATCAATGACAACATCAACTATTCTCATCTGAGTGTAGAATGCCAACAATCTCCATCTTTGGCATTGATGGCAACACTCATGAGAAAAATCCAAAAACTGATATCCAAAAATGAAGTCCAAAACTGATCCAAAAATAGGAGTGCTCCCCTTGAGAAAATGATCTCATTTGTACATTTTTCTCCATACTACTACTCCCCCTTTGATATCAATGACAAAGGATGTCAAAAAGAATCAAAGAATTCAAAATTCTACCTCATAGACTATATGTGGTTATGTACAATTTGAAAGATATCCGCCAAAATCAGATTAAGACTCTGCATGAATTTTGTGTTGTCAGCGATAATTGGTTCAGTCTAATAGATCATACTGGTCAGATAATGCATATGTTGCTCTGGTGATCTTTCTCCTTGAATTTTTCCTTTAGACAGCTCAATCTGTTGAGTTATAAGGTTGTCCAAACTAGGAACAAGTTTTTTTTTTAGCTCACGTGCCTTCATTCTTATCCTTGCTTTTTCTTTTTCTAGTTTCTCAATCTTTTCCTCAAAAACTGTCATTTCTTGATAAAAAATTGATGTAAGTTCCGAAGAACCTATCATATTGTCTGCTATATCATCAATCTCTTTTTGTGTTTTCTTTATCTCTTCCTCAATGTCTTCTATCAATGTGTGAGGCTTGCATGCTTCCTTATACAATTATTTATATTCCAGAATGGTGGAATTAAGTACCGATAATAAGAAATCAATGTGCTCAGTACAATCCTTGATAGTTTTATTAAAGAATTCATTTTTCTCCTTATTCACCATTTCCTTAATAGTCTCCTCATTAATCTTATCTACAGTTAGCATATTTGAAGCAATGAATTTTGACAATGTGTCCAATTTACCTAAAGATCCATCAATATGATCTATCTTACAAGCTGATGCAATCATCTTCAATATAGGTAATGTATCATCAATGGCCTTAAATGCTAAGGCGTTGCAATCTGTGATCCTCTTAATTGAATCCAAAATTACATCAGTCAAATTTGTAGGCCTGAAATTCATGGTGGAAGTGCTAGGCTCAACAATAACTTTCTTTTCTTCAGATACTTGTCCAATTTCCTTAACCACTTCTTCCTTATTTCCATTATCGACCTCTTCTTTATTCACTATTTTGGCCTTTTTCTCATTCTATGTTTCAATTTTTCTTTCAATCTTACTGTCATCCTTATTCTCTGTCTTGCTGATTATCGGTTCAACTATGCTCTACTCAGGTTCTTTCTCTGCCAGTTTCTCTACCTTCTGTTGATTGTCAGCATTTGTAGGTTCATTTTGTATTTTTACCTCTGCTTCTTCTTGTGCTTCTATTGGTTTCTCAATGTTAGGATGAGTAGCATCTAGGATGGTATCAAGTTTCTCAACTTGTGCTGGTATCTCAATGTTCTTAGAGTCAACAGTGTTGACCAGTGACTCAGAGATTTTAATATTTGCAGCATCGGTTTGTTTTACCTCTATAGTCTCTTTGTCCATGACAATGTTGAAGTCTTGTGTGTCCACATTCATGGTAAAAAGAACTTCAGATTTTGGATTGGTGCCATCTCTTGTTATTTCCTCTACCTTCTCTTCCAGTTGATTGTCAATTTGTACCAGTGCCTCTGCAATTATTGGTGGGGTGTCCCATGTCGGTGGAGGAAGGTTATCCTTGACTGTTATATTAGGTACACTACCAATTCTACCTTTACCTTTATCCTTTTGATTTACCTTTGCAAAAGACATCCATTTTCTCTCTATCCTTTTCTTCTTTCTTTTCTCTTTCCACAAAAAGTATGTCCCATTTGTTTGTTGTTTCATCTGCAATTTCCTTAACTCATCCTGTCCGTGACCACTTACACAAACTGACCGGTTGGCTTTTGCAAACAATTCATCAATCTCCTGTCGGGAATTGATAGGGTGAACCACCAACAATGCTTCAACTTTTAATTTCTTCTCCAATTCCATAACTGACATCCTTTTAGCTTCTAACCTCAAATACAAATCATTGGGAAGATCATCTACAACCTCAATGAGAACTTTCTTGTAGATATCTAGGTGTAAAATAATGATTTCCTCTATAGTGTTTTTATCTGCATCCTTGAAAGAATGATAGAATTTATTTACATTGCTAAGGTTACCTTCTTGTGTCATTTCATTTATCAGTTCCTCCACTATAAGAGTGTCTGGTGCCTTAGGTTTTGATTTCTTCTTAGGAGTTACCTTCTTCTTGGGACCACTAGGCTCTCTTACAGCCTATTGCTTCTTTCTTTGTATCCTTGAATTCTTTGGAGATGGGGCAGGTGACGGTGAAGTTTTTCTTTTCTTCCTTTCAACTCTTTTAAATTCAGCCTCTTTATCACTTTCTATCTCAGAAGAAGTAACAACTGGGGAAACATGAGTTATCGGTGTCTGCTCTGACTGGCCTTCTTTTATACTAGAAGCAATACCGCCAAGACTCATTAACCCTTCTATAACCTATTTTACCATTTTAGAAGCATCTTTCATGAATTTGTCTCTTTTCTTTCTTTCATTCATCATGGTTACATCATTTTCAATTCTTTCAGCACTACCAAATATTTTCTCTAATGGTTCTGGTGGAGCATCTAGGAGTATTTTTGCATATGATTCCAAGATGTGAGAGTCCACCTCATATCCCATTTAAGTAATCCATATTGTTCTAGTTCTGACTAATTCCATCCATATTTCATCTCTCTTTACTACAAAGCATATTTGTTTATCATATTTGTCTACAATGCTTTGGGAAATCCTTTCTCTCTGTTTCATTCAAGTTTGGAAATTTTTGAAGTAATCTTTGACCAGCTCATCACTTTTAGCTCCCATACCAGTGATTTCCTCCTTTATCTGTTTTCCAACAGAAATATCATAGGCAAAATCCTTATGACTTATGTCGGGGATCTCCTTTGAAAAGTAAAGCATTAAACATACCAACAGATTTCCAAATTTGAATGTTCCTTTCTTGTCACCTTTTATCTTATCCAAATTTTCTATCAATTCATCCTTCAACCATTCACAAATATCAATCTTTGCATTGTTTACAATCATCTCATGTGCACTGTGAATGCATGAACTTGACACAAAATTCAACCTATTTGTGTGACCAGCTTTATATCCAATTATCATGCTAGCAAATTTAACATTTTTATCCTTTATGTCATTAACCCTAAGTGACTAGTTGTCATATGTAGCTCCGGTTAAGCTCATAACTTCCTTGTTAGGGATTTTCTTCTTCTTGTTAGGTCTAGAACTAGTGGAGGGTAAACCAATAACAGATTTGATAGCTTCCTTGGTAATCTTGAATATTGAGGCCAACCACATAAATTCTCCGTGAACCCTGCTAAGGACATAGCAGATGGCTTCATCTGAGAATTTTGGTATATGGAAGATGTCTATGAAACCTAAATCCTGAACTATCTTATGTTCCGATTTCACTATCCCATCCTTGTCAGTAATTACATTCGTGTACATGTTCATCAAATCGTCACATCCTAAACTTTCTATGTTGCAATGTATGTATGCCCTAGGGTCTTTAGTGAATGTGACTACCTTCAAGATTTTAGAAAATGCAGCAATAGAATCATCTTGTTTTTCTATCTTTGGAATGATCTTGAAAACTGGTCTAGGTCACTTAATGTTTTCTACAATTGTAGGGTTTGCTACGAATTCGGGAACAGAAGATGAAGATGCCATTGCGAAAGATAAATACCTCTTAACTGTGAAATCCTTGGAGGCCCTAAAAAAGATCTTTGTTGCTTCACCTTTAGAATGCCTTTGCTCAATTTCGGTCTCTTCGAATGCTTGGATTCTTGGTGAATTTAAATGAGAGGTTACAATGCCTTAATAACCAAAATTTTGACTTACAATCGCAATAAATGCTCGTCGGTGAAGTGAAAAACTTCACATATCTGTCGGTAAAGAAGAAATATAACTTCTTACCATCAACCGAGGGTAAATGCATGGTTTTGAATTTGTTGCCTTACCCCTAAGGATTATTCCTTAGTTGGATGAAGAATCTCTTGCCAGTGCAAGATTACCTTGTTCTGCCGGTGCAGTGACCGATTCATCACCTTTCTGATCTCTCTTCCTAATCCATTGTTTTGAAAATTCTTGCTTGATTTTAGTCACCTTCTCTTTGCCTTTGTTATTAGATCCTTTATTGTTCGCCAATGAATTCTTTCTTCTACAAAATTTTGCAATATGCCCAATCTTGTTACATGCATAACAAGTTACATTGTTTCTCTGAATAGCCTTTCTATAACCTTGACCGGTTTGAGTTTTGCATTGATTAGATAAATATCCAAATCTACCACAAACATAGCATTTCACATTCATTTTCCAATTGTCTGAGTTATTACCATTTTTATTGCATTTGGAACATTAACCGATGGGTGAGTTTGTATTCTCATTATTCCCAAATCTACACTGATTTTCTCTATGACCAAATTTGTTGCAATTAAAACATTTCTCATTAAATTTATAAGCATTAGGTTGCCTTACCAGTTTGCTATGATCATGATTGTTTGCAGTCCCTGAGCTTTCTCCATGTTCAAATCCAAGTCCAATTGTTTCTCCATCAGGTTTCTGACTTTTTAGCATATCATCAAGATTATCTAAATGCTTCTTCAATTTGTCTTTGTATTCATTTGCAGTGGTCAAATCACTTTCCAAAGTGCTAACTTGTCTCAAATGTTCATTTTTGTCATTTTGCATGTGAATCAAATCAGTTTTGAGCATATCATTTTCATAACTAAGCCTTTGAGATTCATCTAATCTTTCATTTAGTCTTCTGGCCAAATATTCCTCATTCCTCTTTCTATCTTCAATATCTTTACATAGTCTCATGGTTAAATATTGCATCTCATGCTTCATGTTATTGTTCTCTTGTCTCAATTTGTCTGCAATATCTCTAAGAGTTTATTTTTCTTCATCATCTTGATTTTGCAATTTCACATGTAATTATTTTCTCTTGTTCTTTGCTATAACCAAGTTATCTTGAAGTGCTTTGATAAATTCCCGAGAAGTTCTGAGTTCATCTTCTAGTTTGATATTCTTCAATTTCTCTACATCAAAATCTTCAAGAGCTCCTTCCAACTGTTGTCTCAAGCTTTCCATTGATACTGATTTCAAAATATTCTTCAAGCTGTTAGGCTTTTGCAAATAGAGGACTAGGCTCTGATACCAATTGTTAGATACTTGATCAGTCCCAAAGACACTTAAGGGGGGGGGGGGTGAATCAATGTCTAACTGGTATATGAAATATTTAAACTTGTTTGCAACTTTACAACCCAAATTAATGTACCAGTGAACAAGAAATAAAGTAATAAAGAGAAAGAAGAGAGATGACATCAATGCACACCATAACACAAGATATTTTGGGGAGGAAATCCGGTAGGGGAAAAACCTCGGTGGGATTTGTGACACACAATATTTACTCACTGGCCAATATGAATAAATATTACTGATACAATAGGGGCTTGCACATGCAGGAAGGCCAACAACCTGGACCTCACATCTCAATCACAAAAAGGAGTCACACTGACTACAAAATTGGATGATTAAATCCAATGACAATGTACTACTCAAAATAGCATCTACAATGCTTGATTCAGTACTAGTTTAAGCTCTATCAAATACCTCTACCAAAAATCTTTCTTCGCTCTGCTATGCTCTTATTCACTCTTCAAAATATTACATCAAAATGCATATATAGTTATTCACTCTCATAATCTACTTGCATTAATTACCTATACATACTTCACATACCTATCACTTTCTCACATGCCTATGTCCCTTACAAAATGACCTATAAGATCTCATACACATATGAGTCTTTACAATACATCATGTCAGCTATACAATATAATTACAATACAAAACAATATAATTTCCATTTCAGCTGGGGTACGGGTAAGATCTTCTATTGGTGTAGACTGGGTGCCAGTGAGAATAATTTTGTCGTGCCTATCAGTGCCATAGATGATGTTTGTTGCTGGTGTAAGATGTGAACCATATTACTAGTTGGTTTCCATCAATGACAACATCAACTATTCTCATCTGAGTGTAGAATGCCCGTTGTCACTCAAATTGCACCCATAATACACAAGCTGAAAGCTAAAGCAATTTGGTGACACATGGGATAATTCTCAGGCCCGTGGGTTGCTTATAGTGAGAATTAACCTCCAGATGAAGGGTTGGTTCCCTATGAATAACTCTAAATCTTTACTGAGAAATGGGATAGGAAAACTAAAAATGAAAATAGAATGACTTGCAAATGCTAAACCAAGGTGAAGCATCAATAAGATATCTCAAAATGATAGAGATACACTCCTAAAAACACCAATCTGCACAAATAGACTTCTGGTTCATAACACATAAATATTTCATGCAAAGGATTTAAACTTCAAGAAATTGAAAAGAAAGAAAAACTTTCACAATCAACCAAATGAACCAATTTATCACAATGCACAACTTGTAACTTATAAATGAGATAGAAAATTTAAAGGTTATTTAAATAATAACACAATAAACTAGCTCTCAATCATGAATAAGAAAAAGAACTATAAAGACATACGGCATAAGATGATGATTTTTATTCAGAATTCTATGATAAAACTACATATGAGCTACAAGAATGTATCCTCTACTAAAACTAGCAAGAGAATCATCAAGAACAAGAGAAGAAAGATAAAACTTTTTTCCCTTTATACAAAAACATTCCAAAAGGTAGACGAAAGATAATTCCAGAATGATTGAAGATGAAATCCCACTAAAAATATCTCCTCTGAAAACTAATCCTCTCGTAGAAATAAAAAGCCACCAAAAAAAAGCTTCAAAACATGCAAAAAGAAATCATGCAATTCAGTTCAAACTCTTAGTCAACTAAAGGTTGACCATATGGTGCTCAAAATCAATCCTTATTACTTCAAGATCACAAGAAAGACTCATGCAAACTTTCTCTCAAGCTTAAATCAGACCTCAAACTACCTGATGACTTCTCTTCTCAGTTCGCATGGATCCCTAGATGCTACCGTGCCTGCCACCACTTTCAACTTCTGACTATAACTAGCATGATTTCTTCATCGGGTCATTGGGTTAGCATTGAAACAATTATTCTGATGGTCGATGATATTTTTGCATTTCACCTACTTTCTATCGGGTCATCAGAGTAGCATCGAAATACTTACTCTGATGTCCGATGACATTTTCCGAACTGCGCACTCCCTCAACAGTTTCCATGGGTCATCGGGTTAGCACTGAAGCACTTATTCTGATGGCCGATGAAAGTTTCCAACTGAATGCTTCCTTATCAGGTTCTTGATGTGGCCTCAAACATGTTATTCTGATGGCCAATGAAATTTCCATCCTCAGTCACTCTCCCCATCTATCGGGCCCGCCACACGTCACTTTCTGGTTGGTTTCTGTTGGCATATGCACACTCCAATGAGACATTGTAGGTGATTGAAGGTTTTGTCATTGATGGCAACCTTACAATCCTATGGCACCGACAAGTTAGTGCACCGACATCAGCAGATCACACTCTACACCGGCACTCAAGACACCAGCATCGGCA
The DNA here is from genome assembly GCF_030272615.1 of Cryptomeria japonica. Classification (NCBI taxonomy): domain Eukaryota; kingdom Viridiplantae; phylum Streptophyta; class Pinopsida; order Cupressales; family Cupressaceae; genus Cryptomeria; species Cryptomeria japonica. The sequence continues at coordinate 190,822,696 of NC_081415.1, read as the reverse complement.
CAAAAGAAAAGAAGTATACCGGCACAGAGGCCAACAGGATTTTGGTATATTATATTTTGTTTATTATTTGTAAGCCAACTTGGAAATTTGTAAAATGACTCTTATATATAAAAGAGATCATTGTAGACATTTGAATGAGAGTTGTAGAAGTATTAAGGAAAATATTAGGCAGACCTAATGTGCGAAATATAGGTTATGAGGTATATGTAAAGAACAGAGTAGGAATCGGTACTGAATCTAGCATTGAAGATTCTATTGTAAAGCAGTACAAGATATTGGATTTGTATAATCCTTATTGTAAGTCAGTGTGACTTCCCATTGAGCAGTGAGCTCTAGGCAGTTGGCCTTCTTGCATGTGCAGGCCCCTATTGTAAGTAATATTCTCTTATTGGTCAGTGAGTGAATATTGTGGGTCACAAATCCCACCGAATTTTTTCCCACACCGGGTTTCCTTGTTAAAATCTTGTGTTATGGTGTGCTTTTCATGTGGATGGTCTTGATTCTGTTTATTGCATTATTTCTTGCATATCGGTACACTGTTATATTATGTTTTGCATGTTTTAAGTTAAGAAATTCTAACTACCGATTAGATACTGATTCACCCCCCCCTCTCAGTATCTGTGGGATCTCTAATAGTTTCGGGGTTCCTGCCCTGCCATCTTAGCACAATCTGGACTCACCACTGGAATGAATCTCTTCCGTCTGATCAACCTTAATCTGCATTCTTTATTTCTTCCTTTGAATTTCTTCCTTAGCGGGCTCCACTACTTGGTCACCCAGTCACGGTGAATAAACACCGCGCATCCTCCGATCGCGGTATAGTGACCACCACTAGATCTTTAGGAACCTATTCGGTATTTATCTCTTCTGAGTTTCTCTCTTCATCTATGTCATGTGTCAACCTCTGGTTCTCTCACGGGTCCACCCTGTCTGCCATCTAGACTGCCATCTTAACCACCATTGGACCTGGACCCGCCTTGTCACTAGGTCATAGTGATAACTGGGCATGCAACTTTTCCTTGCACCTTAGCGATAGCCATCGGATCTTTTAAACTTGCACAATCTTTAGCCTCTCTGAGCACTTTCTCTTATGCCACAGTGTCACCATGTGTCAGCCGCTGCTTCACTCATGACATCCGCATCTCGCCACTTGGAGCACCATCTAGACTTGGTCTTATACCCTTTGCTCTGCCACGCCATCAGTCACCGTGGTGCAGGGGATAACTATCGAGCATCTTCATCATGCAGTATAGTGACGATAATTGATCTGTCCTCAAACTGCTCTATCTTTAGCACCTTATCCACTCACCTTTTCCCCACGGGCTTTGTCACCAAGTCGCAGAGATAACTTGGCTAGCTTCTTTCTATAGCGGTATAGTGATAGCCCTTAGATCTTTCGAACTATCGTTGATCTTCCCTCAACTTGTTCAACCTTTAACCCTGGCTAATCTTCTCTCTTGTGCCATGTGTCAACATGTGTCACCCCCTGATTGGCTCTGGAGATCCGCTTGGGCACCACCTGTCTGTCGGACCTGCCACACGTTTTGCTCCATCGAATATCATTCTTTCGGCCAAACTACTCCCTCGGTGAGCTGTTTACAAGTCACATCAAACTTGTAGTTTCATCGATGCCTTTATTTTATATGTGAGACTGCTTCTGATTTCTTCAATATACATTATGTCGATGGAACTGAGACTTTGGTGAAACCTTTTAGAGATTCATCGCGGCCAAGGTCTACTTGATAAGTCACCCATCTGTGCCATGTCACTAGCCACTAGACTACCACCTATCTTTGGTCCTATATTCTCTTCTCTGCCACATCATCAATTGCCAAGTCGCGATGATATCCAGCGAGCATCTAACCATCACGACATAATGACAGTTGTTGGATCACCGCGATCTGCATCTGATCTTCCTTACTTTCTCGACCTTTAACCTCTTCCAGCTAGTCAGTCACAAAATTAGGATGCCTTGAGATGCATGCACATGCGGGGTCCACTGGGAGATGAGCCTCTTCTTACCAAAAGCATGTAAGCTTTGACACTATAGTTATATGTGACTTTAGTTTTAAATACAAAAATGATCCTCCTTGCGACCAATGTGGGATAAATGTTCTTCATGCCTGGCGACTGAAAATGCTTGGAAGTTCTCTGGCCTTTTAAAACCCTTTTTGGTGCCCAAGTAAAAACTTTACACAAACCGATTGCATTTGCTCTGAGTTTCTTTTGGCCTTACATCAGCCATGCCATTTCATCTACAAAGGAGCATAAATATCTCTATGATCTACAACATGCTGAGCTCAACCCTCGTGGGAGCCACATTTTAACCCACATACTGCCTCACTTTTTCTGTATCTGCACATGAAGCAAACAAGCTAGACAAAAATAGTGCATTTCTAATTTCTCATTCATGATTTGACCTTTTCAAAATGAATGAATGAAAGGCTTCATTAGGGCACTAAATTTGGCATGTACAAAATTTGGTAACATTTTTGGTGAGCTCTCAGAGGTGTTTTCCTACAAAACACTATAGACTAGTCATGGCTTGTCCATTTGGCTTATAGAGTCATCTCAACCCTCTCTCCAAATGGAACTTCTTGAATTTCAGCTGCTCCGTAGCATGACAACAAAACAAGAACAGGAAAACTAGGAAAAAGCAAGTGGTGCTGACTAAAACAGGAACCACAAAACTGTGCATAAGCAATTATTGAAAAATAGAAAAACAAAACAGAAAACAAAAAGTGCATCAACCCTTATTAACTAAAATGAAATCTCAAAGGCAAGCTTTGAGATGAATCCCATTAACTGGGATTGGAAGGGTTTCACCATTCAATTTTGAAAGCTGAAAAGCATTATGTTGTTTTTTCTCAGTAATGATGTATGGGCCATCCCATATGGCATCAGATTTAGTATGCTTTCTAGGCTTACTCTTTATTTCATCCCACTTCAAAACCAAATCTCCCTCATTGAAAACTCTTAGAGCTGCCTCCCTGTCAAAATTCCTCTTCATCTAAGCTTGATGATTCTCAGTAGTCAATAATGCTTGCTTTCTCACATCCTCCAACTCCATTAGTTCTGCCAACCTAAACTGCATGGGTTCTTCTTGCAACATTTCTAGCTCTCTAATCAGTGTTACTGTAGGCATTTCAACTGAATTTGGGAGTCTTGCCTCTTTACCATAAATGAGGACATAGGGAGATATACCTGTAGCTCTCTTAGGGGTGATTCTATCAGCCCACAATGTATGTTTCAACTGAGTGTGCTAAGTTCTTTGATTATCTTCAATTGTCCTCTTGATTATCCTAATCAAGTTCTTATTAGTAGACTCAACTTGTCCATTACCCTGAGGGTAATAATTGGATCAAGTACTCAAAAATATGTTGTTCTGGACAGCCCAATCATTAATCTTAAATCTTACAAATGCTAATGCATTGTCCGAAATAATAGAATCAGGGATACCAAACCTTGCTACTAAGTCCTGATAAAAGTTTAGGACTGCACTTTCATTTGTCTCCTTCAAGGGTTCAACTTCAGTCCACTTGGTAAAGTAATTAGTGGTTGTCAAGATCCATTTATGCCCAGAACTTGAAGGTGGATTGATGACTCCGATAAAATCAAGACCCCACTTCATGAATGGTTGTTCAACTTGAACAAGTTGCAGGGGTAAAGCTGCCATTTTCTATTTTCCTGCAAATACTGCATAATTCTTACATTTCCTTACCCAAGTTTATGCATCATTATGCAAATCAAGCCAAAAATATCATGCCTTCATGATCTTTAATGATGTAGTCTATGGTGCAAAGTGACCACTAGCTTGTCCATTATGGAATTCCTCTAATATTCTCTCAGTTTGATCTGAATCTATGCATCTTAAGAATACACCATTAAAATCTTTTCTAAACAAAATTCCATCCAAAATTATATAAGGGATAGCTTGAAGTCTATAGTATCTTTGTTTAGCATTGTTCAAGCCTTTAGGACACTCACCAATCTGAAGAAAATTCATCATTTCTTGCACCCAACTTGTAGGAGGTGTTGCTACAACAATTGGTTCATTATCTTCATGAACTAGGACAACTTTTTCACTCTCTTGTTCGGTGTTTTCTGTGTGACCAGTAAGTTGTTCACATAATCTCTTACCTCTAATCACCTTTGTTACCTTTATATTGACATCATACTCCATCACCTTCGTGATCCAACCAACTCTTTTGTCATTAAGATCTCTATTTAACAAAAATTCTTTTATACTAGGATGAGCAACCATTAGGTGAATTTTGTTATTTAAAAACATGTGTCTAAATTTCTTTTAACTTCTAATGACTACTAATGCATGTTTCTCAACAAAAGAATAATTTTGTTCATACCCTTCTAGGCCTTGGCTGAAAAATGCTATTGGTTGCTCCAATCCCTCATCATTTTACTAAATCAACATAGTTGAAATAGTATCAAAAGTACCAAAAGCATATAATATAAAATCCTTTGCAGGTGTTGATGCTATGGTAGTCCTAATTTCTTCAAAATTATTCTTAGCTTCTTTGGACCAGCTAAAAGTAACATTTTTCTTAAGCATGCTAGTCAATGGCTTCAAAAGAAATTCTATATTGGGGATGAATCTCCTTACAAAATTGATTTTACCTATAAAGCTTTGAATGCCTTTCTTATGTGCAAGCAAAGGCAAAGATAAAATAGCACTTACCCTCTTCGGATCTATGGTTATTCCATGTTTGGAGACAGTATAGCCCAACAACTTACCCTCATGTACAACAAAAATGCACTTTTTGGGATTTAAAATTACTCCATATTCTCTACACCTTTCAAAAATCTGCCCTAAATGAGAAAAGCGCTCTTCCACATGCTTTGAAAAAATGGTTACATCATCAAGATAAACCAAAAAAAAATTATTTATAAGACCTTGGAAGGCCATATCCATTGCCCTCTGAAAGGTTGATCCTGCATTAGACAAACCAAAAGGCATTTTCCTATATGCCATTGTTCCCCATTTTGTAGTAAAGGTGGTTTTAAATTGGTCATCCTCTTTTACTAGAATCAGATTATAACCAAAATAACCATCAAGTAATGAAAATTTGTCTGAACCTGAAACTACTTGTAAGATCTCCTCCATTGAGGGCAGCAGGTAATGATCTTTTAGAGAAGCTCTGTTAAGATCTCTAAAGTCTACACAAAGTCTAAGCTCACCATTCTTCTTTCTTACGGGAGCCAAATTTGAAACCCAAGATGTATTCTTTATAGGAAAGAGGATATTACCTTGGATCAACTTGTTTAGTTCTATCTTCATGAGATGCTCAAGTTTTGGATTAAGGGGCCTTTGCTTTTGTCTCACGGGTTTGGCATCAACTTCCAACTCTATGGTGTGTTGGGCTAATGTGGAGTTAAATCCCTTCAAATGTTCATACTGCCATGCAAACACATCATTGAAATATTGACAAAGAAAAATAAATGCTTGTTTCTCTTCAGGTGTACATACCTTTCCAAGCTTTAATAACTTATTTCTGAAGATCTCAATAGGTTCGTAATGCTCCTCTTTAACTAGCATACTGCCCTTTAACTTTCTAACTTGATCATCAGTGTTAAAGATTGACTCAAGGGTTACCAATCCCTTTGGTAGCTTATTACTTTTCAATTGAAGGATCTGATTTTCATATTGCTTTACAAATTTATGTTGATTACCAGCTGCAAATTCAGCCTCTTCAATAAGAAAATTAATAATTTGTTCATCTGAATCAAAGACTTGCCAATTGACACTATTATCTGGAATTGAAAGCCTAACAATGACTTTGACATATTGTTGTTTTTCAATATTTCTTACCTCATCTAGTATGTCAAATTGAGCACCCAAGGCAGCCAACTTATTTGCTTCCTTATTCTAATTTCTAGGCATGGCCAGCAAATTGAAAGCATCAAATTCTTCAATTAAGTCTCATATTCTATGCTTATACATTTTAAGGACATCATTTTAAGTCACATTGAACTTGATTTACCACTAGCTCACTATCCCCAAATACTTTCAAACACTTTACATTTCTTTTTCTAGCCCATTCCAATCCATGTGCAAGTGACTCATATTCAGTTGTATTATTAGTACAGCTAAAAAAAATCTAAAGGCTGAAAATTATTTCTTACCTTCAGGAGAGATTAACATAACACCACCTCCGAAACCAACCTTGCTCCTCAAGCCATGAAAACAGAGTTGCCACAATTCATTGTTCTATTGATCACCCTGCTGATTGGATAATTGATTGTCATCATTTTCAAGATTAGGGACAATGACACTTTCTTCATGGATCATGTAGACACCTCGCTCTAATTCTTCCATATGCTTGAATTGATCTTCCTCGTCATTCTCTACTTCCCATTCATCTAATACTACATTAGGTATCCCTTCTATCAGGATGTTTAAATCTGGGATATCAGGTTGTTCATTAGGTTCTTGTATAGACAAATTTGCATTAACAACACTTGGGATGTATGGTTCTATATGATCATTAGCTAAAAATTCTGATTTTATGGTCACTTTGGTACCATATCTTGTTCTAAAAAACATGTGTGACCAATCAGAAGACAAATACCCACCCAACTTGGCTATGAAATCTCTGGACAAGCATAAAGCAAAGTAAGGTGAAAGATCTATGATGTAGACATCTTGTGGGATAGAGAAGTTTGGGCACGCATGCAATATGAGATCCAAGTTTTTAATCACACCTACTGTGTTTACTGTTGTGCCATCTAGTTGGACTAATCCTTTTGAAAGAGGCTCATATGTCAAACCCAATTTATCAACTATCTTCTTTGGAATGACAAAACTACTTGCACCTGAATCAATCATACAATTATGCACTAGGTGCTGACCTATGATTAAAGTTAGATAAAAAGGAGGGGGTTTAACCTTCTGAGTTTGTTGTTTTCCCTTCTTTTCTTGAGGATCATTGGACAAGACTACTTTGGGTTGCTCATTAGGAAGCTCCTGTAGCAAAGAGATGTTAGACAAGGCATTTTTAAGCAAATCCTCTTGCCTTGGAAGAGGTAAGGAGTCCCACATCAAGACACTAACATGCATCTTTTTCAATTGATCCAAAATATTAAATGAGCTTCTACTAACCTTTTGCTGCCCTCTTTTAACAACAACATCCTCTTGAACATGTGTTGTATGTAATTGACCTCTTGGCTAATCCTTGTTGACCACCGGTTGCCCTTTTGGTGGGATTTATGTATTCGGAGTGGGATGAGGTCCAAGTGGTGCTTGTTGGCTTGTAGAAGCTTGATTGATGCCTTTATCATCTTGTTGTCCTATATCAATGGCTCTCTTTTTGGACCCTGTATTGGATGCAATAGAAGTGTAGGACTGATTCTGATCTTGTGGCTGATTTACTCCACATAATTCTTCACCTTGCCACTTGACCAAGGTAACATCCGAGCCTTGTTCAGAATGAGAAACTTGTTGATCATGAGTTCCATGAGTATTATCTTCTGAGACAACAACATTATTTTAAACCCTGAGTGCTTGATGTAGCATACCATTCAAATAAGTGGTCTGATTATGAGGTCGGTTGCAAGGATAACACCAATCATAATCCAATGCCATGTTGTTTTGAACTAGGATGATATCTCTGGATGTGTTGGTAGTGTTGGGATTGTAAGCTATATTTGATCTTTGGTTATAATTTCTCCTTTGATCTCGAGGGTAAACTTGATAAGGAGGCATGTTCTGCTGGTTGTTTTGATAAGGGGCTTGATAAGGCTTGGTGTTCTGGTAAACTTGCTTCTCAATATTGGTCATTTTGTTACCAAAGCCTTGGAACATGGTTTTCATTTGTTTTTAAACTCCTAAAACTCTTGATTTGGGAGTGTGACAGTATTTTCTTTGGCTACAACTTGATAATTCAGTGTTGGTAAAGGTGGGATAGCAGCTAGAGGAGGCTCTAAAAGAGGTACAATAGGGTACATGTCTAGAAATATGGGCATTGGGGGCCTAGGAGCTATTTTACTTGCCTAAATTAGGCAATTTTCTGCTCTAATAGCAACATAAAATGTATTTGGTAGTGTATTTGCACCCATAGACTGAATCATGACTAAAATGTCACTATTAAGGGCCCTAAGATAAGATAAAATGCATGAGCAGGAGTAGGCCTTACCGTGATAGGGATTCTGCTCCAAGTCTTCTAGAAATGAAAATTGAAGTCCGTCATTTGTTCTTGAGAGGATCTCTTTATGGTACTTAGCTCGCAATCATGAATAAGAAAAAGAACTGTAAAGACATAAGGCATAAGTTGATGATTTTTATTCAAAATTTTGTCATAAAACTACATATGAGCTACAAGAATGTATCCTTTGCTAAAACCAGCAAGAGAATCATCAAGAACTAGAGAAGAAAGATAAAAAAAAATTCCTTTTATACAAAAACCTTCCAAAAGGTAGAGGAAAGATAACTCCAGAATGAGTGAAGATGAGCTCCCACTGAAAATATCTCCTCTGAAAAACTGATCCTCTCGTAGAAATAAAAAGCCACCAAAAAAAAGCTTCAGAACATGCAAAAAGAAATCATGCAATTCAGTTCAAACTCTTAGTCAACTAAAGGTTGACCATATGGTGCTCAAAATCAATCCTTATTACTTCAAGATCATGAGAAAGACTCATGCAGACTTGCTCTAAAGCTCAAATCAGACCTCAAACTACCTAATGGCTTCTCTTCTCATTTTGTATGGATCCCTTGACACTACCTTGCCTGCCACCACTTTTGGCTTCTGACTGTAACTAGCATGCTTTCTTCATCGGGTCATTGGGTTAGCATTGAAACACTTATTCTGATGGCCGATGATATTTTTACATTTCACCTGCTTTTCTATCGGGTCATCAGAGTAGCATCAAAATACTTACTCCGATGTCCGATGACATTTTCGAAACTGTGCACTCCCTCAACGGTTTCCATCAGGTTAGCAATGAAACACTTATTCTGATGGTTGATGAAAGTTTCCAACTGAATACTTCCTTATCAGGTTCTCGATGTGGCCTCAAACATGTTATTTTGATGGAAAATGAAAGCTCCATGCTTAGTCGCTCTCCCCATCTATCAAGCTTGCCATGTGTCACTTCCTGGTTGGTTCCGGGGTTCCCGCCCTTCCATCTTAGCAAGGCTTGGACTCACCGCTGGAATGAAGCCCTTTCATCCGATCAAACTTAATCTAGATTCTTTATTTCTTTCTCTGAATTGCTTCCTTAGCAGGCCCCACTACTTGGTCTCCCAATCACAACGAATAAAGACCACGCATCCCCCGATCATGGTATAGCAACCATCGCTACATCTTTAGGAACCTGTTCGGTATTTATCTCTTCTGAGTTTCTCTCTTCGTCTGTGCCATGTGTCAACCTCTGGTTTTCTTGCGGGTCCACCTTATTTTCCATCTGGACTGCCATCTTAACCACCACTAGACCTGGACCCACCTTATCGCTAAGTCACAGCGATAATTGAGCATGCAACTTTTCCTTGCGCCTTAGCGGCAGTCATCAGATCTTTCGAACTTGCACGATCTTTAGCCTCTCTGAGCACTTTCTCTTATGCCACGCTGTCGCCATGTGTCAGTTGCTGGTTCTCTCATGAGATGCATGTCTCGCCACTTGGACCACCATCTGGACTTGGTCTTATACCCTCTACTCCACCACGTTATGAGTCGTCATGTCACAGGGGATAACTATCGAGCATCTTCATCATGCGATATAGAGACAACTATTGATCTATCCTCAAACTACTTGATCTTTAGCACCTTAGCCCCTCACCTTTTCCCCACGTGCTTTGTCTCCAAGTCATGGAGATAACTGGCAAGCTTCTTTCGGATTACCGTTGATCTTCCCTCAACTTGCTCGACCTTTAACCCTGACTGATCTTCTCTCTTATGCCGCGTGTCCACATGTGTCACCCCCTGATTGGCTCTGGAGATCCACCTGGGCACCACCTGTCTGTCAGGCCTACCACACATCTTTCTCTGTTGGATATCATTCTTTCGGCCAAACTACTCCCTCGGTGAGCCATTTACAAGTCTCATCGAACATGTAGTTTTATCGATGCCTTTATTTTATCGGCGGGACTGCTTCTGATTTCTTCGATATACCCTATGTCAATGGAACTGAGACTTTAGTGAAACCTTTTAGAGATTCATCATGGCCAAGATCTGCTTGATAAGTCACCCATCCGTGCCATGTCACCAACCACTAGACCACCACCTATCTTTGGTCTTATACTCTCTGCTCTGCCACGTCATCAGTCACCAAGTCGCGATGATATCCAGTGAGCATCTAACCATCACAACATAGCGATAGCCATTGGATCATTGTGATCTGCATCCGATCTTCCTTACTTGCTTGACCTTTAACCTCTTCCCATTAGCTGGTCACAAAATTAGGATGCCTTGAGATGTGGCGCATGCGGGGTCCATTGGGCAACAAGCCTCTTCTTGCCAAAAGCCCGTAAGCTTTGGCACTATAGTTATATGTGACTTTAGTTTTAAATACAAAAATGCTCCTCCCCATGACCAATGTGGGATAAATGTTCTTCATGCCTAGTGACTGAAAACGCTTGGAACTTCTCTAGCCTTTTAAAACCCTCTTTGGCGCCCAAGTTAAAACTTTACATAGGCCGATTGCATTTGCTCTGAGTTTCTTTTGGCCTTACATCAACCACACCATTTCATCTAAAAAGGAGCATAAATATCTCTTTGATCTACAACATGCTAAGCTCAACCCTCATGGGAGCTGTGTATGGTGAAAATGGATACAATAATAACAATATTGAAAGGCTAAATGACTCCAACCACTAAACCCTAGCCTAACAATCAACAAAAGATCCACCATAACATATGAAGATTACCTAAGACAATGCAAATAACTCAAAATCACAAAGATTATACCATCACATGTCCAATAGGGTTTTGATCTCCATTCTTCCTATCTCCATTGATCTTGCTTGATATATTTGCTCTCAGATTTTTATATGCACAAGAGCTCAACAAAGAACGGAATGTGGTTGCAAGTAGGATCGTAGTGTAGCCAAGTACTCCAAAATCAGTCATTAGTCATTAGGGTTTGACAATGAAGAAGGCATCTCCTTAAATAGAAGACACAATATGAAATGGAGGGATAAGATTGAGAGGTGTAAAAAGAGAGGTCGGCTAGGATTAGAGGGTAGGTAAAAGAAATACCAAAATAATGAAAGAGGTAGGTAGTGTAGGAATTAAGAGATGAACGACATGTGTCATGTGTAGAAAAAGATAATGAATTAATTAAATAAATAAAGATTTATTTAATTAATAGAAGAAGTAGGACAATTAAATAAATAAAATATTTATTTAATTTAGGAAAGGGATAATTTAAATAAATAAATGTATTTATTTAAATGAGAAATAAGGCTAGAAGAGGATAAATGAATTAATTAAATAAATAAAGATTTATTTAATTAATGGAAGAATTAGGCTTAGATAAAATAAAATATTTATTTAATTAGACATGACAATTTTGAGTGTCTACATTTTGCCCCTCTTTGAGACAATGCGGCTTGTCGCGTTGTTTCAAAGAAGATAAGATGAACTGATACAGAGTTGCCCCAAGATGGGAATAATATGCCCCCTCGAGAGATTGGATGAAAATGTCTGAAAAAATTGCAGACAATCTCTCGATAAGAAAGAAAGGCTAGAATGGACTGACTGGATAGAGTGACAAAGTCACAGGATGAAGAATACTGACTCGGGAAATGAGGGCGAGGGCTAGGGTAGGCTATAAGATAGACCACGGGAAAAAGACATCCTCATTGTCATCTACACCCTCACAAGATTAGAGTGCAGAGAGAGAAAAGGGCAGCAGCAGTCAGCAGCGATGGCTTTTGTTCACAGATTCGACCGTGTTCGTCGATTCTAGAGGCCAGCAGAGGCAGGAGAGCCAGTGAGTACCACAAAACCTCCTCGTACTTTGATGCATTTATTGTTGTCATTAATGCATATCAGGTAATGTAATAAATGTGTGTTTATGTCAGGAAAGCGCGTTTGTGTCCAAAAATGTGAATTTGTGTCTTCTAGGTCAAATCGGTAATTCTGTGATGAACATATGTTGTCGATTGGATAAGCTGCTGAGAGGATACACTCAAGCAGGTCCTCTAGGAAGACTAGGATAGATCAAGGCACTTTGTGATGAACAGTGAGTACCAAGATAGAGTACTTTGTGATGAACAGGGAGTACTGAAATATGAGCAGCACTTTGTGATGAACAGCGAGTGCAAATGTGAGTAACACTTTGTGATGAACAGTGAGTGTCACACACGTAGTACTTTGTGATGAACAGGGAGTACTACTAGGATAGATAGCAACACCTTGTGATGAACAGTGAGTGTCACTAGGATAAATAGCTATGTGCATTTAGATAGCGAGTAGCATTTTGTGATAAACAGTGAATGCCACTATAACTGACATGATTGAGTTGTTTGATTGCAGGAGTATTTGCCGATGCTAGAGTCATGGGAGAGATTCCTGTCGACGCAGAGGTTGCGACTTGAGTTGTCACTCGAGGACAGAGCTACCATTGAGGAGATGGGTTTGAGACATGTGCTGTATGTGCCTGAGTTTCGAGTAAACATGGGTTTGCTGACTGCGCTGGCTGAGAGATGGCACTCTGAGACGTGCACATTTCATCTGCCGATGGGTGAGATGACAGTCACCCTGGAGGATGTATATAGGATTATGTGGATACCGATTGATGGGGAGCTGATTCCGTACGATCGAGATGGAGACAGGGATGCCCTTAGACGAGTGTTCTAGGATCCAAGACTGGAGATGAGGGTGGGACACGTGGCATGGGATACCATGACATGGACAGGATTAGCACTACCAATAGTGTTGGTAGGAGTGATCAGTGAGTTCCTCTGTATCAATTTTGTACCATTTTGTATAATGATGTAGACACCTGCGGGTGATTGTAGCCATATGATTTTGACATCATTGTATCATGACACTTTATGTATATATATGAGATGATTCATCTTTGCGGCAGCTATATGCATGTGTACCTATGTGATGAGATGTTCTTATGTGATGCTTATGATATGGATGCAAATATTTACATGATGCAATGCAATATTTTTGTTCTTTTATGATTCTATATGTTATGCTAATGCAAATGTGAAAGTATGTAATGCAGATGAATATGATAATGCAAATGTAAATTGTGCTAACAGGTGTTGTGTGCAGGATGTGATGCAATTGTGATATCTATATGTATGTATGAAATACTTATATGTGGTAATGCAGGTGCAACTATATGAAATGCAAGTGTTTTTGGTGTGTCATTATACTCAGTCATGTGATAGTAGGCTACGCGGACTCGAGAAGGACGATGGAAGTCAACCAAGAAAGGGGGATGGAAGACAGAAGATATGAAAGTGAAAGAGCTTCTTGTGCGTTATCATCATTGAGCTTTATTATGGCAAAATAGGTTATGACAATCGAGGCATTTGTTCGACCCAGAAAGTCATTGTACCCGTTTGCATGGAGATAAGACAGTCACAAACAAGGAATGCCCCAGTTCACACTAGACTCACAGTGTCCTCATATCCTTGGACAAGTCATAGCATTACTAAAAAGACAATCCATAGACAGCAAATACAAATAGGTGACGATACCCCATCCTCGCCTTTCTAGTCAAAGACATCCTAGAGATAGAATCTCTAGTCAGAGACATCCTGGAAAAGCTAAAAGACATGTCACCAAAAGATAAAATCAAAAGAAAACCAAGACTCGACACCAACATCCATTGTAGTCCTCAAGTTTAGTGTCTCTTGTCACTTGTATAAGTCTTATTCGATTGTGGTCACAATGTTCACTTTCACAAAAAGGATAGATAGCACTGAACCATATGTTGTCTGAGTCTGTTGAAAGATTTGATTTTGTTGAAGCTCATTGTTGCTGTTGTGTCTCATTTGAAACTGACTGAATCCATGAAACTGATACTTTATTGCGGAGAAGATGAAACTTTATTGCGGATCTATGATGCAAATACTGCTTTATTGCGGATTGTGCGCAGATAGACTGAAGAAAGCTGGAAGAAACTTTACTCCTTGAAACATGTGATGTTCTCAGTTCCACACCCATTACTAGACGTAGGATTTGGCCGTAGTCACAGATAGGATCTAATTTATTATGGATGGAAAGGGAGTGAAAAGGGAGGGTTATGGATGGCTAACCAATCTTAGGTAGATCAATAACAAGCCATGATGGGAATAGGTAAGCTTATTGTGAGTGAATAGGTCATGAGTGTGTGCAAAATGAAATGATGAAAGAGAATCCTGAAGGAGGGAGGAGCAAAGTCTCTACGCATGGCGCTGGTGACCCAGTTTTCACCATGGTACTTGCCCAGGGCGCCACCGAAGTGGTTTTCACCATTGGACGAAATTATTTTTCTTTATTTTTTTCAGATTTTTCAATTTTTTTTTTTTTGTTTTATAATTTTTTTGTATTTTTGAATTAGGATATTCCAAATAGCCTATGTGTAGAACCTGCGAAGGTGCATGCTATTGATAGGATCCTCCAAGGGTTCACCTTCTATAGTTGAGAGCTGATATGCCCCAGATCCATATACTGCTGTAATAATGTAAGGACCAAGCCAGTTTGGTTCAAACTTGCCCTTCTTCTCTTTGTCTTGCTGATTCTTGGGGTTCTCTCTGAGTACTAAGTCACCTACCTCAAATGTGCGAGGCTTGACCTTGTGATTGTAACTGCGACTCATTCATTGTTGGTAAGCCTTGAGATGATTAAAAGAAATGTGTCATCGTTCCTCCAGCAGTTCTAGTTCTTGTAAGCGAGAGACCCTATAGTCTTCATCGTTGATTATGTTTCTCAAGGAGACCCGTAAAGAAGGTAGCTCGACCTCAATAGGTAAGATGGCTTCAGCGCTGTAGACAAGTGAGTAGGGTGTAGCTCCTGTAGGCGTGCGGACACTTGTTCGGTAGGCCCAAAGTGCAGGATTGAGTTGGATATGCCAGTTACGGCCAGCGTCGTCGACTGTCTTTTTAAGGATTTTGAGAATTGTTTTATTAGACGCCTCAGCTTGGCCATTACCTTGGGGATAATATGGTGTGGAGAAACGATGGGATATATGGAAGCGCTCACAGAGTTCACGAGCATCCTGATTTTTGAAAGGACGCTCGTTATCAGTAATAATGGAAGTAGGAATCCCGTATCGGCAAATGATGTAGTTCAGGATGAAAGTAGCGATTTGTTTCCCAGTAACTTGTGTGAGAGGCACGGCTTCAATCCACTTTGTGAAATACTCTGTGGCTGTGATAATGAATTTATGTCCATTGGAAGAAGGAGGGTGAATCTTGCCTATGAGATCGAGTCCCCACTGACAAAAGGGCCAAGGAGATGCAAGTGGTTGTAGTTCCTGCGCTGGTGCATGTATGAGGTCTCCATGAATTTGACACTGCTTACACTTCTTGACAAACTGATATGCATCTTTTTCCATAGTAGGCCAGTAGTATCCCGTCCTGATGAGTTTCTTGGCCAAGGTAGGACCACTAGTATGCGGACCACATATCCCTTCGTGCACTTCTCGCAACGCAATCTGAGCTTCGTCACTCTCTAAACATCTAAGAAGGGTGCCATCTAGACCTTGTCGGTATAGGATATCAGCTAGGATAACGTATCGGGAGGATTGGCGAATGAAAGTGCGGCGTTGGTTGTTCGATAGATCGGGAGGTAAGATATTGTCACGAAGGTATGTGAATATGGAACCATATAACTGGGATTCAGGACCAACAACACATATCATTTCTGTAGGAGTGATCTCGTATGACAGAATCAGCAGGTTGTCTACCAGGAACTCATAGTAGGTCTCATTTTGCGGTAGATCAATGAGCGAAGCAATTGTAGCCATGGCATCAGCAGCGCGATTCTGTTCTCTTGGTATCTGCTCAAACTCTATCTTTGCGAAGTGTTGTTTCAGATCATCTACCAGTTGTTTGTAGGGCATCAGTTTTTCATCTTTTGTTTGGTAATCATCAGTTGCTTGACGGATGACAAGTTGAGAATCCCCAAAAACACGAAGTTCTTGGATCTTCCATTGAACTGCAATTCTTAACCCAGTTGTTAATGCCTCATATTCCGCTATATTGTTGGTGCAAGGAAATGATAAGCGGTATGACTTTGGTATAGAATCGCCTTGGGGAGTTATAAAGAGTATACCCGCTCCTGCCCCGTGCTGTGTATATGAGCCGTCAAAATATAATTGCCATGGCTTTGCAGGTGATATTGTTAGAATGGACTCATCTGGAAATTCTGACTGTAGAGGAGCATCATCTATCATGGGAGCATCTGCTAGTTGGTCTGCAATGGCTTGTCCTTTTATTGCTTTTCTGTCCACGTATTCAATGTCGAATTCACTCAAAATCATTACCCACTTGGCCAGCCGCCCAGTAAGTGTAGCTTTGTTGAGAAGATATTTTAGTGGATCAATTCTGGCAATCAACTTAGTCTTATGAGTGAGCATATAATGTCATAATTTTTGTGAAGCAAAGACCACAGCGAGACATGCACGCTCGATCGGTGTGTAGTTTAGCTCATATCCCACCAATGTGCGACTGATATAGTAGACTGCTTTTTCCTTGCCGTCAGGTATTTGCTGTGCTAGAAGTGCCCCCAGTGCTGTTGGAGTAGCTGATATGTAAAGTAGCAATGGTTGATCTGGAATTGGTGGCACCAAAACTGGCGGGTTCAAAAGATAGTCTTTGAGCGCCTGAAAAGCCTGTTGACAGTTCTCATCCCATTTGAACTTGATGTTTTTGTGTAGCAGGTGCTGGAAAGGATTACACTTATCTGCAAGTTGTGCTATGAATCTTTGTATGGATTGGAGTCTCCCTTGTAAAGACCGAAGTTGACTGATATTCTTGGGTGGCGGCATGTCTAAGATAGCCTTGACTTTTGCTGGATCAGCTTCTATTCCTCTTTTAGACACAATGAATCCTAGGAGCTTCCCAGAGGTTACTCCAAAGACACATTTCTTTGGGTTTAATCTTACCTTGTATTTTTCCAGCCTATCAAAAGCAACTGAAAGTATGTCCAAGTGTGTATTTCTGTCTATTGATTTAACCAAAAGGTCGTCAACATAATCTTCCACTGTTACATGCATGAGATCATGAAAGATAGTGGTCATCGCTCTTTGATAAGTGGCGCCTGCATTTTTCAGCCCAAAGGGCATGACATTCCAACAGAAGGTTCCCCATGGACAAGTAAATGATGTTTTATGTTGATCTTCAGGTGCAATCCTGATTTGATTATATCCAGAAAATCCGTCCATTAAAGATAACATTTCATGGCCTGCTGTGAGATCAACGATCAAGTCAATGTTTAGTAATGGGAAATCGTCCTTTGGACAAGCCTTGTTGATATCTTTGAAGTCTGTGCATATTCAGATGCTGCGATCCAGTTTGCTGATAGGTACTAAATTGGAAATCCATTCGGGATAATCAATTGGGCGTATGAATCCGACATCCAATAATTTCTCCAGCTCTGCCTTGACTAGCAATGCCACTTGTGGATGCATTTTCCTTAATTTCTGCTTTACTGGTTTTGCCCCCGGTTTGACTGTCAAATGATGCATTACCAAATCCGGATCCAGTCCAGGCATATCAGCGTATGACCATGCGAAGTTGATTTGTCATCCCTTAAAGAAGCTTATGAATTTTGCTCTCTCGGCCTCTGTCAATGATTGAGCCAAAAATATGTTGTGTGGAACTTCTGTTGTACCAATGTTCGTCTTTATAGTCTCCTCTACCAACATGGATGATTTTTCCTCATATGATGCTGGGAGAATGTCGAGCCTTCCATCTTTGGGTGCCTCAGAGAGGTTTTCACCCTCAGATACGTCCTTTCTTTTTACTTTTTTGGGGTCAGATAGCGCCACAGTGTGGTTTTCGCCATAAGACCCTTGTTTTGTTCTTTTATTTTGTAGTCTGGGATTTAGAAAACCAAGCCCCTTGGAGCATTCTCTTCTTGTAGTTAGCTCAGGTTGCAAGGGCTCCATGACACCTTCTTTGCGTAGTCCAAGAGGGCTTTTTCCATCATACCCGAATCTTTGCAAAATTTTGAAGCCTTTGCCATAGTTCTCACAGGGTATAATAATCTGATCATGTGTGTCCTCTTCAACGTCCTTATAGAGCATTTTATATAAATTTTCTTCTTCTAGTTCACCCCATTTTTGAAAGATGGTAGGATCCCATTTGAGCATCATGATAGAGATTTGCTTGTTAGGATGTGGCCTCCCATATTCCTTGGGAGAGGTCATGACTTGTCGTAAAAACATTGTTTGATTCAAAGTGTATTCTCCCATGCCTTTGTCTTGAAACTTGGCTCTGAATTCACCTTGTTTGGATGTCGAGGGCTTTAATGACTCAGGATCAATATATGCTGAAGAAGGAGTAGCCTCACGATTGCTGGGGATGATAGTCTCAGTATGTGATCTCAAGTTATTACAATATATGAATGGATTTGGATCACCATTGACTGTTACCTCGACTCCATTGTGAGGAAACTTAATGTACTGATGGTATGTTGATGGGACTGCCCTCATTTCATGAATCCACAGACGTCCTAGCAATATGTTATACGTGAGATCTAGATCTAGGACTTGACAAACCACATCCTTTGTGACTGGCCCTATTCTTAGTGGTAAGGTGACCGTGCCCTTGGACGAGCTCTCTTCATCATCATAAGCCTTAATGGTGATTTGGTTTGTAGAATTCACAGCTTTGTCATAATATCCCAATTGTCTGATGGTGCTCAATGTACAAATATTAAGACCTGCTCCTCCATCTATCAAGACTCGCTTTATTCGATGTTTATGTATGAAGGCTTCAACATGTAGAGGTGCATTATGTGGCTGACTTATGGAGGCGTCATCGGCTTCTGTGAATGTAAGGGAGTGTGGAACGGAAAGGTATCCCACCATGGCTTGAAACTGGTTCACGTTCAGATCAGTAGGGACGACAGTATCTCTCAAATTTTTTTCAAGGATAGCTTTATGTGCAGGGGATATACGTAGGAGCTCAAGAATAGAGATGAGTGCAGGTGTCTTCCCTAGTTATTCTACAAGGTCGTACTCAGGCTTGATTGATGAAAGATTGGTATTTTTAGTGGAGGTACCTGGCAATGTGATCTTACCTCGACGGGTTGTAACATGACATTCAGAGGTAGATTCGGACGAAGATCCCACACCTTTTAGGACAATTTTGGGTCTCTGAGAAGAATTCTCAAGATTTTTGTTTTTGATAGTAATGGTAGAGATATGATTGTCCATTGAGATGTGATTGATAGTAGAATCATAATTGTAAGATGCTCTAGTGTAATTGGCTTGATCATCTGTGACTTTGCCTTTTCCTTTGTCATGTTTTGGGAATGGTTCCTTAAACACCTCATGCTCTTGATTAGATGAATGTCCCTCAATCTCAATGTCACCTCTATCAATGAGATCTTGCACAATGTTTTTCAATCGATGGCAATTACCTGTCTTGTGACCCTTGCTCTTATGAAACTCACAATACTCGTCATCATTCCACCAATTTGGTTTGACCTTTGGTTCATAAGGAGGAAAATCTGGAACTGTAATTACTTTGTTTGCTACAAGCTTTTTGAATACTGATTCAAGTGGTTCTCCCAATGGAGTGTACTTCCTTCTTGGTCTAGAAGTTGTTTGAGTGTTCACCTGATTGTTGGTAGAACTTGATCCAGAAAAGACAAACTTTGGTCTCACTGTATTGGCATCAACAACACCATCATTAACTGTGTTCTTGTTGTTGTTCCAAAATTTTGGTTTGTCCTTTCCTTTAAAGTCCTCTTTGTTTTCTTTGAATATCTTAATGACTCCTTGTTCAATTAAGACCTTTTCTGTTGCTAGGCCCTTTTCAATGACATCCTTGAATGTAGACAAACAAGCTTTTCTGAGATCATAGCCAATAGCCTTGTTAACATTTTGTGTGAACATTTCCACCATTTGTTTCTGTGGGATTTCGCAAGAGCATCTACTAGCTAAGTTTCTCCATCTTTGTAAAAATGACGCAAAAGATTCTCCTTCCTTTTGTTTAGTATTGCACAAGGTAGTAACTGAGACATCTGTTTCTATGTTGTAGGAGAAATGCTGAATGAATGCCTCTGCTAAGTCGCCCCATGACTTAATACCAGGAGGTAATTGAGAAAACCATTCCATAGCTTGATCGCCTAAGCTCTGTGGGAATAACCTCATCAAGTATGTTTCTTCTGCCGCTACCTCAATGCAAGCTGTGAAGAATTGTCTTATGTGTGCCTTGGGGTCTCCTCTCCCTCTATATTTGTCGAATTTTGGTGTCACAAAGTGTGGAGGAAATGGAGGCATTGGAATGCTCTTATCAAAGGGATAAGGGCATATATCTCTCATAGTGTATGTAGGTTTTGATGTACTCATGTCCTCCATTTTCTTTTGTAAATCTCTAATTTGTTGCTCCAAATTATTCTTGGGAGGAGATTGATTTCTTGTTGCATACCCCATGTTTGAAACACCCATTTGAGGAGGAGCTTGTTGCATGTATGGATGATACTGATCGTAGACATGTCCATATGGAGGTCTATATTGTTGCGACATGTATGGAGCACTTGGCATAACTTCTTGTTGGGGAACCCCATATCTGTTTTGTGTGTATAAACCATATTCAAGAGGTCTTTCATTTTCCATTGTGTTGCCCCCAATTTTGACATGGGGTCTCCTTGTGTCAAAATTTTGAGGATGTCCTTGAGTATCCACTTGTTTTGATTGATTCATACCTTGAGCATGTGATTGAGCATAAGGCCTCCATAATGGTCCTTGAGTGTAAGTATCATATGTTTGAGCTTGTGTATGTGGGATTGCTGGCTTTTGAAGCAAAGCTGATGGTGACTCCGGCATCATATTATTCGGTCCTCTATTTCCTCCACTATTTGGTCTCCTTTGATCCATGTTGGGTTGAATTTGTTGTGAGGGTCGACTTTCCACAAGTTGAGATAAGTCAAAATCATGCGGTATTTTAGCTCCACTTTGTGCCATCATGTTTAGAAAGTATTGACGATCTCTCCTCATTATCTCTTCAACCAATCTATTGAATTGAGGATCCATTATGGATTCTTGTATGTCTGCTGATAGTATTGAAGAATTGTCAACTGTGTCATTGTGTGTAGCATTGTTGTTTATAGTGTTTGCGCTTTCCACATTTGGATTGTGTCTATAAACATTCATGTCTGGTAATGTAGTGTGCTCAGGATTGTAGAATAGATCATTGTCATACTCATAAGAACTCATGTTTACGGATTCTTGAGCTTCCTTAGCTATTCTCCTAGATTTTTGAAGGCGGGTTTCAACCATGAACTAGGTGTTTAACCAAGATGTGAGAGACTAGATGAAAAGTGAAAAGAGTATGGAAGACCAAGAGTTGTATGGAGTGTAAATGAATCTTGGGGTGTACTTGCAATGTCCAAAGTGTAAGACCAAGTATGTAAGTAGTAGAGTAGGTGTGACTTCCAAAGAGAGGATAGTTTCTCTTGATGAGGTAAGCTGACCTTGACTCTAAGTAAGACCAAATGAGACCCAAAGGTAAGAAACCTTGATGAGGGACCACTTAGCAAAGTGTAGTTGTATGTAGTGTGTTGAAAGAGTATAATGAGGACAAGCAAGTGACCTTTTGACTCAAGTTTAGACAAGTATGAGTGTAAAATGAGGTGTGAAGCAATGATGGACTGTGTGAAACCTTAGAACAGGCTGAATGCTAGATGAAACCTGAAGAGACAACCTAAGAAGCTCAAGTATGCCGAAACTGATTTTCTTTGTTTGCTTAACTATTAAAGTTTTCAAATCCTGACACAGATGCCTCTGTATACTTCACAGACGCGTTTTCCAGACACAGACGCTACTCTGTTTGACGCAGACGCTGTTAAAAACACAAACGCTATTATGTACATCACAGACGCTCTTATCCGACGCAGACGTGGTTTGAACAGACACAGACACATTTATGTAACCTTAGTGCAATTTTTCCTATCTGTGAAGTTGTTTTGTTGTGACCAAATCTGATTTTTCGACTGTTTTTCGTGACAAGAGGACACAATCTTGATGACTCAATGTTTGCAAACTGTTTAGACTCCAAAAGTGTGTTGTTTGATGTAAAAAGTTTTTTTGCATACACTTGAAGACACAAAAGACACAATGTTTTGCTGTTTTGTCTTGAATGTTTGAGTGTTTAGCATAAGACAAGCACAAATCTTAGGGCTGGCCAAGACAATAGTTGTTGATTCCACATAGGGTTTTACCCCCGAGGCTATGCTATTCAGAGCGGATACTTAGATGCTTGACCTCACTGGCTCCACCCTCGGCACTCACTTCTCGGGTCAGCCAAGCATCAGTCCCCATGAAAACTCCCCATGGCGAACTTTGTATCTCTACTAAGAACCGTATGTGTGTGGGCCGCTACCAGAGGTCCGACCTCCTGCCTCAACAACTAGAAGGATTTGGGCATCTAAAACAAAGAGGTACTAGTAAGGGCATCCGCTCGTGTGGCCATACATGCGGCACTTTCAGCTCTGTAAATATAGAAGGCTCCCAGCCGGTAGGGGTTACGCCCTACAAATGATCAAATAAATTTGATCAAACGGGTTTATGGGGAGACATAGTGTCGGTATGAACTAATCAGCACATGTTATCCATAGTTTTCACCATGAATACATTTGATTATAGTGGTTTGGATGAGGTGGGTTTTCCTCGCTACCACTTGGGTCGTTCTCTTCTCACTAGTAGTCCTAATGACCACACGGGAAGACAGGCCCTCTAAAGATTAAACAAAAAGAGCCTATTGCTCAAGACACAAAAGACAATGATTCAATTTTAGTGCACCAATGGAAGTGTTTGCTAAGCTATGAAACAAGGCACACAATAAAAATTACAAAACCCTCGCTAAGGCCCTGCAACAAAATTGTTAGTAGTTTGGGTTGTTTCAAATGATAACCCCTTCCTGCAAGCACACAAGTTAGGTAAATTTTTAGAAAACCCAAAAGACTTTGTGAAAAGGGGCCTTCAACAAAAATGTATTTGCCTCCAAAGCAAGCTGCACAAAACTAAGTTAGCTAGATCTGCAAGGGTTAGCTGAAAATAAACCAGATCTGAAACCCTAAGTACAAAATCCGAAAACCCGAATCAAAGAAAATTGAGAAATTTGCAAAACAGAATGCACAGACGCCTTTATACAACATAGACACGTCTGTACAACACAGACGCGGTTCTATGATTCACAGACGCGATCAAAGGTCACAGACGCCTCTCCTGAACGCAGACGCGATAAGATCAGTCACAGACGCGGTTAAAATTCTCAGACGCGATTCCAGAAACCTACAAAAAAATAAAAATTTGATAGAAACACAGATGCGATTCCCGATATCACAGATGCTTCTGAAACACAAAAACGCGATCCGAACACTCGCAGATGCGGAAAAACCTAAAATGTTGTCGAAAACTGTCCGATCTGCAACTTCAAAAATGCAAAATCTGCAACAAAAATGTTAAATGCAAAGGGACAAGAGTCCCACCGGGCGTTCCAAAATGTGTATGGTGAAAATGGATACAATAATAACAATATTGAAAGGCTAAATGAATCCAACCACTAAACCCTAGCCTAACAATCAACAAAAGATCCACTATAACATATGAAGATTACCTAAGACAATGCAAATAACTCAAAATCACAAAGATTATACCATCACATGTCCAATAGGGTTTTGATCTCCATTCTTCCTATCTCCATTGATCTTGCTTGATATATTTGCTCTCAGATTTTTATATGCACAAGAGCTCAACAAAGAACGGAATGTGGTTGCAAGTAGGATCGTAGTGTAGCCAAGTACTCCAAAATCAGTCATTAGTCGTTAGGGTTTGACAATGAAGAAGGCATCTCCTTAAATAGAAGACACAATATGAAATGGAGGGATAAGATTGAGAGGTGTAAAAAGAGAGGTCGGCTAGGATTAGAGGGTAGGTAAAAGAAATACCAAAATAATGAAAGAGGTAGGTAGTGTAGGAATTAAGAGATGAATGACATGTGTCATGTGTAGAAAAAGATAATGAATTAATTAAATAAATAAAGATTTATTTAATTAATAGAAGAAGTAGGACAATTAAATAAATAAAATATTTATTTAATTTAGGAAAGGGATAATTTAAATAAATAAATGTATTTATTTAAATGAGAAATAAGGCTAGAAGAGGATAAATGAATTAATTAAATAAATAAAGATTTATTTAATTAATGGAAGAATTAGGCTTAGATAAAATAAAATATTTATTTAATTAGACATGACAATTTTGAGTGTCTACAGGAGCCACATTTTAACCCACATATTGTCTCACTTTTCCTATAGCTGCACATGAAGCAAACAAGTTAGACAAAAACAGTGCATTTCTAATTTCTCATTCATGATTTGACTTTTTCAAAATGAATGAATGAAAGGCTTCATTAGGGCACTAAATTTGGCATGTGCAAAATTTGGTAACAATGCCAACACTAACCACAATCAAATCATAATATTTTTTAATCAAATTTTAAATATTAGTAGACTCATATCCAGATGTGACATGTTTTTTTTGTAATTTTTTTAAGTAAATAATTAATTATGAATTTGCTTCTATAAATTTTTGAAAATATAAAAAATCATGTGTCTGACCACCTTAACTTGGTCAAAACTTTATGAAAATTAATTTTTTTAATACTGTAACATGTGAAGCATAGAATGTGACACATCTTTTAGATTCAAAAAATGTCATATCATTTGAAAGTTGTAGATGTTTTTCAAATAGCCTATCAATCAAGAGTTTAGTCACCATTCAACTAGAAAATGAATAATAATTATTTATTAAAGTCAAAATAAGGAAAAATTTATATTGTTGCAAAGTTGAGAATGCCCTTAAAAAACCCTTTTCATTTGATATCATTTTATCAATATCAACTAAAAAAAAAGTTGTCAGCCACCAAGGCGAAGCCTAGAAAAACAAGGAAAACTCAAAAACACATTTTTTGTGTTGACTTTCCAGGCTTGGCATGTCCTAGCCAAATCCCAAACCAATCCCAAGTGAAAAATGGAGGGAAAATATTATGTTTTTAAAAATTAGATATCCATTTAAATCGAATATCCGTTATGAAAAAATAAAAAAAACATATTTTAGTAAATTGAGCATAACTTTTGCATTGCATATCAAAATTTTGATTTTTTATAGGCGTTGCAAAGGTGATTTAGAGCTTTACAATATGGAATAGGTAGTGTTTCTATATTTTGTTTTAAATAATAATTATAATTAATTTAAATTCATCCTTCATTTTTAAAACATCAAAAGCTCATGACTTTTTCATATGAATTCCCTCTTTCATGAATTTTTTGTAACAATCTTCTCAAAATACTTGAAACACTAAATAAGTAATTAATAATAGAAAATTTAGGAATTTTTTTAAGTTTAATATATTTTTATAAACCATGCTATCTCTCTTTGTTTCTTTCTCTGCCTCTCTCTCCTAAGATGTAAACCTATCACTCCACTTGTTTTTTTATTCCTCACTCTCTTTTACCCATATTTATACATCTCTCTAACTCTCATTGAATCCCTCATTCCTTCTCTAAAGCTCTAAACTTTGTTGATACTTCCCTCTCACTCCCTCCCCTCCCCCTAATTATGTTCTCTTTGGACCTCTCTCTTTGAACCTCTCTCCCCATCTCTCCCTCTCTCCCTTTGTTGATACTTTCCATCCTCTCCTCCTACCCCTTAATTACCCCAAACTCTCTCTCTCTAATTTTCTCTTCCCCAATTACCATCCCTCTCTCAAACCTATCTCCCCCTCTAACTTTACTCCAACTCTCTCTCATTCTCTCTTCCCCCCAATTACCCTCTCTCTCACAACTCTCTCCCTCTTGAGCCCTTTGTTGATACTTCCCTATCTCATTCTTCCTCTCTCCCTCTCCCCCTTAATTGCCCTCTCTCTCTCTCTCTCAGCCAATACCTTATTTTTCTCTAGCCTCTCTTCCACCATATGACCCCTTAGGACACCATATGACCCATTAGGATATCATATTGTCCTAAGGGGCCATATGGTGTCCTAAGGGGTCATATGGTGTCCCGAGGGCTCATATTGTGGCCTAAGGGGTCATATGGTGTAATTAGGGGTCACATGAGGTTCCAAGGGTTCACACATGTGTTATAACACCACATGACCCCTTAGGACACCATATGACCCATTAGGACAACATGTTGTCCTAAGGAGTCATATCATGTCCTAAGGGGCCATATGGTGTTGATAAGGGTCATATGGGGTCCTAAAGGGCCATGCATATATTAGAACACCGTATGACCCCTTAGGACACCATATGGACATCATACAGTCCTAAGGGGTCATATGGTGTCTTAAGGGATCAGATGGTGTCATTAGGGGTCATATGAGGTCCTAAGGGGCCATAAATGTGTTAGAACATCATATGACCCCTTAATATACCACATGACCTAATAGGACATCATATTGTCCTAATGGGTCATATGGTGATATAAGGGGTCATGTTGTGTAATAGGATGTTAGAAGGGGTAATATGGAGTCCTAAGGGGCCATATCATGTTGTTAGGGGTCATATGGGGTCCTAAGGGGACACACATGTGTTAGAACACTATATGACCCCTTTAGACACCATATGACCCATTAGGACATCATATTGTCCTAAGGGGTTATATGGTATCCTAAGGGGTCATATGGTGTCATTAGGGGTCATATGGGGTCCTAAGGGGCCACACGTGTTAGAAGGCCATATGACCCCTTAGGAAACCATATGACCCATTAGGACATCATATTGCCCTAAGGGGTCATATCGTGTCATAAGGGGTCATGTTGTGTACTAGGATGTTAAAAGGGCTCATATGGTGTCTCGAGGGGTAATATAGTGTCCTAAGGGGTCATATGGTGTCATTAGGGATCATATGGGATCCTGATGGGCCACACATGTGCTAGAGCACCATATGACCCCTTAGGACATCATATGACCCATTAGGACATCATATTATCCTAAGAGATCATATGGTATCCTAAAGGGTCATATGGTTCCCTAAAGGGTCATAATGCATCGTTAGGGGTCATATGGGGTCCTAAGGTGCCATGCATGTGTTACAACACCATATGACCCCCTAGGACAGCATGTGGACATCATATGGTCCTAAGGGATCATATTTTGTTGTGAGGTCTAAAGGGGTCATATGGTGTTGTTGGGGGCCATATAGTGTCCTAAGGGGCCACACATGTGTTAGGACACCATATGACCCCTTAGGACACCATATGACCCCTTAGGACACCATATGACCCTCAGGGGTCATATAGTGTCCTAAGGGGTCATATGGTGTCGTTAGGGTCAGATGGGGTCCTAAGGGGCCACACATGTGTTACAACACCATATCACCCCTAATAAAATGATATGGACATCATATGTTCCTAAAGGATCATATGGTGTCATGAAGGGTTATATAGTGTCCTAAGGGGTCATATGGTGTTGTTAGGAGTCCTATGTGGTCCTAAGGAGCCACACATGTTAGAAGACCATATGACCCCTTAGGACACCATATGACCCATTAGGACATCATATTGTTCTAAGGGATCATATGGTGTCATGATGGGTCATATGTTGTCCTGAGGAGTCATATGGTGTCCTAAAGAGTCATATGGTGTCATTAGGGGTCATATGGACTCCTAAGAGGCCACACATGTGCTAGAGAGCCATATGACTTCTTAGGACACCATACAACCCACTAGGACATCATATTGTCGTAAGGGGTCATATGGTATCCTAAACGGTCATATGGTATCCTAAAGGGTCATATGGTGTCCTAAGGGGTTATATGGCATATTTACAGGTCATATGGGCTCCTAAGGCACCACACATGTGTTAAAACACAATATGACCCCTTAGGACACCATATAGACATCATACAATCCTAAGGGATCATATGTTGTCATGAGGGGTCATATGGTGTCCTAAGGGGTCATATGGTCTCTTTAGGGGTCATATAGGGTCCTAAAGGGCCACACATGTGTTAGAAGACCATATGGCACCTTAGGACACCATATGACCCCTTAGGACATTGTATTGTCGTCAGGGGTGATTTGTTGTCATAAGGGGTCATGTCATGTACTAGGATGTTAAAAGGAGTCATATGGTGTCCTAAGGGTTCATATGGTGTCCTAACGGGTCATATGGTGTTTTTAGGGGTCATATGGGGTCTTGAGGGGCCACACATGTGCTAGAATACCATATGACCCCTTAGGACACATATGACCCATTAGGACATCATATTGTCCTAAGGGGTCATATGGTTTCCTAAGGGGTCATATGGGTTCCCAAGGGGACACACATGTGTTCGAACACCATATGACCCCTTGAGATACCATATGGACATCATATGGTCCTAAGGGGTCATATGTTATTGCGAGGGATCATATGGTGTCTTAAGGGGCCATATGGTGTTGTTAG
The DNA here is from genome assembly GCF_030272615.1 of Cryptomeria japonica. NCBI lineage: Eukaryota > Viridiplantae > Streptophyta > Pinopsida > Cupressales > Cupressaceae > Cryptomeria > Cryptomeria japonica. The sequence continues at coordinate 190,794,116 of NC_081415.1, read as the reverse complement.
GGGTCATATGGGGTCCTCAGGGGCCACACATGTGTTAGAAGACCATATGACCCATTAGGACACCATATGACCCATTAGGGCATCATATTATCCTAAAGGGTCATATGATGTCATAAGGGGTATTGTCGCATACCAAGATGTTAAAAGGGGTCATATGTGTTGGACACAAGATGCCACTAAGAGTGGGGGTGAATTAGTGGTTTCCACTTTTTACCCTTTTAACACTAAGAATGATTACCGATTAACAATCTAAAGCTAATTTAACCTACTCATAGGGTAAAGAGAGATTACACAATGCAATCACACAAAAGCACCACACATAACACCTGTATATACGAGGAAAACCGAAGATGGGAAAAACCTCGGTGAGAAATGTTGTTGGAGTCTATAGCTCCAATCTAGCCTCACAATGAAAATCTGATTACAATGTTTAGGGCACCAATCCAAAGAGAACCAATGCCTTTACTAAGCTCCAACTCAGTGATCTACAATTAACATCAAATGCAATAGTAGTAGTCTGGTTACAAGTGAGTCTTGCAACCACTAAATATGCTTCACCTTGCCGGTATTACTTCTCCTCTACCTTATCTATTCTCTTCTCTCTCTAATTTGATCTTCTACTAATCAAACTCTGTCATGTTGGATCCTCTGTTACTCTCTCTCTACTCCCCTTCTTTTACTATTGTTGCCTTACCGGTTTAGACTCTATCGATTGTTTACCTCTACAACTGGTTACCGGTTTCCTATTCTCTCTGTCTCTTCTCCTTCTACTCTACTTCTGGTTTACTGGCTCTCTTCTAACACTCACTCTCCACCACTTCGCTCTTAGCTTCCATCCTATTGGTTCAACCACTACCAGTTGACTTCACTGATGCACTTTTGCAGTTTACCGGTTGCTCTGGCCTTATCGGTTAAACCTCTGCTAAACCCTTCCACTGATTTACCATCAAATGCTCAGTTGCTTCATATCCATAGTTAGATCATCTCTTTGTTAGCACACTTATCTTTCAACTGGCATCACATCTACTAGCAGCATCATTCAACAACACCCTTTCATCGATTTTGACTTGCATATTTATAAACAAGTCTTCCTGCCAAAAACCAATTCAAACTTCAGGCGGTTAGGGTTTCTTCATCAACCTTGAGGCAAACCAAATCCAATCAGATATCCTTCCAGAGATCAACCAATTGCAACAAATCAATCAAACTCCACCAATCTCGTGGGTTCCAATACACGGTTTCTAAGTTTAGCAAACACGACTCTGTTCCTTGACCTACTTCTATCAATCATATTGAATGATCCCTTGGTTGCCTTCTCTAGGTTCGATCTGCAATTGGATATCCTTCCTTGGGTGTAGAATCATGTAGATCTTCATTCTTTGTTGAAAGGAAATACAAGAGAAAGGAAAGAAAAACAAAATCCAAGTTTATTGGTAAAGTAAATGTTACCAAGAGAAATGCAGAAACCTTGGAGCAATCACCTGAATGTGAAGAAGGAGGCACAAGAACTTTTGAAATGAGAAAATCAAATAAAAACCTCTTGTGTTATTATGAATTAGGCAATGCCTAAAATGTGTGTGTGTGTGTGTGTGTGTGTGTGTGTGTGTGTGTGTGAGAGAGAGAGAGAGAGAGAGAGAGCAAGAAGCTCTTTACAATAATGTCATTAAGAAGAAATGAGAGAGAAGACATCTCTTAAATAGAGATGAGGAGAGGAGTTAAAAAGTAACTCCCAAATATATGAATTCCACCATTCATAAAATGTGTGTGCCATGTGTCCACATCCTCTTATGGAGGAAATCTAAAGATCCTTAATAAAGGAAAATAAAAGAAATGACTTTTCCTCACACATGTACTAGAGGACAAATTACATGTAGGGATTCCAAAGAAATATCCTAAACTAAATACAAACAAACTTAAGTCAAGTAAATATTAAATATTCTAACACCCCCACTTAAGCTTTACTTGGGGAGTTTACATCAAACCCTTCAATGGGTTGCAAACCAAGATTTTTACAATGAAATTGGAACTTCTCTTTAAAAAGTGGCTTGGTCAAAATATCTGCAACTCGGTCTTCCCCCTTACAATAAAGGAGAGAAACTTGCTTGTCTTCAATTTGATCTCTAATAAAGTGGTGTTGGAGAGCAATGTGTTTTGTCCTTGCATGGAAAACTAGATTTTTAGCCAAGGAAATGGCCCTTTGGTTGTCACAATACAATGGAGTTAGGTAGACCCAAATCTTCAAGTAGTCTTCTAAGCCACAAGGCTTCTTTGGAAGCATTAGTGCATCCATTATACTCAGCTTCAGTGGATCCAAGAGAGGTAGATTTTTTCTTTATACTATTCCAAGAAATTGCTCCTGAACCAACAAAAAAATAATAACCACAAGTAGATTTCCCATCATTGGGATCTCCACCTAGATCGAAATTAGAAAAACCTGTTAAAGAAAAGTCAAAATTTACATCATAAAACAAACCTACATTAATAGTTCCTTTAATATATCTTAAAATTCTCTTAGCAACTTTAAAGTGTATTTGTTGAGGTTTAGACATGAATCTTGAAACCAAACCAACACTATAAGCAATATCTGACCTAGTAAGAGTTAAATAATTCAAACTTCCAACTAATTGTCTATACAAAGTAGGATCAACAAGTGGAGTTTGCATATCAAGCATTAACTTAGTGCCTAATTCAAGAGGAATTGAAACATGGTTAGCATCATTCATTTTAAACTTATCTATGAGATCTTGAGCATATATACTTTGAGATAGAAAAATACCATTACTTGTTTGCCAAATTTGCATTCCCAAAAAATAATGTAAAAGTCCTATATCAGTCATTTGAAATTTTTGATTGAGTTGAAACTTAATTTCAGAAATCAAATTATTGGAACTCGAAGTTAGAATTAAATCATCTACATATTAAATAATAATCACAATGTCATCTTCACTATGTTTAATATACAAATTTGGATCATTTTTACTTCTAATGAAACCTTGAGAAAGAAATAATGCATTAATCTTAGAATACCATTCCCTAGGAGATTGCTTCAAACCATAAATTGATTTCTTTAACTTGCAAACTAAATGTTCATTACCTTCCTTAACAAAACTAGGAGGTTGAGACATGCAATTTTCCTCATGTAAATCACCATTAAGAAAAGCACTTTTAACATCCATTTGGTGAATAGGCAAACTCATTCTAGAAGCTAATGCAAGCACAAGTTTAATTGTAGGCATTTTAGCAACAGGAGCAAACGTTTCAGTATAATTTAAGCCTTCAATTTGAGAAAAACCTCTAGCAACTAATCTAGTTTTAAATTTACTAACTTTATTATTAGCATTCAATTTAGTTTTATAAAGCCACTTGCAAGAAACAATATTTTTACCATGAGGCAAGGGAACTAAATCCCAAGTTTGGTTAGAAATTAAAGTATCATATTCTTCATTCATTGCTTTTTGCCAATGTGGTTGATTTTTAGGTTGATCAAATGTTTTAGGATCATTAGAATTTATAATAGTAGACATTAAAGAATAATTACAATAATTAACTCTTTTAGCTTGAAGTCTATCCATTCTAGCTAAGTATTCATCACTATCTTGAATTAAAGATTTAAACCATTTAGGTCTTCTTTTAGAAGTAATGGATTCATCACTAGAAGAAGAGTCATGAGGAGTAGAGTTATTATTATCATCATCACTATCACTACAAGGAATAGAAAAAGATGCATTAGAAGTAGGGTTAAGACAAGAAGGTTGGTCCTCCACAAGTACAACTTTGCTTTGAGAAAGTTCATCATCCTCCACTTTCGAACAATCATGAATGCCTTTTTCAGCAATACAAACATCTCTTGCAACTTTTACCTTGTTAGTAATAGGATTGTAAACTCTATAACCTTTATTATTTTCATCATAACCAATGAAAATAAAAGGAGAAGATTTAGCATCTAATTTTTGTCTTTTCTCCTTAGGTTTGTGAACATAAGCCGTGGAACCAGAAATTATTAAATTCTGCAAATTGGGCTTTCTACCAAACCAAGCTTCTTCAAGAGTTTTATCCTTTAAGGATTTGGTAGGTATTCTATTAATTAAATAAGTTGCACAAGCCATAGCTTCAGCCCAAAACTTGTAATCCATATTTATTGCATGCAATAAACATCTTGCCATTTCCACAATGGTCCTATGCTTTTGTTTTTCCACACCATTTTGTTGTGGTGTATAAGGAATGGTAAGCTCATGTTTAATTCCAAAAGATTTCAAATAAGCATTAAATGCATTATTGACATATTCTCTTCCATTATCAGTGCGAAGAATCTTAATTTTAGAACCAAATCATCTTTCTACAAACATATAAAATTCAGTAAACACATCAAGCACTTGATCCTTACTATGAAGGAAATAAATCCATGTTCTCCTTGAAAAATAATCAACAAAGATAAGAGCATACCTTGAACCTTGAATGGAGGGATTCTCCATGGGACCCAAGAGATCACTATGAACTAGATGCAATTTAGTATATTCCCTCCAAGATTGACCATGAGGAAAGGGTTCCCTATGTATCTTACCACTCATGCAACCATTGCAAACAATTTGAGAAGGAACAATAGTAGGCAATCCATAAACCATATTTTCTTTTTGCATCAATGAAATATAATCAGAATTAAGATGGCCAAGTCTTTCATGCCATATAGTAAAATCAACAGTAGTAAGCAAGGAATACTTTGTAGGAGCAAATTCATAGAACTTGAATAAGTTATCAGTATCCATTTTAGCAGTAGCAATAACATGATTAGTTTTTGGATCAATGATATAACACATGCCCCTATAAAATTTAATCTTATAATCTTGACAAAGTTTAGGAACTGAAAGAAAATTTAATTTTAATTCAGGAACATAAAGAATATCATGTAATTTCCCATTAGGGACATTCACATCACCAATAGCTTCAACTTTGCAACTATGATTATTAGCTAATTGAACAGGAATATTGGAAGTATCAAGATGCAAAGATTCAAAACATTCTTTATGAGAAGTAACATGCTGAGATGCACCAAAATCAATAATCCACTCAAGTGGTTGAGAAACATTATAAGTACATGTAAATGCATGATGAGATGAATTACCATTATTATTACCTTTGTTATAATGAGGTTTATGTAGTTGATTATTTTGATTATTTTGGTTCATGGGCTTTTTACCATTTTGCTTCTTAAAACAATTATTAGTAATATGTCCATCTTTCCCACAATATGTGCAATGGGGTCTTGTATGAGAATTATTCCTTTGATTATTGTACGTATTATTATGATTATTATTATGAGAATTTTTATGATAGGATTTAGAATGAGATTGATAATTAGTAGATTTGTGATTATTATTATGATTATGATTATTATTATTGGATCTAAAATTATTATTATGATTTTGATTTTTAGACATAAAAGCATGTTCACTACTTTTAAGAGTACCAAATTGATTAATTTAGCTTCCTTTTGACGTAATAAATTATGAAAAATATCATAAGTTAATTGAGTAGCTAAACTAGGAATATCAAGTTGAGCATGAATATTCGTAATAAATTGCTGAAATTGACGAGGAAGACATTTTTTAAGAATAAGATTAATTAAACGTAAATCAACTAGTGTAACTCCTAAACCAGTTAATTGACTTTTAATAGAATCAAACTTTAATCAAAATTCATCCATGGTTTTAAAATCCGTATACCTGAGATCTTCGAGTTGATCTTGAAGCTGAATTTTTCGGGATTCATTTGAGCTATCATAAGTTGTTTTTAAAACTTCCCAAGCTTCATACACTTTTTTACAATTTCCAATTAGAATATACAAATTAGGAACCATTGAAATACCAATTAAACCAAGTGCTTCCTCATTTTGAGCCTTCCACTTGTCTTGGTCGACTTGAGGAGCAGTTGTAGCGGGCTCAAAACTTTTATCAATTGCAACATCCAAAAGGTGTTTGAAACGAAATATAAAAGAAATATGTGTTTTCCATGAATGATAATTACTACTAATTAACTTAATTTCAGGAATTAAAGTAGACATGATAGCAAAATAATGGTTAGTAAAAAAAATTATCCCCTTTACTTAATAGACGAAAAATAATTTGTTTTTTAAAATAAATGCACCTAAAATTATGTTTTTTGTTTTTAATAATAATATACTTGTATTAAAGATATATATTAAATTTGAAAAAAAATATAAATTAAATTTAAAAATAAATAAATAAAAGTTTTAATAATAAAACTTTAAACTTTGAAAAATATTAATAATTTTTTTTTTCCAAATGTATAACTAAAATTTAAATTGAATAAAAATATTTAAATTTTAATTAAAAGTTAAAGATCATAAACTAAAAAAATAGAAAGGAAAAGTTTATTATTAGAAACTTTTTTTTGAAAAAAAAACTTAAAAAGTAAAAATCTCTTTTTAAAGAGAACTTACTATAAAGAAGAAATATGTGAGATATGAAATTAGAGTTAAAGAAAAAGAAGCGTTCTTTTTGAAATAAAAAAAAGATACTTATTCTACAATGCAATGAATAAATGGTAAAATCATACGTTTTATGAATAAAAGACATATATGTTATATGTTCTTTTTGAAGAAAGTTGCAGAGTTGTTGAAGCAGAGAGTGCAAAACCTCACAAAGGAAAATAGAACAAAGGACAGATAAACATTAATCCAACGTAAGCAAAAGAGGAATTGAAAGGACTAAGTTATTTTGAAAACAATGCTTGCAGAGGTGATATTTTAAATGAATAAAATGCACAAATAAGTTACATGCAGAAGCTTTATCTGATACAAATCAACAATCTACTTATCTAGACAAATACATTAAATACAAAATGCAGAAAAAAAGGATTGCAAAGAACACAGAATAATAATATGATATAGAGTATGCAAACAGGAAATAAAGAATAACAAAGATGTTTGTATTAGACATGAGTCAGTAGCCTCCATACCAGTAGCTTAACCCGTTGATCCGATTGTGCCACAGATAAATAGAGAAACAACTGAATAATTCAAAATGTTTTGGCGACAAGCCTTCCAAAACTGATAAATATAAATTATAGAATGTAGGAAAAGAGGTTAGAAATGGAGTTTTGGCGGCAAGCCTTCCAAACCACAAGTTTAAACCAGAAAGAAGAAACTTTGGCAGCAAGCCTTCCAAAGCTTCTTTTTTTAAAAAAAAAAAAACTAGAATCTAAGAAGATTAAACCTGCATGCAAACTTGTTAACAAGTTTGAAAAAAATTATTTAAAACTAAAACCAAAACCTGCATGATAGAAAATATTAGAGAAAGAACTTTTTTTCCTCTCAAGAATGCCTCCAAGAAGGTGAACTCCACATAATGGTAACCTTCATCAATCTCAACTTGAAACAAGGGTTCAAACCTGCTCTGATACTATGAAAGGAAATACAAGAGCAAGGAAAGAAAAACAAAATCCAAGTAAGTTTATTGATGAAGTAAATATTACCAAGAGAAATGCAGAAACCTTGGAGCAATCACCCAAATGTGAAGGAGACACAAGAACTTTTGAAAGGGGAAAAGAAAAGAAAAACCCCTTGTGTTATTATGAATGAGGCAATGCCTAAAATGAGAGAGAGAGAGAGAGAGAGAGAGAGAGAGAGAGAGAATCTCTTTACAATAATGTCATTTAAGAAGAAATGAGAGAGGAGACATCTCTTAAATAGAGATGAGGAGAGGAGTTACAAATTAAGTCCCAAATCTATGAATGCCACCATTCATAAAATGTGTGTGTCATGTGTTCACATCCTCTTATGGAGGAAATCTAAAATTCCTTAATAAAGGAAAATAAAAGAAATGACTTGTCCTCACACATGTATTAGAGGACAAATTACATGTAGGGATTCCAAAGGAATATCCTAAACTAAATACAAATAAACCTAAGCCAAGTAAAGATTAAATATTCTAACATTCATCGAGGTGCAAATCTCTACTACACATCCCATGAATCACGCAGTCGACATAAATGTCGACCTGCCACCATCTTCCTCACCGACAGAAACTTCACTGACACACCATGCCGACCTGTGCATGCATTCTTGCCACTTCAACTCCATGTGGCATTACTATGATTATCCATCTCAACTAGACCTCTATGTCAGTTGACAGGATCACCGACCAACCACATAACTAGGTTCATCTACCGATTCACAAACTCTATTGGTTATACCCTAACCGATATGTCATCAACCTTGCACATTTCTTCTCTTCGGGTGGAGCACCTAAACCGATCAACACACTTTCCAGCCTACCTCATGCACATCTTCAACGGATGGGATCCTTCTACATCTGCACTTTTTCACCTTACTAGTTGTCCTCTATACCGGTATTATCTTCTAAATTGAAAATTGGTAAGATACCATGCACACATGTGACATCAAACTTCATCTATCTACATCTGCAACAATGTATTTCTCCATTTTCATTCTGGTTGCACTCTTTGTTTGCAACTACTCAACCTTTTGCCTTATTCATTATTTGATCAGTTCTTCTCTTAACTGGTTTGTCAAGGTGGCAAACTCATTTGTCTAAGTAACAAACCCCTCACTCTTCATATATCCCAGTAACCCATCATGCCTTCTTTGTCGGTTCAATGCATATCTTTGATTGCATGTACTTGAGACATCTTTGTCATTCACCGATAGATCTGGTGTGAGCCTTCAATCACCTACCTTTAACTCTTTTGTCTTATCTCGAAGAACTATGATGCACCCCTTGCATAATAGGAGACAAGCTCCACTTACCGGTGGGAGTGGATCCTTGTCATCTACATCCTGCATTACACCAATGTGGCTTCCCTGTTTGAGAAACATATCTTCAAACATGCACATGTGATCCAGTTTGGGAACACTCACTATCAGTCTTCTCTTCATTCAGTGGGAGCCTTGCAGATTGACATCCAATAGCATATTGGTGACTTGCACATACTTCTCCTCCAGTGTTGATGTGATTCTTGATAACATTCCCCCTCTTCATCACAATCAACAACTACACATCTTTCCCACTTACAGATGTCATCATTTACTATTTGTTATATCATACCGGTCTCCTATGCATGTCTACAATATATGTCAACATTGACTTGTGTACCGGTGACCTGCAATACTATTTGACATCAATGTCACCAATACACTTCAATCTCCCATATCGGTCATGCTATACTAGTTGACATCAATGACAACACAATGCCAACAATCTCCCCCTTTGGCATTCATGTCAACACACATGTAGTATCTGGTATACAACATAATCTTTCTCCCCCTTTGACAGTAATGGAAAAGGGCACTGTCAGGGCTTCTCTCCTCCTTGTGTCTACCAGGCACTGATAGATATTTTTCTCCCCTTTTTCTCTATCGGATTCTTCTTCTCGTTTTACCTTCATACTTTACATCCTCTCAAGTCACAACACTTGAGATGGAGGGCTCAACCACCAACTGAAACCAATTGCTCAGTGACCAAGTGTATATACAAACTGGAACCCTAATGCATATGCAAGACTAAAACCAATTGAAGGCCCATGTGTTAGTGGATACAACATACCTGCCAATTAGACTGCATCATCTCCCCTTTGATATGCAGAAGCCATTCTGGCCCCAAATTGTTGAAACCAATTGAAGGTCCATGTGTCAGTGACTACAACATACCTTTCGGTAACACTAATACCAATTGTATCTCTTTTGATACCAAATGCATATTCTCTTGTGCAGGTAACTCTCCCTCTTTGCAAGAAACACTCATGGTGGTCCAGTTGTAATTTCAATACCTGTCATTGAAGTACCTTACAACCTCGGACTGATGAGAACATCCCAAGGTCTCAATCATACCAGTATAGTCATAGACACTTGCACACCCTCTGTGTCTAGCAAGTCTGATACAAATCAAAAGATATCATTGTCAACTCCCCCTGAGCCATACATCTCAAGTTCTCATTGCATGTCAGGTTCAAAGTCGAAGCTCCAATCTGCACCATATATCAGTTGAGTTGTGAAAATGTGATCAATCAGATGATCTATCAGCTCTATTATATCCACCACAACATATGACATGATCCTAGGTGTACACAATGCCATACAGTATCACTATCATGCCAAAAATCAAATCCGTTAGCCCAAAAAACATGCATGCCTACATGATCACCAACTGGGCCAACATATGTCATTCAGGTCTTCACCAACACCACCTGAGACATAAACACCTCATTCCATGCTACCAAGTTATTGCAATGATCTTGGACCTCATTGTCTTACATAACCTGCACTACCAGTTAGTATACATACCGGTAACCTGCACCAGTCCATCATTTCTATTGAAGCACCTTCCTCTAACTCTTGTCTTCTTGTGTCAATTTACATATGATCCCAATTGTAAAGTTACTATCCATTGACATATGTAGAAGTGATCCATATCTCATCTGTAGGTGTGTAGCCAATGCAGCCACTACACACACTTATCTTCTCATTTCCTTCCTTCATACTGGTAGCAATCTATTCTTCCATGTGTCCTCTTCCATTCAGGGGGTGAATGATATGATCAATATGTTACTCCCCCTGAGGTCCTGCATCTCCTTAAACCTTAGGAGATATCACATGTGCAATGAATGCACAATGTCAGTCCATGGTTGCATCTTTTTGCTTCTTCCTCCACACCTATTTGGTCTCATTCTTCTTCCCATTTTCAGTCTTGGGAGTAGGTCTTTCCTTCTTTTGCTGATGGGTCCTTTCTCTACTGGATTCTATATTACTATCGGAAGCATTTTTGTAGAAGCAAACAATGTTCATGCCAAATGAATGATTGGAGGACCTTCTGTCAAACCAGTTTGACCATCTTCTTTTGGTCATGCCATTGTAACCGGATACCGTAACCAGTGGACCTCTTGATCCTGTAGAAGCAAAACCTCTTCTCCTTTTTTTCCACAAAACATTTTGTCTTTCAAATGCTCTAAACCCATTTTAATATTGAGCATAGTTTCTATATCGGTTACCACATGACTACACGTTCATCCTTCTACAATCATGACTTTTATGGCCAAACCTATTACACCTCTGATAGACAACAATATTGTCTCTAGGAAGATAAAATTGTCTATTCCGAGACTTCATTTTGCATTCATTTTCTCTATGGCCATATTCCTTGCATGCAAAACAATAACCAGAGAAAGGAGGCTTGTGACCTACAAATTTGTTTTTCCAAGAATGAGGAGATCTTACCAGTTTAGTATCTCCATTTCTGCTTCTCCGAGAATGGATCTTGGATTGTCCATGCTCTGCAGCTCTTCCATCTGATCTCTTCTTTTCCCACACTTTCTTTGTCTTATGGGCGGTAGAATTTCCTTATCTTCTACCGGTAGGAGGTCTTCTTTGTTGTCTTCTCATCTTCTTGCTTCCAGTGAATCTGCCTTCTCCCATCTTCCCTTTTCCTTTGGGATCTTAATTATTTCTCCTTCTTGCAATACTAGTCTTCATCCTTGTCTACATGTCTTCACCAGTTGTGGTTAGATCAACCTTCTTCTAGGAAGCATCTCTAACTATGAAGGTATGACCCACGTTATCTCCATTTAAGGAGACAAACATAATGTCATTGTGGGGGACATTCTTGCTAGTGGAGCATTCACCGGCACCACTTCCTAACCCACTGGTATCCTTGGCATGCTTTTTATTTTTCAATATTTTGTCCAAGGCATCACTATTGCCATCAAACTCGATTCTTACCTTGAGCTCATCCTGACATTTCTCAAGGTCATTTCGAAGAATCTCCATTTCTCCTACTAGCTGCTGATATTATTTGTCCTTGACTTCTAGCTTAGATGCTAGATCATTACACCGACACACCTTCATGTCTTCTTGTTGAGTCTTTAATTCTGAGACACATTTCTCATATTCTTCAAGGCATCTGATCAACCGGTTCTACTCCACAATTGTAGCATTCTTGAATAACTTGTACTCATTCCTCACTCTACTAAGTTCTTCGAGTGCACTTACAAGTTCTCCTTCAAGATCAACTTCTACTTCTTCTTCTCCTTCACTATCATTGCCAAACACATCTCGCCGGTGGGAATGATATGCATGATCATTCTCAGATGCATGTCTCTCATCTTTTGATTCTTGTGCCATGAAGAGGTGAGTTTCTTCTCCATCATTGTTGTCGTTGCTAACAAATCTAACTTCATCATCTGCAGATACATGAGATGCATTTATCATCCTATCTTCACAAGCTGGTTCTGCAGTATTAGGCTCATTTCCATAGAGCTTCTTCAATCTATCCCATAAGCTTTTTGTCGATCTAAATCTATCTACCTATGAGGAGACATCATCTGATAACCCACAAAGTATAGGATTCATTGCTACATCATTATACTAGTTTCTTCTTTCTGCATCTGAATCGATGGGAGGAGTGACTTTACTAGGGTAGCCATTTACAACCGACATTCACACATCAACTCCTAAAGAGAATAGATAGACTTCCATTCTGCAATGCCAAATGGAATAGTTAGACCCATTTAACACCAGAGTTGGGATTCACTCAAACTTAACCATAGTGTCCTAATACCAAAATCTACCCAAGCTAGAGAAATCTTATCTAACTGGGAACCTATGCTCTGATACCAATTGTTGGACACAAGATGCCACTGAGAGGGGGGGTGAATCAGTGGTTTCCACTTTTTGCCCTTTTAAGACTAAGAATGATTATCAATTAACAATCTAAAGCTAAGTTAACCTACCGGTAGGGTAAAGAGTGATTACACAATGCAATCACACAAAAGCACCACACATAACACATGTATATATGAGGAAAACCCAAGATGGCAAAAACCTCGGTGAGAAATGTTGTTGGAGTCTACTGCTCCAATCTAGCCTCACAATGAAAATCTGATTACAATGTTTAGGGAACCAGCCCAAGGAGCACCAACCCCTTTACTGAGCTCCAACTCAGTGATCTATAATGAATATCAAATGCAATAGTAGTAGTCTGGTTACAAGTGAGTCTTGCAACCACTGAATATGCTTCACCTTGCTGGTATAACTTCTCCTCTACCTTACCGGTTCTCTTCTCTCTGATTTGATCTTCCACTACTCAAACTTTGTCATGTTGGATCTCCTCTGTTACTCTCTTTCTACTCCTCTTCTTTTAATATTGTTGCCTTACCGGTTTAGACTCTACTGATTTTTTGCATCTACAATTGGTTACTGGTTTCTTGTTCTTTGTGTCTCTTCTCCTTCTACTCTGCTTCTAGTTTACTAGCTCTCTTCTGACACTCACTCTCCACCACTTCACTCTTACCTACCTTCCTGCTAGTTCTACCACTATCAGTTGACTTCACTGATGCACTTTTGTAGTTTACCGATTAAACCTTTGCTAAACCCTTTCACTGGTTTACCTTCAAATACTTAGTTGCTTCATATTCACAATTAGATAATCTCTTTGTTAGCACACTTATCTTTCAATTGGCATCACATCTACTGGTAGCATCATCCAACAACACCCTTTCATCAATTTTGACTTGCATATTTATCAACAAGTCTTCCTGACAAAAATCAATTCAAACTTCAGGCAGTTAGGGTTTCTTCATTGACCTCGAGGCAAACCAAATCCAATCAAATCTCCTTCCAGATATCGACCACTTGCAACAAATCAATCAAACTTCACCAATCTCATGGCTTCCAATACACATTTTTTAATTTTAGCAAACAGGGCTCTGTTCCTCGACCTAGTTCTATCAATCATATTGAATGATCCCTCGGTTGCCTTCTCCAGGTCAAATCTGCAACTGGATATCCTTCCTTAGTTGTAGCATCACATAGATCTTCACTCTTTATTGAGCCACAAATCTCTGCTACACATCCCATGAATCATGCAATCGACATAAATGTCGACCTGCCACCATCTTCCTTACCGACAGACACTTCACCAACACACCACACTGACCTATGCATGCATTATTTCCACTCTAACTCCATGTGGAATTACTATCGGTATCCATCTCACCTAGACCTTTGTTTCAGTTCAGACAAGATCACCGACCAACCACATAGCTGGGTTCATCTACCAGTTCATAGACTCTGTCGATTATACCCTAACCAATATGTCATCAACCTTGCACCTTTCTTCTCTTTTGGTGGAGAACCTAAACCGGTCAGCACACTTTCCAACCTACCTCATGCACATCTTCAATAGATGGGAACCTTCTACATCTACACTTTGACACCTTACTAATTGTCCTATATACCAGTAGTATCTTCTCCACATAAACTGGTAAGATAACATGCACACTAGTGACATCAAACTTCATCTATCTGCATCTACAGCAATGTCTTTCTCCATTTTCAGTCTGGTTGCACTCCCTATTTGCAACTTCTCAACCTTTTGCATTCTTCATTATTTGACTGGTTCTTCCCTTAACTAGTTTGTCAAGGTGACAAACTCATTTGTCTAAGTGACAAACCCCTCACTCTTCATCTGTCTCAGTAACCCATCATGCCTTCTCTGTCAATTCAGTGCATATCTTTGATTTTATGCACTTGAGGCATCTTTGTGATTCACCGATAGATCTGGTGTGAGCCTTTAATCACCTACCTTTAACTCTTTTTTCTTATCTCAGAGAACTATGATGCACCCCTTGCGTAATAGGAGATAAGCTTCACTTATCACTGGGAGTGATCCTTGTCATCTACATCCTCCATTAGACCAATATGGATTCCTTGTTTGAGCAACATATCTTCAAATAGGCACATGTGATTTGGTTTGGACACACTTATTGTCAGTCTTCTCTTCATCTGGTGGGAGTCATGTAGATTGACATCCAATAACCTGCACATACTTCTCCTCCAGTGTTGATGTGATTCTTGGTATCATTCCCCCTCTTCATCACAATCAAAAGCCAAACATCTTTCCCACTTACAGATGTCATAATTTACCAGTTGTTATATCATAGTTGTCTCCTATGCATGTCTACAACACATACCAATGCTGACTTTGTACCGGTGACCTGCAATACTAGCTGACATCAATGTCACCAATACACTTCAATCTCCCATACAAGTCATGCTATACTAGTTGACATCAATTACAACACAATGCCAGCAATAAGGTGTCCTGAGGGGTCATATGATGTCCTAAGGGGTCATATGGTGTCATTAGGGGTCATATGGGATCCTGAAGGGGCTGCACATGTGTTAGAAGACCATATGACCCCTTAGGACACTATATGGCCCCTTAGGATACCATATGACCAATTAGGACATCATATTGTCCTAAGGGGTCATATGGTGTCATAAGGGGTCATGTCATGTATTAGGATGTTACAAGGGGTCATATGGTGTTCTTAGGGGTCATATGGTATCCTAAGGGGTCATATGGATACCATATGGACATCATTTGGTCCTATGGGGTCATATGGTGTCATTAGGGGTCATATGGGATCTTAAGGGGCCACACATGTATTAGAAGGTCATATGACCCCTCGGGACATCATATGACCCATTTGGATATCATATTGTCCTAAGGGGTCATATGGTGTCATTAGGGGTTGTATGGGGTCCTAAGGGGCAACACATGTGTTACAAGACCATGTGACCCCTTAGGACACCATATGACCCATTAGGACATCATATTGTCCTAAGGGGTCATATGGTGTTATAAGGAGTCATGTCAAGTACTAGGATGTTCAAAGGGGTCATATGGTGTCCTAACGGGTCATATGTTGTCATTAGGGATCATATGTGATCCTAAGGGGCCACACGTGTTATAAGACCATATGACCCATTAGAAGACCATATGACCCATTAGGAGATCATATTGTCTTAAGAGGTCATATGGTGTTATAAGGGGTCATGTTGAGAACTAAGATGTTAAAAGGGCTCATATGGTGGCGTGAGGGGTTATATGGTGTCCTAAAGGGTCATATGGCATCCTAAGGGGTCATATTGTGTCATCAGGGGTCATATGGGGTCCTAAGGGGCTATGCATGTGTTACAACACCTTATGACCTCTTAGGACACCATATGGACATCATATGGTCCTAAGGGGTCATATGGTACCGTGGGGGGTCATATGGTGTCCTAATGGGTCACAAGGTGTCGTTAGGGGTCATATGGGTTCCTGACGGGCCACATATGTGTTAGAAGATGGGTGAACTCACAATGTTGGTTCCCACCTTTTCTTACATCCTGATTTTGGCTGAAATCATAAAATTTTTAGAAAATATAATAATTTAAGTTATAAGAGGTCCCATTTGAAGTAATTAGTTGAAGAGAATTAGATCAAAGGCTCTTAGATCAAAATTTCTTAGATAGAACCTCTCTACTTCTAAATCATACTTGCAATGGAGTCTCCTTTGCATCTATCAAATGCTGATAAAAAAACCAATTTTACATTAGCTTTTGGGGGGTCAAATGAATTCATTTAGAAGTTTTTTTTTTTTAAGTATTTATCCCTTATTATAATCTTTTCAAATAGTATAATTTTTTATATATTTAATTTTATTAATATATCTTTATTTTATTTCTTATGAATGTAGGGTTTTCACCGAACATGAACTTCTTTGTTTAATGCTTATGGAAAAATAGTAAACGTGACCCAAAAAATTCTGAAAAATATTTATGCACTACGCATTGAAGTCCTCTTTCCAACAAAAAAACAAAAAAATATTTTCGTGACATATACAACAAGTTATGTAATATCAAATGGACATATGTCAAAATTATAGCTAGCTCGACTTCAAATCTTAATAAAATATGAAATATTGAATATAATGTTACAAAACCAATTGCAAACAATAGACATGGATGTTACAAAACCAAATTCGAAAGAATCGCATTCATATCTATTATAGAAAAAAAAGTTATGCTATACGAAGTGAGTATCGCTCTTTAAAAATGTTATTTTTTGAAAAAAACTAGTTTTCGAAGGAGATAGAAAAATGAAAGCAAATTGATTCCAAAAATTATCAAAAAACCATTTTTATAATCTACATACAAAATGACACAAATCACTAGTTCACATCATCTACAAATTCCTTACAGTTTAGAAGTAATAGGTGTCTGAATCTGAATTTTTTTTCTTCTGAAAATGAATATTGCAGTGTCAAAGTTGGCAAAAAAGTGTAATCCACTATTATGGGTTCACCCAAACCATATGACCCCTTAGGACACCATATGACCCATTAGGACATCATATTGTCCTAAGGGGTCATATGGTGTCATAAGGGGTTATGTCATGTACTAAGATGCTAAAAGGGATCATATGGTGTCCTAAGGGGCCACACGTGTTAGAACACCATATGACCCCTTAGGACACCATATGGCCCACTAGGATATTATATTGTCGTAAGGCGTAATATGGTGTCATAAGGGGTCATGTCATGTACTAGGATGTTAAAAGGGGTCATATGGTGTCATGAGGGATCATATGGTGTCCTACGGGGTCATATGGTGCCCTAAGGGGCCGCACATGTGTTAGAACACCATATGACCCCTTAGGACACCATATGACCCATTGGGATATCAAATTTTCCTAAGGGGTCATATGGTGTCATTAGGGGTCATATGGGGTCCTAAGGGGTCATGCATGTGTTAGAACACCATATGACCCCTTAGGACACCATATGGACATCATATGTTCCTCAGGTGTCATATGGTGTCATGAGGGATCATATGGTATCCTAAGGGGTCATACAGTGTCTTAAGGGGCCACACAAGTGGTAGAACACCAAATGGCCCCTTACGACACCATATCACCCCTTGGGACATCATATTGTCATAAGGGGTCATATGGTGTCGTTAGGTATCATGTGGGGTCCTAAGAGGCTACACATGTGTTAGAACATGATATGACCCCTTAGGACACCATATCGACATCATATGGTCCTAAGGTGTCATATGGCATCGTGAGGGGTCATATGGTGTCGTTAGGGGTCATATGGGGTCCTAAGGGGCCACACATGTGTTAGAATACCATATGACCCCTCAATACACCATATGACCAATTAGGAGATCACATTGTACTAAAGGGTCATATGGTGTCATAAAGGGTCATGTCATGTACTAAGATGTTAAAAGGGCTCATATGGTGTCCTAAGGGGTCATATGATGTCCTAAGCGGTCATATGGTGTCCTAAGGAGCCACACATGTGCTAGAAAACCACATGACCCCTTAGGACACCATATGTCCCATTGGGACATCATATTTTTCTAAGGGATCATATGGTATCCTAAGGGGTCATATGGTGTCGTTAGGGGTCATATGGATTCCTAAGGGGCTAGGCATGAGTTAGAATACCATATGACCCCTTAGGACACCATATGGACATCATATGGTCCTAAGGGGTCATATGGTGTCCTAAGGGGTCATATGGTGTCTTAAGGGGTCACACGTGCTAGAACATCATATGACTCCTTAGGACACCATATGACCCATCAGAACATCATATTGTCCTAAGGGGTCATATGGTGTCGTTATTGGTCATATGGGGTCCTAAGGCACCACACATGTGTTAGAACACAATATGACCCCTTAGGACACCATATGGATATCATATGGTCCTAAGGTGTCATATGGTATCGTGAGGGGTCATATGGTGTCCTAACTGGTCATATGGTGTCCTAACTGGTCATATGGTGTCATTAGGGGTCGTATGGGTATCCCAAAGGGCCACACCTGTTAGAAGACCATATCACCCCTTAGGACACCATATGATCGCTTAGAACACCATATGACCCATTAGGACTTCATACTGTCCTAAGGGGTTATATGGTGTCATAAGGGGTCATGTCATGTACTAGTATGTTAAAAGGTGTCATATGGTGTCCTGATGGGTCATATGGTGTCCTAAGGGGTCATATGGTGTCCTAAGGTGTCATATGGTGTCGTTAGGGGTCATATGGGGTCCTAAGGGGCTACACATGTGTTAGAAGACCATATTATCCCTTAGAACACCACATGACCCATTAGGACATCATATTGTCCTAAGGGGTCATATGGTGTCCTAAGGGGTCATATAGTGTCGTTACGGCTCATATGGGGTCGTAAGGGGCCACACATGTGTTAGAACACCCTATGACCCCTTAGGACACCATATAGACATCATATGGTCCTAAGGGGTCATATGGTGTCCTAAGGGATCATATGGTGTCATTAAGGCTCATATGGGGTCCTAAAGGTCCACAAATGTGTTAAGAGATCATATGACCCCTTAAGACATCGTATGACCCCTTAGGACACCATATGACCCATTAGGACATTGTATTGTCCTAAGGGATCATATATTGTCCTAAGGGGTCATATGGTGTCATAAGGGATCATGTCATGTATTAAGATGTTAAAAGGGTTCATATGGTGTCCTGAGGGGTCATATGGTGTTGTTAGGGGTCATATGGCATCATTTGTGGTCATATGGGGTCCTAAGGGGCCATGCATGTGTTAGAAAACCATATGACCGCTTAGGATAGCATATAGTCCTAAGGGATCATATGGTGTTGTGAGGGTTCATATGGTGTCGTTAGGGTTCATATGGGGTCCTAAGGGGCCACACATGTGTTAGAAGACCATGTGACCCCTTAGGACACTGTATGACCCATTAGGACATCATATTGTCCTAAAGGGTCATATGGTGTCAGAAAGGGTCATGTCATGTACTAGGATGTTAATAGGGGTCATATGGTATTCTGAGGGGTTATACGGTGTCCTAAGGGTTCATATGGTGTTCTAAGTGGTCATGTGGGGTTATTAGGGGTCATATGGGGTCCTAAGGGGCCACACATGTGTTAGAAGACCATATGACCCCTTAAGAGACCATCTCTCTCTCTCTCTCTCTCTCTCTCTCTCTCTCTCTCTCTCTCTCTCTCTCTCTCTCTCTCTCTCTCTCTCTTCCACCAAATAACCCTCTTTCTCTAACCACTCTTTTTATTTCCTTTTGTTGATACTTACCTCTTCCCCCTACCCCCTCTTTCTCTTTGTCTCTTCATGTCTCCCTCTCCAATTCTCTCCCTCTCGCAATCTTTAATGCTCTCTCCCATATCTCCCCACCCCTCTCCCCCTTCCTCCTTAGCAATAAAATTCATCGGAAAAAGATACTTCACACACATCATCAAGAACTAAGATCCAAATATATCTAACACAAAAACATATATAAATTAGAAAGATAATTAAGATCCATTACCAATAGGGAGAGAGATCTCTACATAGATTAAAATAGAGATAGAGAGGGAGATACAAAAAAAGATAGGGAAGAAGGATAAAGAGAGGTAGAAGAGTGTAACGTCCTAAAATTGTGACAATTGCAATTTTGACTGCATTTGGGTCTTCACGATGGCGGCGCAACGTTGAACCTGAATGGAGACCCCGAAACCTATTTACAACACCAAAAACTGCATTTTCTACACCTTGGCCTGATCCCTCCTTGCACCCTGCTGTCCCAGGAGGTGGGACCATGGTGCCCAGCTCCCTGGTCCTTCAGGACTAGGGCGCCCAGTGCCCTGGTCCCCCAGGACCATGGCGCCCAGCGCCCTGGTCCCTGGCCCTATTTTGGGCCCGGTCTCCTTTTGGGCATCGGGTCTTGAAGTTTGCAAATTGGAAAATATTGTTTCTAGGTTGGCCTAAGGTCGGGAAAATCAGTCTCTCAACCCTAATTGACAAGTATATAAACTACTTTTCCTCTCCTAGAAAGGGAGGAAGGAGATAAGCAAGAGCAAGAGGCGAAAGTGATATTCAAACATTCAAGCATTCAAGCATTCCTTCTAGCAATTGAGCATTCTAAGTCTCCATTCAAGGCTAGGTGTTGCATTCAAGACAAGGATTCAACCATTGAAGAGGAGATCACCTACAACATACAACATACTACATACATTACACCTTCGTATGTAAGAATACAAACATTCTTACAACAAGGTATCAGTACTTGTTTAAATTACAAACATTTACATTTATAGCATTCTCATTTCTTGGTTAATTCCAAAACCGGGGTTTGACCTAAAGGCAAACCCCTAATCCCTTACCCCCCAATCATCTTCTCTTTTCTGTGTGTAGGTTGCAGGTACGCGGCTGTAATTGAAGATCTGAAATCCTTGTGCAGAGACGAACAGGTCCCCCTTCGTTTCGTGGATTTTTTGAAGGACCGTGTGCATGTCGGGCGCCATCGTCCCGTCAACTTTCGCTCAAATTTGTAGAACAACACCGTCTCGACATTTTACTGCTAATTCCAGGTCCGTAGCTTCATCCCATATCCCTATCTCCATTTACAAGCGAATCTTTCTTGCTTCTACATACATTCCTAGTTCAATCATTCTATCTACATTCTTTACAAAAGAGGGTATCCTTGATGTCTCAACCCTTGAAACTCATTTAGAATCCAATCCTGCATTGTGTGGGATTGGATCTTGTGGGTTTCAACCCCTCTTTTGAATGTAAAGTCTCTCCTAAGTGAAAACCATCAACCCTAGTGACTCTCCCTTCTCTCTCCTTGGAGTTGGGGAGGGGAGAACAACTAGGGTTCGATTTTTCCGCTTTACATTTTGGTGAACCCAACGTGAACATCCTCATTCTGATTATTCATGGTTAGATCTGAAAATTTTGTTTCCTTAATTACATTTCCATGTTTGATCTTTTGCAAATTTTAGAGGCTAATTGCATAAAAACCCTAAAATTTTCTTTTTAGTAATTAAACTTGTGAAATGTTTAATTGTTAATGCTTGTTTCAGATCTACCCTTCTATTGCAAATTGTCAATTCATATTTGTGCTTTAATTATGAAAATTAAGTGGTTAAATGTCAAAACCCTAATTTTTAAAACCTTCTTGATTCAACCTTTGACTGATAATTTCACTGATCAAAACACTTCCAAATCAGCTGTAACTTTGGATTCCGCAACAAAATCACAATATCTCTCATCCCTGAAAATTTGGAAAAAAGTAGCGAGGACCATGTGCACCCCAAGCGCCATCGTCCCCAACATTTTTTCCGAAATTTCGGGAGGTAGATGTTACTGTATTTTTCTGCTAAAATCCAGAATTTTGGCTGATTTTATCAATTTTAACAATTTCAAAATTAAAGTCAAAGTTGGTCTAGCGATTGCTTGGATTGAGGCTTCTAATCATTCAAAAATTGTTGAAATTAAAATTCATATCAAAATTGTGTTTCTTACAGTCCTAAATCTGAAAAGTGTGTTGGCATTCATTCGAAATTTCAGTGCTTTATTCAAATTTTTGCAGTTTGTGACTTTTGAAATTAAGTGTTTAATTGCAACAACCTTGATTTCCACTTTCAAAATTGAATTTTGCATGAAATTGAGTCAATTTTTAATTTTCAAAGCCTACATTGCTTTTAGTATTCCCTCTAAAATCATAAAATTCAAAATTTCAGTTTCCCTCTCTTTTTCAAAATTCAAATTTTACATTTTTCAACAATCTTGGTAGGGTTCAAATTTGAGATTGCAACTTTAATTTGGCCTATCTACAGATCGTAAAATCACTCAATTTTTTCAGATTAGCTTTAAAATCATCATAACTTTCATCCCTGAAAATTTTGAAAAAAGTTGCGAGGACCGTGTGCACTCCGTTTGCCATGGTCCCGGACATTTTTTCTGAAATTTCGGGAGATTGTCCTGATTGCATTTAACAGCTTAAATCTAGGAGATTGGCTGATTTTATTGAAATTTGCTACCTCTAAAAATTCAAAATCTTCTATCTCTCTTTAGTGCATGAGTTTTACAACAATAAGCCCTACTTACACTATTCCTGTTAGACGAAGCCTTAGAATTAAGTCTTTCCAAGGTTTAATTACTGAGGAGATGGAACCTAATTTGAATGGCCTTTTTAACGAGGACATGGGTAATTCCTCTAATCCTCTTAATGATGAAGAAACTCTCCATGAGGTTTCTGTAGAACAACTTTCAAAATTGGATAACCAATTTGATGATTTTCGACAATGGATGTCTCAAGAATACCCTGATAGTGAAGCTCTTTCATTAATTGAGGGTCTAAAACATATGGTTCAAAGTGATAAGAATGGAATTGATATTTTGTGTGGTATTGCACACATTGTGGATTCAAATGTGATGCCTATGAAGAGTTGTGCTAAAACTTTAGGTTATACACAACCTCCTACTCAAGTTAATCATTCTATTCCTTTGACAACTCGTATTGCTAGTATACCTACTTTTACATCAAACATAATGACTACTTCAATACAAGACATTCCTCCTATGATCACTAGTCATGGGGGCAATCCCTCTTCTTCAATCAACCCTCTTCCTTCATTCAATCCAACTTCTTCATTCATTCCTTCAATGAGTGTTCCTATTATATCTCCACAAATGAACATGACACAAGGGGGCAATTCATTTAACCATTCCATTCCTCCTTGTAGTGTTCCTCCTTTCCAATCATCTCCTATGACTAACTATCATAGTGTCCCATCACCTTACTCTCAATCAATACCTTCTTTCAACAACATAATACCTCCATCACAATCTAACACGTCTAATATGAACTCTTTGACTGAAGTGACCATTAACAATCTTGCACAAACTGTCTCTTCTTTACAGCAACAATATGCCTCTATGAATCAATCTAAGTTTAGTGTGCCCACATTCGATGTTGCGAGCCCACTTTCTCTTGACATTGTTCAAGCTATTCCCCCTAAACATGTTGAAATTCCGCATTTGGAGCTTTATAATGGTAAGGGTGACCCTCTAACACATGTTAAGACCTTTCAAACAATATGTACTGATTTTGCTTATGACCAAAGGTTGCTTGCAAAACTGTTTACTAGAACATTAAGAGATAAAGCCCTACAATGGTATTGCTCGTTGCCTTCTTATTCTATTACTTCTTTCGAACAACTTGCAAATGCTTTTATTCAACAATTTCAAAACAATATAAGTCCTAAAGTTACTTTGATTGATTTAATGCATTGTAAACAAGGTGTTAAAGAAAAAGTGACTGATTTCATTGGTAGATATAAGCATTTGTATGCTCAAATTTCATTTCCAGTACCTGACAATGACATTCAAAGAATCTTTATTTCTAATTTACAAAAAGATATTAGAGAAAAACTTTTGTTTTCTGAGTTTACTTCTTTCCAACAGTTGTGTGCAACTCTTCACAATTATCAACTGACTATGAGTCAAATGGAACAAGCAAATCCTATGGCTCCAAGTGATAAGGGTGATAGTAGTCAACAACCATTTGGGAAGTTTAAACCGAGAGTCCATTAAATTCAATGAAAACATCATCAACAACAATGTGAATGCAGCATCAGGTGTGCCTCCTATTTCTAAGTTTTTCAAGAAAGAAAGAAAGTTTACTCCTTTGAATGAATCATTGCATAGTATTATGAATAAGTTATTGGAACAAAATGTGCTTACTCTCCCTCCTATAAAGCAAATAGATCCTGCAAAGATTAATTTGCCCTATTTTGATAACAAATCTTTTTGTCAATTTCATCGTCATCTTGGGCATGATGCTGAAAAATGTTTTGCTTTAAAGGGTAAAATTCAAGATTTGATTGATAATAATACTATCTCTGTTTCTGGAGTGAATGATAAAGGCAACACATCTGTAGCTCCTCCTAACCAAAATCTTCAGATTTTTACTAATCCATTACCGTCTCATACCTCTAATGTGATTGATACTAATGATTCCTCTGTCTCACCTAATGATCTTGTGTCTATGACTCCGAATGTGATTAACTTTGTAGAGCAGCAGAAAATCCCTAAAGAACCTTCCATCACCTTTCATTCCAGTGAAACTATCAGGGCACCTGATGGTCCTTTATATATAGTTGCAAAAGTCAAGAATACACCTTGCCGTGGAGTGCTTATTGATCCTTCTTGTATGATTAATGTCATTACTGAAGAATTTCTTTTTACTTTGCAATTGAATCAAGTGATCTATGATGAAACAAATGTGGTTGTGAAATTATTTGATGCATTTTCTTCTCCTGCAATTGGTTCTATTACATTACCTATTGAGGTCCATAACAAATCCCTTGATGTGGACTTTGCTATTATTCCATCATCCGAACAATTTCATGTGAAGCTAGGCTATCCTTGGCTATCTTCCATGAAAGCTATTGCTTCTCCTATTCACAAGTGTTTGAAATTTCCCCATAATGGTGAAGTTGTTACTGTCAATCATAGCCTCTTTAAACCAGCTGAAAGAACTTCTAGCGTTCCTATTGATTATTTTTGGCCTAAACAATTCCAATCTCTTCCACCGCGAAGTGATCATCTTTTCAAATCTTATCAAAAGTGGAAAAAAGATATGATCCTATCTCTAAGCGAACCTAGAACACCCAAACTTGATATTCCTATCATTCTTGAGAAGGAAGTTCTTCCTTTGAAAGATAAAACTAATGTCTTTCCTCAAGAAGATTCCCAACCTATCCTTATGAATGTGACTATGCCTATATCTAATAAACTTCCTAAAAGTAGACCTATACCTCCTCGTCATGATGGACTTGGTCTCCTTCCTAAACCAAATATTCCTCCTTTATATGGAGCAGTTCCTCCTCCTTCCTCTTATGGAGAGAAGAGACCTTCCTCTTCTCCTATTGTTCAACCTAAGAGACCACAACCTAAACACCCAAGTGATAAGGATGAGAACATTCCTCCTCCTCAATCTTCTCAACTTCCTACTAAGACTAGACGAAATCGTTCTGCACGTGAACATCGACGAAAGCATCGTCTTAGAGCTCAGGCAGCTGCTTCTCAAACTTTCAAATCCCCAAAAACACCTTCAGCCAGTATTATTCCATTTTCTCCTCAGCCAAAGATTGAGCCGAAATCTCCTAAACATAAGATGCATGATGGCCTTGATCCTGTGCGAGTTAAAGATCCTATTTTTCTAAATCTTGATGATGATATAGATGAAAATGTTATTCATGATGAAAATGTTACTCCTATTCATTCTGATAGTGAATATGAATATGTTGATGTTGATAACCATTTATCTAACGAATTTTCTAAAGCACTTATCCTAGCTCCTAGACAAGAACAACGTGGCTCGAAACATGAACATAGCCCTTGTTTGGATCTTGTGATAGCTC
Source organism: Cryptomeria japonica (assembly GCF_030272615.1). Lineage (NCBI taxonomy): Eukaryota > Viridiplantae > Streptophyta > Pinopsida > Cupressales > Cupressaceae > Cryptomeria > Cryptomeria japonica. The sequence goes on along the minus strand of NC_081415.1, from coordinate 190,768,039 downwards.
CATCTGTTGTGTTGGATGTTTCTCTTCTAGCGTGTTTCCTACCTTTCCAAAATATTGATCAGCAAGATCAGGGGGTAGATGACGTGCTAGACTAGTTCATTAGCATAGCAGACTCTCTCCTCCTCTCTTGATCTCTTTTGTTACTTCTTCTATGTGTTATTCTCATTCTTCTATTTGTTGTCCTTAGTGTTGTCTACTTGAGGACGATGCAAAGCATTGAGATCTCTTTTGGTCTCTCTCATGTTGACTCAAAAGACACATGTGTTCCCTTCTTCTAGGTGACCTTCCTTGATTGGGGAATGAAGAACAATTATGCATACATACATATGATATACATGAATTATCATATAGCATACTGACCCCGAGGAAAGTGAAGTCACCTTGTGATTTGTGTTTTGTGTCTATTATCCTTGGGCTTATCTCAGACTTGGGGGCTAAATCCTTGTGATAACGTGCTCCTTTCCTTTCTCATTTCTTATATGTATCACTACCTTAAAGCAATCACCCCCGATGAGGTGTGTGTGATCGCTTTAACGTAGGGGGGCATACATCTCGTTCATATCTTTTCAAGATACTTGAAAATTTCTTGACAAATTTAGCTTTGCCTTGAAAATTTTTGATATCTTTCTTGCATGACTCATAGTGAGGGAACCTTACTACTGATAGTCATGGTTCTCCCTCGTGATCTTCCCTTTTACTTTTTCAATCAAAGTCGTAAGATCCTTAGTCCACTAGGGGCTTGGTGTATCTTGCCTCCTTGACGTGGTGAAAGTTTTTCAATGTTGTTTCCTTGTACTTTACCGAAAGTATGAGCGTACGCTTATACTCCCGCTAAATTGGGGGCTAAATGTAACGTCCTAAAATTGTGACACTTGCAATTTCGATTGCATTTGGGTCTTCACGATGGCGGCGCAACGTTGAACCTGAATGGAGACCTCGAAACCTGTTTACAACACCAAAAACTGCATTTTCTGCACCTTGGCCTGATCCCTCCTTGCACCCTGCTGTCCCGGGAGGTGGGACCATGGTGCCCAGCGCCTAGTCCTTCAGGACTAGGGCGCCCAGCACCCTGGTCCCCCAGGACCATGGCGCCCAGCGCCCTGGTCCCTAGCCCTATTTTGGGCCCGGTCTCCTTTTGGGCATCGGGTCTTGAAGTTTGCAAATTGGAAAATATTGTTTCTAGGTCGGCCTAAGGTTGGGAAAATCAGTCTCTCAACCCTAATTGACAAGTATATAAACTACTTTTCCTCTCCTAGAAAGGGAGGAAGGAGATAAGCAAGAGCAAGAGGCGAAAGCGATATTCAAACATTCAAACATTCAAGCATTCAAGCATTCCTTCAAGCAATTGAGCATTCTAAGTCTCCATTCAAGGCTAGGTGTTGCATTCAAGACAAGGATTCAACCATTGAAGAGGAGATCACCTACAACATACAACATACTACATACATTACACCTTTGCATGTAAGAATACAAACATTCTTACAACAAGGTATCAGTACTTGTTTACATTACAAACATTTACATTTACAGCATTCTCATTTCTTGGTTAATTCCAAAACCGGGGTTTGACCTAAAGGCAAACCCCTAATCCCTAACCCCCCAATCATCTTCTCTTTTCTGTGTGTAGGTTGCAGGTACGTGGCTGTAATTGAAGATCTGGAATCCTTGTGCAGAGACGAACAGGTCTCCCTTCATTTCGTGGATTTTTCGGAGGACCGTGTGCACGTCGGGCGCCATCGTCCCATCAACTTTCGCTCAAATTTGCAGAACAGCACTGTCTCGACATTTTACTGCTAATTCCAGGTCCGTAGCTTCATCCCATATCCCTATCTCCATTTACAAGCGAATCTTTCTTGCTTCTACATACATTCCTAGTTCAATCATTCTATCTACATTCTTTACAAAAGAGGGTATCCTTGATGTCTTAACCCTTGAAACTCATTTAGAATCCAATCCTGCATTGTGTGGGATTGGATCTTGTGGGTTTCAACCCCTCTTTTGAATGTAAGGTCTCTCCTAAGTGAAAACCATCAACCCTAGTGACTCTCCCTTCTCTCTCCTTGGAGTTGGGGAGGGGAGAACAACTACTGTACGATTTTTCCACTTTACAAAGAGATAAATATATAGTGAGGGAGAGAGAGAGATTTATAAAGATAAAGATTCAAATAAGGAGGGATATGATGGTGAAGAGAGATGAAGATCTAAAGAGAGGGAGAGACAGACATACTTAGAAAATAAATAGAGACATAAATAGATATATAGATATTAAGGACTATGAAGAGAGAGGGAGAAATATTAAAAGACAAGGATGGATAGAAAGAGGGAGACATATCTAGAGATTGAAAATGAGAGAGGAAAATAGAGATAAAATTGAAGATAAAGCAAGGGGGAGATGAATAGATAAAGAGAAAGAGAGAGGTAAAGACAAAGATAATTTTATCAAGAGAGAGAAAAATGGATAGAGAGGGGTAAAGAGAGTGAGACACAAAAAGGAAGAGATAGAGAGATATAAAGGAAGATGAATAGCGATAGATAGAGAGATGTAGATAGTGCAAGAGAGTGATAAAGAGACAAATAGAGATTATAGATAGGGATAGATAGAGAGGGAGAGAGAAAGAGTCGGATATAAAGAGAGAGATATATAGGGGCTATAGAGAAGGATGGAGGGAGAGAGCCATAGATATATAGAGAGGGAGTAAATAAAGAGATAAAGGTAGAGAAAGGGAGAGATACATAAAGAGGGTGATAGAGGAAGAGAGAGAGAGAGAGAGAGGTAGATTAATCATGTATAGAGGAAGATATATAAATATAGAGGGATATATAGAAAGAGAGATTTATAGGGAAAGAGATAGATATGTGAAGATGGAGGTAGAGATAGATATGGATAGAAAGTGATAAAGAGAGTAAGACAAATGGAGGGAGAGATGGAATGAATAAGTGAGATTTAGAGATAATGAGATATAAATATACATGAAGATAGATCTATAAGGATATAGAGATAGAGGGGACAAGATAGGGAGAGAAAGGAGGTGATAGATATAAGTAATACATAGGTATAGGCAAGATAGGGTAGATGTGGGAGATAGATAGGGAGAAGAGAGATCAGTAGAGAGATATAGAAATAAGGAGTGGCAAGGATAGAGTGGGAGAGGGAGAGATAAGAATAGAAAGAGGGAGATATATGTAGAGATGGATATAACTTGGGAAATGTCTAGATGGGATGAGAAAAGGAGTGAGATAAGTAGAGAAGGAAGTGATAGATAAAATATATTTATAGAAGTATAGATAGACAAGTGATATATAAAGGATGTGATAGGGAAAAGAAAAAAAAAGAAAAAGAGAATTTGTATGCAAAATTTGTCAGTATTTAAAGTTTTAAAAATGAACAACTAACCTGAAATGATTATAATTAATTTTTGGTCTATAATATAATAAGATTACCTTATCCATTTGATAGGTCTCTGAATTACATGATGGAGACAGATACAATAAAAACATGAAAATTTGAATGCATTCTGATTATACACTATTTGAAATGGTAGAATGAGTACAGACTAAAAACAAAACTCTATCTTACTCCTAATATTCAATTGTACATGGAATCCTCTACCTCTAGAATTTCATTCAGAATCCAACCCCTTCTCACTGGCCCTGAATTCCCTTTTATAACAACAAGGGAGAAAAACAAGCTATAGGCCAGATGAGAAACATGTCACAATTTGGCTGCATGAGATTACAATATGTCCTAAAGCATCAGTCCTTGTACCTTGCACACAATCACTCTGGATGCATTAAATGTGAGTAGTTGCAATGGGAACCTCTAGAGACATAGGCCGACAACCACCCTGAGCAATCTTCTCGAGCATCAAAGAAATCTATCTTCTTGTTGATCAACTTCCATCATAGATTTGATCTTCTGTCATATCTTAGGTTGATCATCTAAGTCTAGATTACTATACTTAGCAATTCTTATCTGCACATAATATCTAATATTTTCCTTCTGATCATCTTGAGCCACAAAACAATCTGCAATAAGATTTCCATTAATGCACTCTACATCCTCTATCGACTCTCTATTAAAAGTAACCCTCCTCCTTCTTGGTCTCATCAATACAATCTAATCCGATTTGGCTGCAAACCTCTATCCATAGTGCATCGACATACAATTCTATCAGTAGTGTTTCTCCCTTTGATAGGTGGAGACTAACCTAATCTATTTGTGCCACATCTTTGTGTGGGAGAAAAAGTGAGACTAGGTTATCATGCCCTAATCCTACCTTTTGACACACATTACGGAATACGAAAGAGCCTAGAGGTATCACACAATTGGCTACTTCTTTTTGTGAAAGAGAGAGCCATGGGCTACCTATTAGGATTTCTATTCCTTTGTTGTATTTGAAAGGTAAGATTATGCAAGTTCAATTCCTAACCCTAAAATGCAAGTATGAGCTAACAACAATATTGCAGAATTGAACTTAAACAATGGAAAGCCCTAAACACAAGGATAAAACAAGAATGCAGATGCGTACCCAGAGTCAAAATTTGACTGAAAATGTTCGGGACGGGGACGCGGGCGCCACTGTCCTGATTCTGTCTCGGAACTGCACCCGAAACTGCTGTTTTGCACTCTGGGAAACTGTCTGAAATGCTGTCTGTCAGGAGGACCAGGGCACCCAGTGCCTCTGTCCCAGGGACCAAGGTGCCCAGCACCCCTGTCCTGGTAGGACCAAGGTGCCCCACGCCCCTTTCCTGGTATTTTGCTCTGCAATTTGGTGTGGGGTGCTGTCTCGACCTGCTTTTCCCGGATCTGCAACCTGCAGCGTCGTCCGAGTCTCAAAACCTGCACTTGTATCTGAAAAAGGTGTTTGGGCGGCTATATAGGGTTTTGCCTTAGTCAAACCCCCGCTTCGGTGATTTCCACCTCCATGAATAGCCAAGTTGTATTGTAAAAGTAATGTGTGTGCAGACCTTGTGTGTGTGCAAGATCTAAAATGCAAGTAAGCAAACTAGAGCAACCTAGAAAGTAAACCCTAATTGCTTGTCAATGATAATGTAAATGCTCTAAATCAAGATGCAAAGTGATCTAAAGCATGAATAAATGAGATATTGAAGCTTATGCAAAGACATGAAAACAATATGAAATCATACCCAACCCCCAAGGGAGAGGTACAAGCCAATCTTCAATCGGTAATCTCCTATTGTTCTCCAATGTCTTCCAAGCCCTAAATGAATGAATGGATTTGATAAATGCTTGATAGAGGGATGTTGAAAGTTGTTGAAGTCTTCAAAGATCTACTCTTTCGCTGCATATGAGGTTCCTGAAAACAAGATTTTGATCCCTTCAAATGAAGAAAGAGAGCTCTTATGTATGAAACCCTAGGTCGCAATTTCGTCTTTTGGCCGACCTAGAGATTGAATATCCTACCAATTTCTTGGGGTTAAGCTTTATTTTATGATTGGATCATGCTCCTAAAAATTCGGGAAAAAAGTCCGGGACCGTGTACACTCCGGGCGCCATGGTCCCGGCAACTTTTCACCAAATTTTCAGGGCCGTCAGATATGATGATTTTAGAGAGAATCCCGAAGTTACAGTTGATTTCGAGATGTTTTGACCCCCGAAATCAAGCCCCCAAGTTCAAAATAGGACTTAATTAGGGTTTTTGATTAGATGATGTATTGGAGAAATAACATGAAAAGGGGCACACTTTAACGAAAGGGCCCGACTTTATGATGTGAAGGATGATGAAATAGGACCTTAGACCTAATTAATTTGATTAATTAAGTGCTAAAGGGGAAATGCAATGCAAAATGCAAACCGCACCAAGGCGGGTGCTAAACTAGGTGTGAAATTGTATTGCCTTAGCAAGTGCGTACAATTTACGACGCTACATTTAGCCCCCACTTTAGTGGTCATATGAGTACTACGTGCATATGCAAGCTAAAGTACAGAAAGTAAACATCATTTGAAAAAGGATATATCCATAAGTTGTCGGACGAAGCCCCCAGCGGTATCTGCAGTACACAGTTAGGAACCGCACCCTACAAAACACACGTTATATCACAAAATCACCTAATGCTTACTAAGGAAAGTGATGAAATTTGTGAGTAGCTATATGCCCCCCCCTGTTTTGACTTGCTTATTAGGGAGGTGAAATAGGGTAGCATGTTTACTTAAGACAAATTGTGTAAGAGAGTATTGATGAGGGGTGTTCACTAAAAAGGCTTCATCAGAGCACTTTTTGGAACATCCCGAGAGTAGGGAAATGAAAATATGATTCCTACGCAACAAACGGTTCAGAAATCGCATCTCCCAAACTCAAGTTATGATGAAATGAGTGATAGAGGAAAATTAGGGTTTTGAAAGTAAATGTAAAAGAATGAAAGTATATACATTGAAAGTGACATTTGCATTTGTCACTTTGTTGATTTCTGAATATCGTCTATTGCAGCGGAGCCCACATAGCCACCATCATGCCTTCACGACGACCGGAGCATCCCACGAGGATTAAGATCCTGCGATAGGCTGTGATTGACGACGAGCCACTGGACGAGGTGAGTTGACTGAACATTGACTTTTGATTTTCTGCATTTGACTTTTTGTGATCGTTTGCGGGCCCTGGAATCTGATCGTGGGTCCCACACAGGGCGCCATGGTCCCTGTGGGGCGCCATGGTCCCTTCAGGGCGCCATGGTCCCTGTGGGGCACCATGGTCCCCTCAAGGCGCCATGGTCCCTGACAGGGCGCCATGGTCCCTAACAGGGCGCCATGGTCCTAATCAGGACTTGGCGAGAGATACCAGGGTTAGCATACGATGTTCGACAGTTTGCATGAATGATTTTGATGATTGAGTACTGATTACAGTTATGTTTTTGTGTTGCAGGGTCTCCCATATATGAGAGAGCATACAGCGGGGCAGATTCTTCGCAGTTTGTGAGATCAGATTCCCCAGCTGACTCAGGCAGAGAGAGACACATTATCGATTGTGGGTTTGTGGTCTATGATTCTTATTCCAGCCATTCGATTTCATCCCGCGATGCTGATGGCACTCATGGAATGATGGGATCCTGACACATGCACGTTTCAGCTTCCAGTAGGGGAGATGACAGTGACACTTGAGGATGTGTACCGCATTTTTCGCCTACCGATCAGAGGAGCTACCATGACATATGTGACCGATCGGTTAGTAGAGGATCATCAAAGGGAGCAGGTATATTGCATAGGGAGAGTCATGCCGAGTGAGACGAGAGGTTGTATCATGGTCAGCTAGCTCTTACATCCTACAGGAGAGGTGCCCCTCATGAGACGTCTTATGATAGCCATCATTGCACTAGCCGTCTGCCCTAATGGGC